>NC_091805.1:43625131-43938421 GCF_041296235.1 Equus asinus | reverse complement strand
AAACAAAAACTCCTGCCCTCAAGGAGTTTACATTCTGGTAGGGGAGAGAGACAGTAGCAGATAAATCTATAACACATACACTCCCTTAGTAGTAAGTGCTGAGGAAAAATAGAAAGAGGGGAAGGAGTTAAGAAGTGTTGAGGGGCACATGTGCACATTCCTTGCTTTTCTCATAATTAACTGGGATTTGGACCCCTGCCGCATGCAGGGAACTCACTGGACCCTAGGGGAGCATCAGGAGAGCTGTAGCATGTGCTCCTTTGGAGAGCCTGCAGTCCAGTTAGAGAGGAGAAACACTCCAGTAGATACTGAGGAGGCAGAGGTCATGAAGCTTGTGGAAGGAGGGAGGCCTCTGACGAGTGGTATTTCTCCTGCCAGGATCACGCCCAGGCTGCAGAGATGCGTGGGAAGCCCTAGGAACTCTGACCGTGCCCAGGCTGCACAAAGCCGGCACACAGCGTCTCAGACCCAGTCCCGGGCCCACGAGGCTGGGAAGAAGGAGCTTCCTCCCTCCCCTTCATCAGCCATCACCTGGGAACGCAGCCTCACCGGGACAGCCCACTGTCACTGGCATGGCCAGGCTTGCAGTCCTTTTGTCTCTCAGTCCCCCTCACTCTTTTATTATCTCTGCCGATCACAGAAGGCCCGTCTTGCCAGGATCCGTGTGGCCAAAACAGGCAGCTCCAATGCCTACCTGCACAGCAAGCGCAATGGACTCCTCAACGAGGCCCTGGAGCTGATGGTAGGTCCCAGAGGACCCGGGCTGGGGGAGATGCAGGGGAAGGTGGGCTTGTTTTCTCTTCCTGAGGGTACCGGACTCCCACCCCAAAGCCCCAATTTGAACCCTGAAAAGGACATGTTTCCAACTTTCCCCAGGTAGCCGCCCCTCTCCACAAACCTCCCCCTAAGTGGGATTATCACCACTACCCCTAAACCAGCTTTAGACCAAGGGCCCCCAGGCCAAAGGCTGGCATGTTCTATAAATTTGGTTCATCTAGCTTTTTCTGGTGCCCTCCTAACTTCTGTAGAGAAATGAAGATGATGGAGAGAGGAAGAGCCACCAGCTTTATATTCATTCTCTCTTCGTTTCCTCCTAGGGCACCCCGGAAGAGGAGCATATGGGCAAGTCCACCTCGCTCATCGAGAGTCAGCACCATCACCTGCTGCACTGCCTGGAAAAAACCACTGTGAGTCGCAGCCCATTGCCACTTCCTTTCTCTTCCCTGACCCCTGACCCTTTTGGAGGGTCAGAACTCACAGAGCGAGACCTCTGTACTCGTATCCTCACCTTGGACCCAAGTTTCAGAAGACAAAGTCTGTCCCCTTCAGATCCAAAAAGTAGTGATGAGGTCTCCTCCAGCCCCAGGAGGAAGGCCTCAAGCAGTGGGGCAATGTCACCAGGGTCGCGAGGCCAGCTCTGTCCCGCAGCTGCATAGAGTAGGCCATTACCCCCAGCCTTCCTGTGCACCCCTGCACCAGTCCCCACGGCCCATTTCTTGGTTAGAGAGGGCTAAGGGCTCTGCCTTTCGGTTTCTCAGTTATGATGGGCATCACTCTTCAAAACTAGGGCTGAAATTATGCTACATTGCTATAGCATAGTAGAGAAGGGTATTAATTCTTGTCCCATCCCTGGATCTAGGTTGATGCAATCTGTGGGCCTCTTTGCTCCCTATGTTCCCCTTGGAACAGGAGACAGTGAATGAAGGAGGCAGTGCATATACTTCTCTAGCCAGGGATTTTATCAGTACCATCCCCACTTAGTCACCCTGCAATTCTCAGGGAGTTCAGATTCTGAAAGGCTTATTGTTAAAATAGAGTCATGGTCTAGGGTACCATAGCTGGAATGTGGAATGATGCTTGTGCCTCGTCAACAGACTGAAAAGAAGGGCAGTAGGGCCAACCCTGGACCCTTGGCAACAAGTGCTAGCAACAGTAGGGAGGGAGGAGAAGTCAGGGTGGACAGCCAAAGTGAAACCCTTTCCTGTCCCTTTCTAGAACCTCCCTCCCCAAAGAGCCAATAGTCAGAGCTCAACACACCAAGGAAGGAGCTTTCTAATTCTGAATGTTCCATATCCTGGTCTCCCTAATGCAGGGGGAATAGGTGTTAGATGACTCTTAATATGAGCCAAATGTTGAACCAATGAGGACTTCCAAAATGGGAAGGTACTCTGAAAACTCTAGTTTCCAGGATTTATCAAATATTTCTTAGTGTCAAGAACTGTATGTACCTATCTAGAATTTCTCTCAGAGACTCAGAGCTTGCCAAAGGGATAGGCCCAGACCCCACTGCCCTTTCCAAGTTGCATGTGCTGGGTGGAATGTATAAATTGAAAGGATATGGGTGAAAATATTTGGGTTCGAAGGGCTGGAATGTTGGCACTGATGAAATGAGATTTTGGAATTGAGGGATGGAATGCTGGCATTGAAAGGGTGGAATGCTGAATTTGAGGGAAAGAATGTTGGATTGTGGGGGTGGGATATTGGTATTAAAGAGATGGAATGTTGGATTTCAGGGGAGGAATGTTGGACTCAAGGGGTGGAAGGTTGGGATAAAAGAGGCAGAATGTTGGGATGAAGGGAATGAATGTTGGGTTTGAGCAGGGTCGTGTTGGAGCCAAGGGGTACAACGTTGGGACAAAGCGGGGAGAATGCTGGGAACGAGGGATGGAATGTTGGACTGAAAGGGTGGAATGCTGGGATTGAGAGACTGAATGTCAAAACTGAGCTTGGGAATGCTGGAATGTACAATCAATGGTGTTTTTATCTTCTGTTGGCATGTTGTCCTGTAGGGGTTGTCCTATCTTGTGGATGATCCCCTGTTATCTGTACGAACCTCCACCATCAAGGTATAACTTTTTAAAAATTCAATTGATGTTTTTCTCTCTGATTCTTCTGAGTCTGTGGATTCTCCTCTTTTTACCCCCTGGTCTGGTTCTCTGCATGTGCTGTCAATTCTTCTGGGGCTTATCCTAACCCTGCTGCCACACCCAGTACCAGCTCAGGCTTACAGTTTTTTGTGCTGAACTACCCAACTGCCTTTCTGATTCCCTCTTTTGATCTCCCCAGGGGCTTGGAGGGGGTGGTGAAACATGGCACCAATGTGGGTATCCTGTGAGTGTCCAGTACCACATCGGTCTGTGCCACCTCCCCAGTTCCTTGGGGACTCCTGGTATTGGCTGTCAGGGTTAGTCTCTCTCTGAACTCTGTTCTCATGCTACTTCTCTTCAGACTTTCGCCACACTCTGGCAGCCTTGGCCAGAACATTAATGCCATAAATTCAGTCACCTTGGCCAAACAGACATTTTTTAGTTATCCTGGGTTCAGCTCCACCCCATCCTGATGGCCTCCAGTCAGGAGGCTATTAGCATTCCCTTCCCATGCTTACACTTGACTTAGGGAATCCTGTGCCTCCAGGTATATTAATAATCCATATCTCATAATCAGATGAAAAAAACAATAGTTAAAAGAAATCATAACCCCAACAGTTTGACCCCATTGGCCTTCAAGAGCAAAGTTCTCCCAATTCCAAGAATAATCCAGTGCCTTCAAAAGTCTCACGCTTACCCAAGATTCATAAGGATCTCACTCATTAAATCCAGACAAGACAACTTAGCATACCCACAACTCGTATTCAGTGACTCCTTATCTGCCACCCCCAGGAGGTCCTGTGCAAAGCCTGCAAAGTCAAGTCTTTGCTTCTAGTTCTGCTGATGCCACTGAATTCCTCCATGTCCTCTGTGTCCCTTAAGCTCAAAGCTGTAGAGTGTACGTCACGTCATGATTTAACAACCGCAGTGCCCACCCTTCAATCTGATGGCCAGGGCTGCCAATAGGAATCTCTTTGTTTCTTCATTTGATACCTGTGGGACATCACCCCTCCTGAATGCTTATTTGTGCTCCAGGCAGCTGGAAGCCCTTCTCTCAAGGCCCAGGACAGAGACAGGCAGCCATACAGAGTATGGGGGCTCATCCCCTCCTTCCTATCTCCTTTTCCTACTTCCTCTCCTTCCGCTTCCCACAGAACCATGAATTTATAGATGAGCAGATGTTTGAGCAGAACTGCATGGAGAGTTCAATGCAGAACTACCCGTCCACAAGGAGCCCCTCACTGTCCAGCCACCCGGGCCTCACTACCACCTGCTGCTCCCGTCGTAATAAGAAGACCACACACCTGCCCAATTCCAACCTGCCGGCCACTCGCCTGCGCAGCATGCAAGAGCTCAGCACGATCCACATCCAGGGCAGCGAGCAGCCCTCCCTCACTACTAGGTGAGTGGCTTCCATCCCCATCACTCCCAAAGGCTTGAGTCGTTCATTCACAGAACAAAACAATCTCAGCATTAGGAGAAGCTGGAGGGTCCTCTTGCTCTCCCTCTCCCTTATCTAATGCGTGAGCCTCCTCCTTCCTCCCTCCACCTTCCCTCTCATCCTTGAAAGTTGACCCAAAGGCCCTTCAAATGCTTAGGAGGATACCACAGCAAGTTTAGGCACAATGTGGGGTTAGATACCAGAAAAAAATTTTTAAAAATCCAAAAATGACCCACCCTGGTGCAAAGAATAGATGAACCATTTTCTCGAGGAAATAATTTTCACAATTGTGTGACACATGGCTTACCCAAGGCTGATTTTGAATCCTAGACTGACTTTTTCCTCCTTTCTCTGCTTATATTTAGGCCACTTCTCACTACCTCCAGTGAGTTGCAAGGAATTCAGAGAAAGCAAAAGTCAGATGCCATAAATGATAGGTAAAAATCCACTGGAGGGAACAATGTATACTCTGAATGGCAAAGCCCAACATCCATGACTTTGCAGTTGTTGGTAGTTGAGGAATAACAACTAGAATAGATCATTGTAGGCTGATTACCAAAAGCAGAGCCAGGAGGACAACGAAAGCTCCTCCTAGTTGCTGTGAGCGAGAGCTGTAGGAGGCTAGGGAAGCTTTGGGACACGAGCAAGAGGAACCATCATCAACTCACTCTTTTTTTATCCCAGTCGATCCAGCCTTAATTTGAAAGCAGACGACGGACTGAGACCAAACTGCAAAACATCCCAGATCACCACAGCCATCATCAGCATCCCCACTCCCCCAGCGCTGACCCCAGAGGGGGAAAGTCGGCCACCCCCTGCCAGCCCCGGCCCCAACACGAACATTCCCTCTGTAGCCAGCAATGTCGTCAAGGTCTCCGCCTTGTAAAACCACTGGATGGAGGGCCAGTGCGGGGAGTGGGAGCGAAGGGGGCTGGCATGTTGGTGGGTGGCCACTGGGACCACTCCCTCCCCCCTTCCCCACTCTTTCTGCCTGCCCCGTTGCACCCCTAGCACTGAAACTTGTGCCTGGAAGGAAAAAGAGGCAGCGAAGGGGCACCTGAGGCTCACTGCTGCTGGCGTGGACACAGCCCTGTGACACTGCATCTCACTGGGGCCAGAGGAAGGGAGGGTGGGTGGGGTAGGGGATGGGATGGCGGGGGTATAGGCTGCGTGCCAGGACAGGGCCTGGAGGGGGGAGCCTCAGACCAAATAACGTTGTTTCTGGAGACCCAGTGAGGAAGATCCAAGACCAAGAGCAGCACAGAGGCCGAGTTGTCACATGCAAAACAGGAAGAAAATATAACACTGTGTAATTAAGCACCTTTTTCAAGGCTCTTAATGGATAATATTTATTCATGGGAAAAGGTGGAAAACAAAAACACCAATGGATTTTTGTGAAATGTTTTTCTCCATGGACCCAATACCTTTCAACCAAAACAATGCATTTTGTGAGGTTTTTTTTTTTTTCTCCTTTTATAGCAAAAGCTTTTAGGCTAAGAAGTCAGTTATAGCTGAGTTCTCTCTCCATTCCCCCAGGTGGGTCAGGTCAACTGAGCCAGGGCCCCCACTGCCCAGCTGACCTGCAGAGCTGCCAAGTGACCACACAGCTACACTTCCCCTGTGTCTGTCCCTGTCTTCTGTGTCTCTGTACTTCTTAGCTTCACTCCCTGGCTGTATTTCTCTGTGTCCAGCCATCTGTCTCTACATGGACCCCCGCGATCCTGAGAGATGTTAGTAAAGGCTTCTCCACTGCCAGGCACCGCAGACTTGTGCCTGGGAGCTGTATTGTGTGAACGCAACTGTGTAAGAGCAAACAATGAAGGGAAAACAGGAGAGTTGAGGGATGAGGGAAGTCTACTTTATAGAAGAAAGTGCTTCCCTTGTGGTTGGAACCACTGGTGTTTGCAGTTTCCATTTCTGGGGGAGAGAGGGAATGACTGGACTGATCACACTGGGATCTTGAAAAGGAAAGAGCCAACACCTGAGAAGCACAGTCAACTCTGGTGGGTGCCAGTGAAGCAAGACCAGAAGAACCCAGGGCTCACAGCAGCAGTTGGCCCCCGTGGCACCTTGCTATGTGCCCTTCTTTCAGGACCCACCATAAAGCTCATCCAGAGCTCTGCCAAGAGGCCCCATGAGCAGTTTCCTGCAGAGGGGGCAGTGGTATGGGAACCAAGCTACTGACTGATCTCCCACCCGAGGCAACTCCCACATGGAGGCTGCAGGTTAAGCCTGTGTGCCTCATGAAGGATGCTCCAAAGTGTGAAAGCAAGTAAGAGATTCTAGATGATTCTTACCTGGTCTGAAAGATGCCTTGAGGCCTGAAGTCTTCAAGCCTGATGTCCCTGAAGATAACTGAAACGGGAGAAGCCTGATCACCTTCATGCAAGTGAGGGAGTGAATATTATTTCTGGAGAACCTGGACATTATTTCTGTTCAAGTGGCTTGCACGCTGGTGGGGGCCAGGAACAGCATTTCTGGAATCTTCCTATCCATTTTGATGGCTTGTAGCAGAGAAGGTGGGCCTCAGGGTTAGTGACAAGCCCCTTCCTGCCCTCCCCAATCCCCAACTCCCCTATTGCAATCTCACTAGCCTGGGCTCTGAGATACAAGAGCTCCTCAGGAGCTCCTTGTCCATTCTACAGCTTAATCATTAGCTGTTTAATTTTAAGCCAAGAATTTCTCTGCCCACCACAGCCATCTAGACGAGTTGCACTAGCCAGGAACCAAAACACACCTTCAGTGGGCTTCCCTATGACCCTAGCTCTAGTGACCTTGTAGAAGGGGAAAGCCAAAGGGTTATAAGGCAGCACCTAACCAAAAGGTGGGGAGAGGGCAGAAGAGAGGGAGTCTTCGACCTTTATCTCCTTATGCTTTTCCTTGTTGACCACTGACTGAGTCCTTTCTCTGGATCTGGCCTCAAGGATTTCTCCCTAACATGAGAATGGGGTGGTTCTGGCCCTCTGAACTTATGGTCTAAGAGGAAGAGGAATACATATGTACACACACAACATAAACACACCTAAGAGTAAGTACTAAATCCATTCATTTTATACACACATCTCATTAGGGAAAGCAGAGGACTAAAAAGGAATTTTTCTTTTGAAAGAGTGGGTAACAGAACAAAGTTAGGGATGTCTAAGTATCTAAGTTTACATCATAACTACTGAGTGGGGTAAGGGATACAGAAGTAAATAAGAACATGGCTGCCTACACATACAAACTCCCTGTGTTTAAGAACAGGTCACCACAGGGTTAGAATAATGACTGATCCAGCCCAGGATCCGTTTGACAGTGCACCAAGGGAGCATATTCATGGTTTCCACAAAAATTAATGAAGCAATTTAAAAAAATTATGTCTCAAATAACCTCCCATTTTTTTACCCTAAAGAACTGAATGTTTTCTATTCCTTCAATTTCATTACCAAATCCCACATTATGTCAGTTCCTAGAAGACCATTAGACTATCTTCTTAATCTCCATTCCACAGTGTAGACTTAGCCAGGGAAAAGAGACCCGGCTCACTCCTGATCCAAAAGAAGATGTCAACCCAGAAAAATGGCTGACCTACACGACAGAACACAGCCAGATTCCACTGCTAAAGGGCATTTGTAAGTTAACAAAAGGACCAAAGTGTGCTGAATCAGTTTAATAAGTCTAACTCACTGGCCAGCAACTGAAGAACCAGGATATCAGAGTTTTCTGGGGGCAATGGCTTTCTGGTGCAATGACTCTTGAGCTTTCATAGTTCACGAACCACTTCAGCATAACAGAAGATTCCCAAAACCACCTCTTGCATTCAATCCCACTCAGCATTAGGGAGCTTAAAAAAAAAAAGCAACTAATAGGCTACATTCAAATGAATAGAAACTTAGAAAACATACTATTAAGAGCATATTAGGACCAGGAGAGATTCAAGAATATCTAATTCATTTTACAGTGTAGAAAGCTGAGAGACAGAGAAATTAAGTGACTTGCTCAAGGTCATGCAGTCATTTAATGACAGAGCTGGGACCAGAACACAAGTCTCTTGGGTAATAGTCGAACGCTTTTTCCACTATACCCACTGCCTCTCAGAGCACTGATGCTTCCGAGAAGACCCATCAAAAAATACACGCCATAACTAGAGACACCGTCTTATGTAAATACCAGCACGACTTGGGCACAGCCCTTGGACACCACCTGATTGTACTAATACAAACCATACATTGGAAATTGCCGTTCCCTGGGTAGCACCAGCTATGGACTATCAATGCTGTCAAAAATAGGTCAACAGTAGGGCCAGCCCCGTGGCTGAGTGGCTAAGTTCATGCGCTTCACTTCGGCGGCCCAAGGTTTCACCGGTTTGGATCCTGGGTGCAGACATGGCACCCTTCATCAAGCCATGCTGAGGCGGCATCCCGCATGCCACAACCAGAGGGATTCACAACTAGAATATACAACTGTGTACTGGGGGGCTTTAGGGAGAAGAGGAAAATAAAAGATTGGCAATAGATGTTAGCTCAGGTGCCAATCTTATAAAAAAAGAATAGGTGAACAAGTGGTCAGGTTTTTTCAGTCAAAAGCTCTCTCTTCTCAATAAAGAGAGGGCTGGGATGACATTTCAAAGGATACCTTCTGTAGTCCTTTCGATTCTCACTACAACCTCTGATGAGCCTAGATGAAGCAACTAAATCCTTGGTTCACAGAGAGGAAAAGAGGCAAGAAGAAGCTGCGTGACCTATGCCAGTTCACATGGCAGGTTAGTGGCAGATCTCAGATTGCAGTCCGGGTCAGCCAGCTTGTCCTGGGGTTGTTCCTCCACATCACACTGCATTACTCTGAGGCTTGCTTATATTTTTAATACCTGGATTTCAAGGGTGGCGATTAGGGGGAGGAAGCAAAACATTCAGAGCCACCCTGATCCCGGGCCCAGAAGCAAACTCTGTACTCTTTCTCCTTCATCCCCAAATTTCACGGCTAGTGTCAAGCTCAGGACCAACGGCATACACTCCTGTTCGAAAGACAGATATTCTCAATGACAATTGAACACATCAGTCTACTATCACACAGGAGTATAAGGCCAGCAAGTAGAAAAGTGAAATTAAGAAAAACAAAGAATTTTAACAGAAATTAAAGTGGACAGTTAACACTGATCCATGGTTAACAAAAAAGTCAATTCATGGATATGCTGAGGACTTTACCCAGTTTTCAAACTACGATTCCTGCAGTTCAGGGTCACGTCGCTTGTTAGAATATAGGTGGTGTACACTGAAACATGTACCTAGATTTTCTCCTTGTCCTTTTTTTTTAACTTTGCAGAGGTAGTGGTTGAAATTGAGCTAAACCTAGATTTTGAGGTTATTAATGAATTCTAGTTGTCCAGGCTCCCTCACTTCAATTACCAGGTAACTACAAGGCAGAAAGATCCCAATGCTGTTAATCTAAGGCAATATTAGTTTCCCTTCTAAACTAATTGACATGGTAACCATGACAAAGAGGAACCCGAAAGACTTCTATTTTCCCTTTCTGATTTCCTTATGAAATCTCATCATTTGCAAAGCTTTAAAATGACTGGATGAAGGAAAACCATTGTTATGACCCGTGACCCTTGGAGCCTAAACAGCATCATGAAACGCGTCATTAGAACTAAGAGAAAGTGGCTATAAGAAAAAGAAATAGCTTTAAAGGGGTTCCTTTTGAGTCTTGTTTTCTATTCAGAACGTTCTGTGTTTTTCTCATCTAGTGTGGGAATGACATTTATCTTAGCAGGTTACTTACCTACACTGGATGGTGTCACTCTAACCAGTGTAGGACACTGACCCAAGTCCTGGGGGGCTCCTTGGACCAATAGACTATTTTACAAACCTGGGAGGTGGGAGGGATGGTATATTTTTGATAATCAGACATTCCAATGTAATGTTTTCCTTAGAGGTCACCCCTCTCCCATTAACGTTATCGTGAGAAACATCAAGTGTGTTCTTTTCTATTTTCGTACAATAAATGGGCTTTGCTTACCAACATCACAAGGGCAAAGAAGAAATACTGTACAAAACTGCAGGAAGATAAACATGTGAAAACTTTCTATGGAAGAAAAACTCTTGCATTTCCTGTCGTCTTCTTTTGAAACTGTAGTGCATATGTTAAAACGTCTATCATTTACAGTACTGAGTCATGTGCCACTGCTGTACCTGATGTATCCAATCTGGATTAAACAATGTGCCACAAACCCTAAAAGGATTATGAGTTTTTATTTTAATACCAATTCTCCTGCTATACCCTAGAAAATAAAGGTAATTTGAACAGAGAGGCTTTCTACCTTGCCAGAAAAAAGTCACAGAATCCCAGAAGGGTGCTTAAAGGTCTAATGCAATCTTCCCCCCCACCACCACCACCCTCCCTCAATGCAAGCAGCTCCTCTGACATCCACGACAGCCCTTCCTGCTCGTGTGCTCTAGTCACGCATGTTCACTAATGGGGAGAGCATTTGATTGCGTTTATCAACAGCTCTATTTTGAAGCCCAACTCCTATTATTGAAAGAAAATCTGCCTTTACGTATCAGTAATGGTTCTGCTGAGAATACACTGAATACCTACTCCATCTAAACCGAAGTCTCAAACTAAAAAGAAAACTCAAACTTAAATTCACCTGCATAGGGTATGGCAGAAAGCTTGGGATTCGATGACGGAGGCTCAAGTTTAGGTTTCATCCCTTACTGGTATCACTTCACATCAGCCACTTTTCTTTTGGCTTCAGTTTGTTTTCTCATCTTAAAAATGGGGAGATTGGATTACATATCTTGAAGATCCACTCTCACCTTAGTAATTCTGACTGAGGTAGTGAGAGCAATAGGCATTTTCATATTTCACCATAATGTGGCAACATTGGGAATCCTTTTCATTTCCCCACAACAGCCAGATTCCCATCAATGAAAACTGTGATAGAAATGGAACAGTAAGGCAAGTGCATGATACCCAAAGGCCCTAGAAGTTGACTGAAATTCATTTCAATCACTGATGCTCATATCCTTGTCACCCACTAGGTGTCACTACAGATCCATAGCTCAAATAATCTGGCGCCAAGTAATCAGAAACCAGATGTGCGTTGAGCAATACATGTTCTTTTTCATTAAAAAGCACTAAATGTTAACTGGGACATATGTGCTTGTTCAGAGGCACAAAACAATAAACATATTCTGCCAAGAAAATAACCTTGTGATGGAGTTCCAATGTCAGCTAAGACTATCAAAAATAGAATTCTATTTTTTAAGATTAACATAGGTTTATTTACGTTTAGGGGGAGGAAACAACCCTAAACCTTGAAGCTACTCCTTTGTCTCATACAAGGTGATTCGCAAGTACTAGAATTCATGTTCAATTCTTTTCAGCATTCAGGGGCTGAAGTTTACCTTTAAGCCACGTTTTTAAAAGGTTGGTAAAGATTACTGCAATACTTAAGCTACTTTAGAAACTATTAAATTACCAAAATAATTTGTATTCTAAGTCAGAATTATCCAAAGCAGCAGGTTTTCCAAAGATTTCTCTACATGTTAATACTGCTAGGCTAATTTAAGTTAAAGCTTAACTTGAACAATTGTAGTAAGTGTATTGATTTAGTATTCTAGAATTCAGACCTTTAACCAATTCACACTAGCCCTCATCCAAATTATCTGAATTTATAAAAGCTCTCTATATACATAAAATGATTTTTCCCCCAAGTACAAAATATTTTCTCTCATTAGTCATATATTAATTAAATCTCAGAACTGGAAGGGACCCTAAAAATCTTCTAATCCAACTCTCTCATTTTATTGGTGAGAAAACTGGACCCTGAGAGGTTAAATGACTGGTACAAGGTAGAAAAGTAGGTAGTGGCAGTCTTAACCAGGACAAACACTCTTTCCACTACACCACAAAGCATTCTCAAGTGAATTTACCTAAAACCTACTTCTGGCTCCTAACAGATTATGGGGACATGTACCTAGACTGACAATTCCAAACAAAAAATCCTTGTCCACACAGATAGTCAAACACAAACAGCAGATTTCTTCCACAGCCACCACTATAACTGCATCCCTTCTGTAATGGCTGAAATTTTCCTAGCAAATGTTTATGGAAAATGAAGCAACTAGTATTTTCATGTTATGCATATGCTCACCTCCAGCTTATTTTTTTATTTAAAAACAAAAACACAAAATAAGACAAACCTAAAGAGAGAACCCAATTAATTTCAAGACTAACAGATAACCTCATCTCTAATTAAGATGCCAGAGTATCCTAATTAAATTCCCCTAGCAATGACAACCTGAACTTGGCTGTATTATGGGGGAAAAGGTAGGAAAAAAAAGAGGTAAGTTCGACTTTATAGCAAGGACAGGATCTTAAGTACGTAATTAAATGAATTCTTAATGACATACTGGACTTAACTATGGATTTGCTATTTACACTATTAATTCATTCTAATTTGGCAGTAATGCACAGTACTGATACGCAGAAGTAAACCCTACCATTGCCCAACCCAAATGACAGGAATGCAAGGTAAACAGGAGTTTGGGACTCTGTTATCTGAGTGTTGGACAGTAAGTGACAATGGCTGTGGATGTTTGCTGACAGCCCTGGGGGGACATGTTTATGCTGCCTAGACAAGTATGTACACAGGAAAGAAGAGCTTTCCTTTTAAAAAGTAAATACCCATCTCCATACATAAGGGGTTCCCTCATCACAAATCCAGTTCACAGAAAGGTTTGGGAACTAAATGCATAACCATAAAAGGACTGCCACAGAGAAGAAATAAAAGAATATTTAACATCTCATTACTTTTCTAAACTGTAATTTATAGATGCAGCATCTCAGAAAAATGACTGCTCCCCGTAGATCCTAGCATTAGAGGTAAAAACTGGGGATAAATTTATAGAAGACACAAGATTAGGCCACACCGTGGGAAGAATTTGAGCAGAATGCATTCCAGCTTCCACAAAATACTTTGAACAAAGTGCTGGAACTTTCCCTCGGTCTACCAGCAATGCATTGCCGTTCTTAACCTGGGTTCCAGAGATGGGCTTCAGAGGGCCTATGAGTCCTTTGAAATTGCATATACAATTCTTGTTCATAGAATGAGAAATTTTCTGGGATGAATCTATAGCTTTCATTAGATTCATAAAAAGATCCAAGAACTAACAAAAATTAAGAGCTGCTCCTCTTCCTGAGAAACAAAAATAAGACAGCCACTGATGATCCTTAGCTATTTAATGCACAGTAAAAACGTGGACAGCTTTCACAATCTTAAAAACAAAAAACATTCCAAAGATGAACAATAAACATGTCAACATATTTGGCTAAGTTTATATTTTTACTGGTAGCAAATATTTTTACCAGAAGCAAATAGCATCAAATCAAGTACCTTTGGGAAAGACTGATGCAATCTTTATTCCTTCCTGCCTACACCTAAAAGGGGATTTTCTGATCTACCATGCTAAATTTCTACAAGGATGCACCTCTATGGAATGCAGGCCAAGCCTTTTGCAAAGAATTCCAGAGCATAAACTAACATTATTTTTCAAATCTCAACTGTTTTTATTTTTTTTAAGTAAGCAGTGGTATAAGTCTTTTTAAATGTTTATTTTTGGAACGGCTTATAGAAAATGGCACCCTGGGACCTTTAGCTCTATGTCTCCAAAATTTTCTTTCAAGAATCTGATCCATGAAGTCTCTTAAAAAAAGATAATATACCTGACCTAAATCAGGTTTTGATTAAGGTCAAAACAATCTGAAAAATAGATGTGTCCCAGCAGAGAGTCTCAAGACTTCAAGTTCCTCAAAAATGCCTCTATATGCCACTCTACTGTAAGTCAAGGAGGATGGCTATGCAAAGGTATCACTTGTTGATATCTCCGACGGTCTGAGGTATAATCTATAGTCACTGGTTGCCACGCATCATTTCTTGTAGATAAATGGTATTCATGTGATAGGCCGCCATCCAATTTGGGTGCCTCTGAGCATTCCAATAATACGACTGAGAAGCGGCGGCATAGTACTGCTGCCAGGCCCTGTAGTAAGCTCTCCAGTACTCCTCATAATCCTGATAGGTGTCATAAGAACTTGGATGTGTTTCCCTATGGCAGCCATACCAACCATCTTCCTGAGGTTCTGTCTGCAATCGATAGGAAGACCGCCTGGGAAGGCTTCTCCTGCTCTGCTTAGCTCTCTGGTTAGCTCCCTCTTTATGCCTTGCCTTTATTTGGATTTGAGGTGACTCTTGATACTCTACCTGATTAGGGGTATCATTTACATGCAGAGGTTGTTCCAAAGAGATACGGCCATCTCCAGGAGCAGATTCCAAGTCTTTCAGCTGAGTATCAGAAGAGCCTTCCAAGTATGACTTATTTCCTTTGCTCTGGGAAGAAGTCCTTGAGCTGTAAGAATCACTGTCACTCTCAGAGTCTCCAGATTGGCTACTACTTGCCAATACCTGCACTCTCTCTTCAGTAATTCTATTTCTCACAAAACCATTCTGAGGATTCACAGTCTGATCCCCAGGACCTGTGTAGTGCCTGATGATTTCCACAGGTTTCTCCAACCCCTCTTTAATAAAGTGTTCATAATCCTCTACCAAGTCTGCAAAAGGCAAAGTGCATGGCAGATGGGTTTTAAAGGAAGACAGACATGGAATTTGGGGGAGTGACACAGGTACAGCTTCTTTGACCTGGTGCTGACTATCGGTCAAGTTTCCAACAGGGGTCTGACCAGAATTCTTCATTTGCTCTTCCAATTGTATGGCACAGCCCAGTTCTTTTGGTGACATTGCTTTTTCTAAGATTCCACACTCTGAATGGCTTTTCACGGGAAGCTTTTGTTTGGTATTATTTTTTGATTTGACTGATAATGCAGATACAGAAGTATTTCTAGATGAAGCCACGTGGTTACCATGAGCTTTCCGAGTTTGAAAGGTTCTCTCTATTTTTTGAATTTGCTTTTTTAGGGGCTGGGCAGGTACACTTGCTAAGCCGTATGTATGCATAGCAGCTTTAACCTCCACGTCCCAATCCAAACATTCTTCCATCAGACCAGGAGGAATGGGATCTACAGAGAAGGAATAAAAAAATATTAAAATTCTCAAGCTGCTCTAGACTAGTATTTTCTGAATGATTTCATAAAACTTTCTATGGTCAAATAAGGTTAAGAAACAAAATATAGTAATAATACATAAGAAGCTTAAGAAATATATTATTTTAAAAGCCCCAATCCTTGCACTAAAGAAATTTGCCCAAAAATACACAAGACCCACCCCATACTCACAAGCACTATCTCTCCTCCCCACACACACACTCAACAGAGGTTACCATAGGAGTACGGTGCCAGTCTGCAGCAATTCTCCCGTCTTTTCTCTTCCCCCTCTCCCCAACTCCTGCCCTGTACCTCACTACTGCTAGCAGCAACACAAGATCTTAGAAAATGGACTGTGCTCTCCAAAGCTTATCAACTGGGAAATATTACAACTGCAACTCTGTAGCCCAGTAATGCCACTACCCTATACTCCAACAGGGAGAAATCACTGCCCTCAACAGGGGAGAAAAAACCCTCTACAAGAAAAAAGCTAGATGACTGTGAAAAGATCTGTAGTACTGATGGCACTTCTAAGTTTTTACAAATTTGCTAGCGCTAACTCTGAATTTCCTGTTCCATCCAGGTGTGACAATTTCCTTCCACCTCACACTCACATCTTTCCAAAGTGTGATCAATTTTCACCTTAGGCAGACAAAATACACAGAGCCCCTTCTTTACAAAGACTCTGCCTGTGTGTTGTTGCTCATGTATCTGTGCCCACTACTTAATCCCTCGGATCTGGATGCTTCAGTTGGGGCTCTTGATCCTTTGCTCAACAGACCCTCTGACTAAAACTCTGATTCCTACTTAGGTGATACCCCTTGCTTACCTAGGCCTAGGATACAAACCAATTTCCCTCCTAGTCCTGCCCCATGCAACTCATCTGAAGTCTGTTGTCACACAAGTTCCTAGTACCATACAGATCTAACACCATGAATATCATCTTCTCATGATTTCAGGGCTCTGTTTATACTCATAAAGATCCAAATATGTCATTTTCCGGTATCCAAAGGCAAATTTTATCACTAGATGCTATGATACTGAATCCTACCAGAAGTCTTAACTCTCTTCTACCAATTTTCAATTTATTTTTTGCCACAGTGTAATCATCTGACAGATCACCAATAGACTTATACATAAAATTAACATAATATAGTCTTAGAACTGAAAGAGAACCTAAAGACCATTTACTCCAAAAACAAATATTTTATAAATCAGGACATAAGCTCAGAGCAATTAAAGAAATCTGTAAAAAGATCATGAGTTATTACAAAGCCAGAAATACAAGAATCCACAGGCTTACCAAACCTGTGCTTAACCTAGCTTTGTAAAAATCACTAAAGAAGTTAAATATAAATTGGTAAAATATTCATTGTTATATTTATTTAATAACTCCATATACCAGATTGTAGAAGGTCATCGTACATTACGTAAGTTTCTGTATATGTGTGTATACATACATACACAAAGACACACAGACTAACATGCATATATTAACATATACAGCAAATAAACCATATTTCCACACACCAGTTTTTTAGGGTTGTTTTCAAGAGATCATTAATAGTTTCAAACATGCACTGTTTCTAAGACAGCAATTTAAAAAAGCAGCTTGACAAATGATTCACTAAAATCAAAAGAAAACACTTCAAAATGTTCAAAATAGTGTTCAAGTTAAAGATACTGTTCCTTCCCCACGGTAACACAGGTGAATATGGCAAGAATTACCTTCACAGCAACATAAGAGGTCAAATAAGGGGGAACCCTTATATAAGAGAATAAAATCAAATTGCAAGGTTACAAACTAAAAAATGGAGCTAATACAGTAGTAAACCGTTTTTCATTTTTCATGTGCCAGTAAGTAGCTTGCAACACTCTCCCTGCTACTTATTAGCTGTAAGCCCTTAGGCAAATTACTTAACCTCTCCTCAATATCCTCATCTACAAAAAGCAGATATTACCTCACAGGATTATGGGGAGGATTAGATGAATTAACATACATAAAATACTTGGAACAGTACCCGACACATCATAAGTACTCTATGTTAGCTATTATTTTTATTAGGCCCATCATCACTACCATTATTACTCTGATAGCAAAACGAGACAGACAAAATATACCTGGTAAAGCCAGAAGGTTGATATTACATTTCTGGGCAATTTTCATCATCATATTTTCTTCTTCTCCCTGGCAACAGTAGGTCACTGTCAGTCCCAAAGTACCTACAGCACAGAAGGAATGTTAAGTAGTAACTCATTTTCACATAAAAGACACTCCAAGTCCACCTGTCACATTACAGATTCCTCCCCTTAAATAAAGCACCCAAATTTTTCTTTCTTTCTTTTCTTTTTTTTTTTTTACCAAAACGGCCAGCTCTGCCAATCCGATGCATATATGTCTCCCAATCCAATGGTACATCCAGATTTACCACCAGATTCACCTTCTCAGCATCAATCCCACGGGAACTCTTGAATCGAAGAAGAGAGTAACTGTTTGTTTGCGTCAAGTGTAGCATGGGTGCCAATGCACGCACTATTACTCTAGTTTAACCAAGAGCCAGATTAAGAACAGGAAGATATTTAGGAGCAAAGGAAAAGGAAACTCATTTCTAATGACTAATTTCAACGATAAAGATAAAAATATAAAAGACATTTTTAAGAAAGCATATTCCCCAGCACTGGAAAGACAATTATGCTCTGGTATTCTTGTCAGATACACTCACGTAAAAAAGCAGATGCAATCTGTATACATCTGATAATAGAACATATGTCAAGATGGATCAGTCACCCACACTGAACAGGAAATTTACCAAATCTGTGGAAATGAGGACTCTGCAATGAAACTGCTTCAGTTTAGCCATAGCATCAAGACGCTGATTCTGCTTCATGTTGCCTAAAAAGAACCAAAAAGAAAGTCGTATAAAAACAAGCTAATACACATTTATCAAATCCATACAAAGCAGAAATCATAACTCCCCCAGTCTTAACACTTTAAAAATATACCAATCAAAGTTAATTCTGTTCTTATATGCAAATCTAGGTTAAGACCTAACGTTAGAATCTTTTAAAATATGGTTAGGCAATCAACTTGAAATTCAAAAATCAATTTTAAACGGTCACTAGGTTATGCCTGCAGATATAACATTATATCTGCAAAGTTACACATGAGGTATAACGATTCTTAGGAAAATAAAATTGCTTTAATCAGTTGTTTATAAATTTGGTGTTGAAGTATGATCTATCATCCATTAGAAAGCAGTCTCCCTGGTATCTCACAGCACACCATGACTCAACAAGCCTAGGCCAACAGGTCACAAACTAAGCTGAAATATCAGTCAAAGCTCTAAAAACAATCTCAATGATGAAAAATTCCTTTAACTCTTCCATTCCTAATAGGCCAACAGTAATAATTTAGCTTTGTGTCAAAAATGGATCATTTTTGCTGTCCACAAGACCACAAGACAGTCAATTCAGTTAGCATTCTCAGCATTTTAACAACGGTTATGTAAAGAAGCTAAATATTTTTCTCTTAAGATGACAAAGACAAACTGTTTTATAAAATTATTAAGTTCTTTGTGGATTTAACTTGAGTTTTCTAACTTTTTATTATATGCCAAGTTACTTCTCAAAAGGCAAGGATATAGATTTATTAAATTCCAGTGAAATATAAACCTGAAATTTCCTTTACTCTGAAGACTCAGTGGAACCTCACACTCGCAAGACCATTCACAAAGTGGTATTTCTTCCTCCCGACTTGGGAGAGGCTTCAGTCAGGATACTAAACAAAGATTAAAGTAAAAGATGAACTTACCCGAAATGCACTCTGCAGGAAAGCCTTTAGAAGAAAGGATATCAGCCAAATGTTGTACTCTATGAAAAATAACAGAGACTTATAATTTTACAAATATTGCCCCACGCCTATCCTTTTATTTCACAAGTTCCCCAGATGACCTTTTAAGTTACATTACCTGCTGTGCAAGTTAGAAAAGACTAAGGCTTGATTAAATGGAATTCTGCTGAACAGCTCCTGCAAATGCTGAGCTTTTTCCTCAAAAATCTTATGGGCCAAAGGGTATGAATTGACAATTTTGTAATACTGTTTCAAACCTACAAAGAAGTCAAGAGGCTTCTGTTAAAACAAACATATGTGCTATATCCTAATGGCAAATATGAAAGCAACAGTTAACTAGGCAATGGAAAGCTCCAGAATATCATGAACAAACCAGTAATATAAGTATCTAGTATCTGTACACACCCAAGAGACTTGGATCACTGGAATTTAGTCTTACAAAAGTGGGATCTCTCATGTACTTTGTCAAAGCATTAGCCAAAACTTCAGGGTAAGTAGCTGACACTGCTAACATCTGTTTACTGGCAGGCAAGGAAGAATAAATCCAACTGCAAAACAGAAGAAAAACACACACCATGGAAACTATTCTGACAGGAGCCACCACCTGGGAAACCTAAAGATACATACTTTGGGGTATCATTTTAATAGTTACGTTAGTTATTTTTCTTACTTTATTTGCTCCTGGAAGCTGCCTTCTTCTAAAAGCTTATCTGCTTCATCAAGAATAAAGAGACGTATACTGCCTGGGTTCAAGTAGTCAAGTTCTATCAGTTGTTTAATTCTGCCTAAATTCCAAAAAAAAATTGAAATATTTATGATGCACCAAATCTGTGCAAATCTCAGCCAATGTTGTTACTCTACTTACTCACAGGTTGTGCTGCTGACTTTTCTCACCCAACCTTCACTAAGCATTTACACACTAAACCACAAATTAAAAATCCTGACTTCCGATCTTGCCTAAATCCATTTTTTCTCCCTCACATTTCATACCCAATAAGTATGGAAAATAAACACTATTCCTATCAAAAGTCTCGAACACTAAGGCACTGAATGCTAGATTCTGATCAGTGATTCACGACTGAAGGATTAATAGAGAAACAAAGAATAATCCCAATCCATGGCTTAGAAGAGTTTCCTTAAAGTCATCTCATTCCTCTTCTCAGAAGCCTGTCCCACAGGTGTTTTCGAACATCCTTAGGAGTGGAGATTTCATAAATTCTGCTGGTAATCCAGTCACATGTCTATATCTCACTGGTAAGGCTCTTCGTTTCTAATCCTCAAAATAATTATCATAGTTATCAAAGATTCCCATATTCTTATTGTTCTATTAAAAGTGTTCAGTCCCTTAAAAGCCCCAGTTATGAACAGGCATCGAGATCTTACCAGGAGATCCAACAGCAATATGACACTTTTTAAGTCTAGTTTTGTCCTGTGATAATGGAGTCCCTCCAATAAAGACATGACACTCTAAGCCTTCCATTTTTATTCCAATCGCTGTGATAACAGAATGTATCTGTACAGCAATTTCTCTTGTAGGAGCCAAGATCAAAATCTAAAAAAAAAGTAAAATATACCTTTAACAAGTCAGTGGAGTAAATACACAAGATTGGCACATTCATTATATGATGAACTATTTTTCATCTAAATGATCATTTTAAATGATGAGTTTTTATTGACAAGGGAAACTATTCCACTCATTTATTCATGTATTCATTCAATAAATATTAAATAAGACCCTGCTCTGTGCTAGACAACATACAAGTTTCTGGGGAGTCAACAGTGAACAGAACAAAGTCTGTGCTCTCATGGCACTTTCCTTCTTGGATGATAAGAAGATATAAAATAAACAAACATATACAAATAATGGCAGGCAATGAAAGGGCTATGAAGAAAAATCAAACAGGGAAAAGAGAGAGAAGCAACGAAAGAAGGGAAGGAGCCATTTTAAATGGAGCAATCAAGGAAAGCCCCTCTAAGGAGGTAACTTTTGAGCAAAGACCTAAATGTACACCACAGACTAGAGCTAGCTATGTGGTACCTAGGGAAATGCTTTCAGGAAGAGGAAACAGCAAATGCAAAGGCCTTATGATGGCAGCGTTCTTGGTGTGCTGCAGGAACAGCAAGGAGGCCCATGTGGCTGGACAGAATTACGGGACAGTAAAGATCAGAGATCTAGCTCCAGGGGCTTGGTCATGAAAGGCCTTGGGAGTCACAGCGACAACTTTGCGATAAAACTACTGAAAGAGGAGAAGGTAAAACTACACGTCCTCAACTATGAGAAGAAAGAAACCTGCTTTAAAAAAAAAGACTAGGAGAAAATATGCCAAAACTGTTAATAGCAGTTTCTCTCTGGGTAGGTGAGATTATATTTTGTTTTCTGGTACTTGTCCTTTATTTTTCTATATTTTCCCAATTTTCCAAAATGGGTATATATTACTTCAATAACACAAAGATCTTAAATTAAAAAATACAAGTTTTATTTATGGAACTTATTCAGGCATTTGGCATTTGACCTGCTGCCAAACTGTCAGGAGCCAAAAATCTCAAAAAAATCTCAATTCACAAGTAGAATAGCCCAGGTCCTTGGGGAGCAGAAGGATTTTCCATGTGCAGCATCAGCCAGGATTTGGCAGATATAAGATAGGACTCAAAAAGTTTTATAGATGATAAATATGGGTATTCAGGTTAAAAAATACTGTTGGAAGAATCATCAGATAGACATGACTGAGAACTTGAAATATTAATCTGCCGTAACTCCTAAAAATACAAAGTAAGATTATGAAGATTGTATGTGATTTTTGTATCCCCAACACCTGGCATACTGTTTATACATAATATGGACTCAACAAATCTTTGTTGAAGAAATGACTCCCAAACCCAAATCTCCTGTAAATCTGGGTAAGGCCATCACAGACCCACTCCAAGAGAACCTAGAAGATGGGGGAGGAATATGATACATTCACGGAGCTGTAAGAACCACCTGCGGGACCAGCAACAGCCAAAGCACCACATTACCAGGAATCAAGCCAAGTGCTAAGTTTCATCACAATCTGGTCAGCAAATAAAAGAATAAAGAATCTCTGGGGGCCGGCTCCATGGCTGAGTGGTTAAGTTTGCACCCTCCGCTGGGGCGGCCCAGGGTTCGGATCCTGGGCGCGGACATGGCACCACTCCTCAGGCCACATTGAGGCGGCATCCCACATACCACAACTAGAAGGACCTGCAACTAAGATATACAACTGTGTACAGGGCGGGGTTTGGGGAGATAAAGCAGAAAAAAAAAAAAAAAGATTGGCAAAAGTTGTTAGCCCAGGTGCCAATCTTTAGGGGGAAAAAAAATAAATAAATAATCTCTACCTGTATTCTCAAGTAATGACAAAACGGACACACACAGCTGACACTGTATTTAAGATGCAGCAATAAGAGAAAATTCCAACCTGCTAACAGTAATAATGTATCCTTGGTCACCATGCACACCGCCACCACTCAACAGCCTTGATGTCTACTTGACTTTCATACCTTCATATTTTTCATGTGGCTTAATTCAATCATGCATCAAATTCACTCCTATCTCTGAGGAGCTACTGGTATTCATCCGAACTGTGGTAAAATCCACATCACACACCCTCCTCTGGGGGCTCTGAGCTACACTCACCTGGGTACTTAAGTTTTCAAGAATAAGAGAGTCCAAAGCAATGGTGGAGAATACACAGGTTTTCCCAGTGCCAGACTTCGCTTGAACAATTAAATCTGCGAAGAAAAAACCTTATTATTAGGCAGTACTGGCTGAAGACGCTTAGGGACCAACATGAAGTGAGAGAACTAGAAGGGTCTCCAGACATCACCTACTTGGCACCTTGGCTTTTAGTTAGCTCTCAAAAACGCACGAGGCCGTATCCAGAAATATGCCTGGTGCCCGAACCTCTGCCGTTCATCTTCTCAAACTCAGAACCACTTGTTAGCGCTAGAAAGGGCCCTAACTATGTTCAAATTCAATACTGTGCCTCTGTTTCACAAAACAGGAAACTGAGGCTCGAAGGCGTGCAGTGATTTGCCCCAGGCCCAGCCCTGCAGTGGCGGCCGCGTGGGCCTCCTCCCGGGCCCAACCCCGCCGCCTCTCGGCACCCCTTCCTCGGGCCCTCCCGCCTCCCCAGGGTGCCCGCCCTCACCGAACCCGCAGCGCCCCAGCGGGATGGCCTTGAGCTGCACCGGCGAGGGCCGCTCGAAGCCGGCCGCCCGCAGCCCCTCCAGCACCGGCCGCGACAGCAGCAGCGACTCGAAGTCCGCGGGCTCCGCCAGCAGCACGTCCCCCGTGCGGGTCCGCGGGCCGCCGACGTCGTGGGCCGTCCGCAGGCTCCGCACCGGCCCGGGGGTTGGCTCCGAGGCGGAGACCCGCGCCGCCACCCGCTCCGCAGGCATAGCGGTCTCCACGGTCGCTAAGGCCGCTGGGGCTTCAAACGCCGCCGCCATGGTCGCCGCGCCGCCAGATCTCGCGGTACTTGAGGCGAGGTGGGGAAGCTGAGAGCGAGAAGAAGAACTTTATTGGCAGTCTTCCAGCGAACACACTGACAGGGCTGGCCTCGAAAAAGATGACGCAAGTCGGAGGCTTAGAAAGACTCGCAAACGGCGATAACAGCAAAGAATGTGACCTGAGGAAGGCGGGGAGAGGGAGGACAGGAAAGCTGAGGCTCCCGGGGTGTCGCCGCCTGCGGCCTGCAGAGGGCGCCGCGCGCTCACGGTGAGGGCGCCGCCCCGCCTCCCGGCCCTCGGTGGGCGGGTCCTCTCGGCCCCGCGTCCGCCTCGCCACCCTCACAACGCGGTCTTTGTGATGCGCCGGGTGCGTCACGCCCCGGCCTCCGCGCCCGGCCCGGCGGTTGCCTCCTGTGTGCTCGCGGAGAGCGCCCCGAGCACAGCGAGACTCCGGATTCACGCGTTGTCTGGTAGATGTCTGGCTGCGGTCCCGCGTCACTCTCCTCTGTGTCCCCGGCCCCTAGCACAGTACCTGGCACAGGGTGAGCGCTAATCAAAGTAAATGGAATCGGAACCAGGATCTGGACTGACAGCTCCCAAGTTCATATCTCCACTTCAGACCTCTCTCCAGCCTCTAGAGCTGTACATCCATCTGTCTTCTCCACTTCTCCGCTGAGGGGTCTGCAGGCATCCCAAATTTAACGTGTCTTCTGTGTGTTGTTCCTATCCCTCCGGCACCACCGTCTCATGGGTGACAACAGTCTTTACCACTTCCCCTTACTTTAGGTCTCTGCTCAGATATCAAAGAGGTCTTTCCTGAACAGCCTGAGCTCGCTCCCCCATCTGTCCGCTCCCTGCCTCTCCCACCACTCTGTTCTCTTGTTCTCCTTTATTTTTCTTCAGGTGCTTATCACTACCTGAAATCATGTGTTTATTGTCTGTCTCTGCCACTCTATGAGGGCAGGGACCTGCTCTGTCTTGTTCTCTGCTGAATCCCTAATGGGGAAAAACAGAATCTGACAAATACTAAGTGCTCGATATTTATTGAATAAATGAGCTCCTATAACAAAGTCTTAGTCATAATTCCAAATTTAAGTGTGTCTGGAACCTAATCTTATTCACAATTCCAAACCTAAAGAGACTCTGAATCCAGCCCCAAGTTTCACCTTGTCCTTCTATCATAATGCTGGTCGTTCTCTCTCACCCCCTTCGCGCGCCGCACACGTACAGGGTGAAGATCCACATGTGGGAGGCTCTCTGGCATGGTAATCCCATGGGAGAGGGGTCCTGAGGATGCGTTTTGCTTAGAAATTTACAAAACATTGAGAAAATGTCAGCTGTCCATCTGAAAGAAGGGGGACTCTTGGGAATGAGCCCTAATGCTTCCAGGCTTCCTCTTAGTATCCCCCCTTTCATCACCTGATCCCCAAATCCCAAACCTGGGAATTATTCCTGACTCCACCTTCTACTATCCCTCTCTCCTTTCTAACAACTACCTGACGGCAGGTAATTTTGCCTCCAAATATTTCATCCATTCCTCTTCTCCAGTCTCCATAGCATCTGCCCTATTTTAGGCCCCATCAAATCCTAACTGTTGCAACAACCTCCCGAATGGTCCCCCTGCCCAGAGTTTCTCCTCTCTCCCAGCCAGCCACCCACAGGTGCTGCAATGATCTTTTTCTTGAGTGGGTATCTTAGGTTGCTTGGGTCTGGCTTCAGATTCAGCTCCTTTTGATGACCTTTTTTATTTCCCACTGCAGGCTCCTACTTCACACTATAAATAATCCCAGTCCAGCTCTTACCATATTCTGTTTACTTGTTTACATGTCTGTCCCTCATACTAAATAAGCTATGAGCTTCTCAAGGATGGGAATTTTGTCACTCCGGGCTCTCCAGCCCAGCACCAGGCCCTTGTTAGACCTAATAAACACTGAATGGCTGACACTTTCTTGCTCAAAAATCTCTACTGGATCTCCACGTGCACAGCAGTAGTCCCGTAGAATTCACACCAATCCCTGACGAAGAACCTGGCTCTCATCCCAAAAGAACGGGAAGACTGCTTTTCCAGAAAAGAACATCTATAGTTTTATAGGCATTCTGCTATTGTGTTTGTTGTTACAATATTTTATGGACAAAATATCGCGGTAATGTTACTAGGAAAAAGTTGTATTGCTATTGCTAAAAATACAAATCAATAAAATTTTTTCCCCAGTAGTTAAAAAGTGTAATAATGTTGTTTACCATCATTTTAGGGCTGTAAACATAAAACACAAAGGTAGGAGACCATTTAATAACTAGGTAAGGTATGAAAGTAACATACACAGAAACCAGGTGGTCTGTTGTCTGCTTCCCAGCCTTCTCCAGGATAAACATCACAATGGGACCCCAGCCTCTTTTTATGCTGTTCTGTCTACCTGGAAGGCCCTTCCTCACGTTATGTACCTGGGAGCTAGAGGAGGGAAAGATTCCTGTGACCTGAAGAAGTGGGAGTAAGACTTAGACTCAGAATGGACATTGAGGCTCAAATGGTCCCATGGTATCATTTCACAGTGGGGTTCTCTGCACCCAGAGGAAAGAAAAACAATGTAAATAAAAGCATGGACATAAGGTGGCCCACCCTGGGTTTGAGGATCTGTGGGAGAATGAAGAAAGAAGGGAAAGAACTAAGGTTTTTATAGCCACTTTTTCTCATTTGACCCTCAAAGCAACAAAAGGCAACATTATTATTTGCATTCAATCTGCAAACATCTCTCTATTCATTCTTTCAACAAAACTCTTCTGAACATCTAATATGAATCAGCCAAATGCTGGAGATACAAAAATGGGGCAGAATAACCAGAGCCCTTGTCCTCAAGGAGAAAGACACACACAAACAGGTGGCACTGATCAAGGAGGACATAGGCAAGTAGCACAAAGTTGTATAAAATCATATGCAGTGCTGACATTTTTCAGGGCTTAGTTGCTCCAAGTGTGGCTGTCAT
Organism: Equus asinus; assembly: GCF_041296235.1. Lineage (NCBI taxonomy): Eukaryota > Metazoa > Chordata > Mammalia > Perissodactyla > Equidae > Equus > Equus asinus. The sequence goes on along the minus strand of NC_091805.1, from coordinate 43,911,730 downwards.
GTGGGAGAGAGTGAGAACTTCTGAGAAATTGAGGAAAACAGCTTTTGGCTTCCAGAGAGCTATAGCTTTCTTCTCTATGCTCTTCTGATCCCCACCCAAAATCGAAGTGGTTTATAGCATGCAGAGAAAAGCACGAGAGATACTCCATGCACAGATGGCTCCTTACCTAGTCCTTGGAGTCCAGCACTTCTGCCAAGACAGCAGCATCAGGAGACAAACCTCAGGTCCAGGGAAGCACTGAGGGGCTGATTTTGTGAGCTGATCCTGAAGCATAGATAAGGAATTCATCAGGCAGTGGGGGTGGAAGGAGAGCTCCCCAAGCAGACAAGCTAGAAAGATATTCTGGGCAAAAGGAACAGTTTGTGCAAAGGCGTGGAAGCCTGAGAAACCGCAGTAGTTTAGGGAAGGTATGAGCTTTACTGTGAACGGAGGCAAGTATGGCAGCAATTACCAGGAAAGAGGCTGCAGGGATATATTGGTCCCACTATGGAAGACCTTGCCTGCCACCATAAGGAATATAAAGTGAACGTGTCATGCTCTCCCAAAGGGGGTAGTTAGGTAGCAATAAAGAGAAATTCAGTTGGAAATGTAGATTGGGGCTTGATTAATGGCAAAGGTAAGGAGTTCGGGTTTTAACTTGCAGCCCATGAAGCATCATCTAAGTTTGGGATCTAATTTGTGGCAGGTAACAGCAAGGCCCAACTTACACACTGTTTCTTGCACTCATAGCTCCTGGCTCCTTTAAGTGTTGATGCACCGCTTTCCATGGGCCAGTGCTTACCATGTACTATTTATCCAGCGAACAGGGACTGAGCACTTGCTTCCTAGTTCTCTTTCCCATCTGTATTCAGTTCATCTGCTCAGTGGACTAGCAGCATCAATAAACTTAAGTTATATCAAGTTTATCAAGTGATAATATCTGGCCTTCTGGACAGAAGTTATTGTTTCGTGACCCTGCTCAATCCTACGTGGCTACTTCCCAACATGGAGAATAACTTTTTACACGTGCCTCATGACCTATGGGGTGACTACATCTTTGGTACCTTTTCAGACAGGAATTAGGAGAGGGGGAGATGCAGCAAAGGTCCGGGCCCCTGCACCCTGCACTGCCACCTCCTGCCATGGAGATTTGCCTGGCTGGCTTTCAGTAAAGAACCGCAGGCCATCCTCCCTCACTGTGGGCCAGACTCCCCGCTGCCCAAGGCCCGTGTTGATTAATTGCCCCATTTAATACCACAGCCTCAGTCTTCAGGGAGGAAGGCGGTACGTTTGCTCTTCTCCTTGTGAGAACGGGGCCCCATTCATTCTTGTCCAGGCAGCATAATAAATAACCTACCCCTGTTGGCAGGGAGTTTATTAGAGACTGATGGGACATTTAACAATAACTGGGGGCCTGTGATTTATTAGGTAGGGAGGTTCATGGCATCTCCAAAGACTGGGAATGTGGAATTTAATTGATAAAGCGGCTGTCAGCAGCAATGAGATGCACTCAATAGAATATGCATTTGTGGGATTCTCTTTGGAGCTGTCAGGAAGGGTTTCTGCTAATCATATTCGGCTCCTGCCGATGATGGTGTCTGTTGGATATCTGGGTAAGAGACAAATGGCAGGGAGGGCACTCTGAAAGGGGCCCGGGGAGGGGTGCACCTGTCAGTTGCCCAGCCCAATGGAAGAATGTGACACAAATGAGCAAAAGGGAAAAGGATTCCCATTACCCTAAGCGAGGGTCCCCTTCAAGAGGCTTTTGTCTCTCTTCTGGGAGCTGCTCAAGGAGCAAGAGATGCTGAGCATCTGCTTCCTGGAAAAGAAGGGAAATGAAAGAGTGAAACAGCAAGAAGAAAGATTTGTTCTGGAATTCTAAACTCCCTAAACCCTGAAGCCCCTGCACCAGAGATGCCCTGCCTGGTTCTCCACCACTGACACTCATATACATAACACACACACCCCACAGCACAGTTCCTCTCCTTCCCCAAGACACACACTACAGTTATCCTACATCCACACAGCCTCCCTTGCACCTCAGGGGGCTGCTCCTCCTATCACTGCTGCTTTCAGGCCAAGAACAGAGCCACAGAAACTCAGATGGATGGAGTCTCACAATTTTTTGTTGCTGTTGTCTCCCAGCTCCGGAGACCTCAGAATCCAGGCTGAGAACCTGGAAATGAATGGTCTGGGGTATGCAGAGCATACAGCTACTCTGCTCCCTCAGCCCACCATCCACCCAGTTTCCTGACAATAAGGAAGACTTGTTTTATCTCCAGGGACCATTCATGATGGCACAGATGATGGCACCACTATGTCCTCAGGCAGCTTCGAGCCTTTCCAGAGCCACTCTGCTCACATTTTCTATTCCTCCCATCCCTCAGGCTGTTGCTCAGCCTTAAACAAGGCCATGTAAGGCACAGAGAGGGGCTTTCTCAGGCCAGAGCCTGCTTCCCTCCTTTGATCCTCCTGCATCTATTCTTAGGTCCCAGGAGATTGGTCTGCCTCCTTGTTCCCTCCAGGGAGAGAAACAAAAGGGGAGGCAATAGAAGAAGAAGTAATTGTCACTGTCTAATCTGAGCCTCGGTGGTGACACTGAGGGACCTCTGCACAGAATGGATACAGCAACTGGTTTGATTAAATCAAACCTCTCCTGCAACCTTGTTAAATTAAACTGACAGGCCAGGAGCAGATGAGGGAGGGCAGAGGGATGCTTGCCTTGGGTGGGGGCAGGGGGAGGTTGGTAAGAAGATCAGATGGTAGCAGAGCGGCAGCCTGCCCTTTCTCTTATTTGCTGACTCTAGATAGGAGATGAGATTTATGGATGTGAGATGCTTAAGTACCTGTCTGAGCACAGGCTGTGAAACTGACGCAGAAGCAGCCTGCTGCCTCCCTCTAGGCTCCGCAAATTCCCTTGGCAGTCAGGCCTCACATTTGGAACAGTGCTCTTGACATTTCAAAGGGCCTTTACACGCTTTACCTTCACAACAAGCAGGTAGCAGGGGGAGTATTTGTCCCACATTATAGTTAGAGAAACTGAGGCATGGAGAGATTACAGGGCCAACTAGAGTCAGACAGAGAGGCAGAAGAGCCAGTCCAAGACCTCAGGTCTCCTGCCTGCCAGTCCTGGCCCACATTCCCTCCAACATTACGCCATATGGCAGAATTTCCCAGGATTTAGTCCCTGGACCACCATCTCTTCTCCCACCGTCAGAGAAATGTAATCCACACAGCTTGCTTTGTGGGCCATCAGGAAAATGCCAGTTCTTACTAGCTCACTGCAGCCCACCTGCAAAGCACACCACCAGCTTGTAAAGGTCGCGAGACCATTCTAACAAATTCATATCACTCTCCCACATGCCCAAGCTCTTCCAAGTCATTTCACTCTACCTAATTACTATTCAGGAGGAGGGGAGAGATATTGTTAGCAACACCAGCAAATAGCAGTAGTAGAAGGATAACACTGATACCCTGCTGGCTTCCTCACCTGTCACCCAGTTCCTCACCTGCCAAAGCTAATTTTCCACTCACCAGTGGGTGAGAGCTCATTTCAGAGTGTCTGAGCCACATGCACACTCACACACATATATGGACACACAGCGCCATTGTGAATAGAGTAACACCTCACCCAGGGTGCCCTTGTTCTCACTTCAGATGCACTCCAATGATTTGTTTATTGACACCTCCACCCCTTTCCCATCTCTTTTTCAGTAGGGAGGACACTGGGATGGGGCTGCTGGAAAAGGTGGTACATACTGATTACCAGAGCACAGCTGGGAGCCTCTTGGACGTTGGCTCCTCCCAAGGGACACTCATCACACACCAGTTAGTGATCAGATCCTGGGGCAGGGGGAGCAAATGACAACAGAAGGGGGAGAGAGGAGCAGGCTTTTGACCACTGTCACCAGCAGGAAGCTGGGTGAGAGAGCCAGCACAACGTGGTAACATTGGCTTTTTGAGGACAAACAACTGTATGTATGTGCCACACCAGCCATGGTATCACCATGCTCTTTCCCTGTGGTTACTGCATGGTTTTGATCACCACTCTTGACCTGAAAAAGATAGCAGCCAGTAGACAGACAGATAGGTCAAAGGTACTTAGACAAATATCAGCAGCCTCCTACACTCATCTTCAGTGTCGTCATTGGCCACACCCAAACCCAACCTCTCCCATCTATCTAGCTATCTGAAGTCATAGAACAGATCTCCTCTAAAGCAAGGAGTTGGGTCCCTCTAGAAACACCTGCCAAGTGAGGTAGAGGGGAAGGAGGTCTTGCCTGTGGGGGGCAGGGGAGAGCAGATCACTGGGTCTGGGTTCCTGTGCTGGTTCTGCCATTAGCAAGCTGGGTGACCGAGGGCAAATCACTTAATGTTTCTGCCCTGCACCTTCCTGTAAAATCATATGCTTGGCCAGGAAGTCCACACCATTAGAGTTGTAAAATTTTAGAGATCACAGAGGAGAAAAATGAGACCCTAAGAGGTTAAATTAGGTATCCAAGACCACACAGCGAAGTGGTGGAGTGACTGAGAGGGCGTGTGTTCTGGAGCCAGAGTCAGAGCCTCTTTGTGACCTGAGAGGGGTTCTGGCCCCCCTAACAGCCCCCCCACCTCCCATTTCCCTTCCTCATCTGCAGAACGGGGGCAATAGGAGCCCCTGCCTCCGAGGGTTTGGGAAGAATAGGTGATGCCGGACACAAGGAAAGCCTTCAATAAATGTAAGCTAGCACCACTTTTGGTGAGAGGACGGAGGTTCAGACCCACCTATCTTGACTTCCAGTCTTTCCTTGAGGTCACAATTCCCTCATTATCTATAAGGTCCTTTTTAGCTCCAAAATTCTATGATTCTAAGTCAGGAAAATTAAAATGCAAGTTATTTCCAAAACCCTCCAGGCAGAGACACAAAAGACCATTTGGGGGATTCATTATTCACTCTCCATTGCCTCAGTCACTTTCAGTGGATGATGATTCATGGGGAATGATCACAGCAAAGAAAACCTGTCCAAAGGCAGGGAGGAGGGAGGCAGGAAAAACCCAAACGCCTTTGCATGTACAGCTCCTATTCTTCAACATGCATCTTCATTTGTTACATGGTGACAGTGTTTCTTGGCCTCACTGCCTTTCTGCTCTGGGAACTTGAGGTTGCCTCTTGAGGTTGCCACCCAGCCCCCTCCCCACAAAGCCCCAGGGAGAGAGTCCTGCCTCTTGGGTCAAGCAGCAGCCCTCTCAGAAGCAGTCATCATCCTCAGCCCCAGCTCCCCTCAGGGTTTCCAGGCTGAGATCTCCACCAGGTCTCGGGGCTGACATCTGATCAGGGCTAGCACAGTTCTCTGGCTCCTGCAAAAGACCAGAAGTAGCTTAGGAGGCAGCCTTGTGGAAGCAAATATGCAGTAAACCTAACCTGAGATGTGGCCTCCTTTTTCCCTCACGCCATGATCTCAGGAGGAGAAGCAGGTAGCTGCCTTTCTCTCTTGCTAACAAGCCCCTGGCAGGCTGCCAACCCCTGGTCCTTGCTTACAGCTATCAGAGCCTGGTGGAGATGGCCAAGTAGTGTGTATAAGATGAGCTTTCATTCTGAGTTGCAGGCCATGATAAGGTTACAGGGAAGCCAGGACTGGGCCTCCGGGGAGTTCAGTGTGGCAGAATGTCCCCAGGAGAGTGCTGGGAGCAAGTCATGTTCCTTCTCAGTGCAGTTCACATCTACCTGGTTAGTTTGCACAAATTCCGTATTTCACTTAGTGTGCCCTGACATTCTTCAGGTGTTCTTTACAGTTGAAAAATATTTGATTTTCCAGCAAATGTTTGCAAAATGGAAATATTTGGTCCCCAAGTAGCAATGAAACTATTGCTTGGGTACAATAAGCACCAGGCCCACGGCTGCAAATAATTCCAAATAGGGCTCAGTAGCCGTCCATAGACTAACTGTTCACTATTTGAATTAGCCTAATTTTGCACTTAAAATTCCCTCTGACTTGTTCAGGTGAGATAGCCCATTCATACATGAAGCTTTCTTAAAATGCTATACTGCTTTTTCTTCCTCAGGTACCTTCCTTCTAACTCCCTCCAAAAAGTTTCAGTATCTGCATAACTGATAGCCTGGTCTTGCAGCCCAGTGACTCTGTAAGGATGTTAGGGCTACGAGAGTGGTGTCTAAGTTAGCACTACGTGTAAAAGTGAGGGCGATTTTGTGGATAGGCAACTACTAGGATTCACCCCCTCAATGGCTCTAGTCATCTTAGCAAGCCACCTTAGGGCACATCCCTCCTGCTCTTGCGGAGTAGGGGAGTAGAAAGAGGTCACCTTGGAAGCAGGGAGACCTTATTCATCACTATACACACCAATCTCTTTGAGCTTCAGTTGCTCAGTTTATAAGAGGTGAGAATGATACTCTATGTTTACAGACACTGAAAGCTAATGGAGCTTTTTATGACCAGAGTCTTTGAATCCTCTACCCGGTCAAAAGAATTTTCAATTAGAACCCAAACTGAATCTTTCTTTTGGAACTGAGAGGCCTCCTAACGTGTTGGCCACTTCGTCCCTCTGCTGTCTCCCCTGGTGTTGGGATTATAAGGGACAGAGGAGCTCAGTCTTCTGTCTAAGGTGGACCGAAGAAGATGTCATGAAAGCTAGGAGTTAGATTCTTTCAAGAACTGCTGAGCCTCAGTCCAGTACCTCCCGCGTCATCTCAATGTGTTCACACTCAGACGCGCAGTCTCTGCTCAGCACTTCTGGGCCTGCCTGCCAGGCAATGTCCTCTGTCTGGAGAGAAACAGTCCTGCAACGATATCTGAACACATTCCAATAGCATGTGATCTCTAGGGTCAGCCTTTCCTGTTGATGCTCAGGAGGCATGGGGGTGGGGGGGGGGGGAATTGGGATAATGGCTGTTGGCAGCCACAAGGGGTGGAGGCAAGAGGGCAATGGAGACATGGACCCCACCCTTGGGAGGGTGATGTTACGATGAGGTTTCCAGACTGTGTGTGGCCACGGATCTCTTTCCTCACATCAGGGTGAGCTCCCCAGCTCTTCTGTTGCCAGTGGCGATGAGATGGATACTGCCTCACCCAGGGATGCATCTTCCAGAGCTAGCTAGGACTTGGTGGGTGGGGACCTCCAGGTGGGGGCCATAGGATCTGGAGCCAGGAGAATGGCAGTGTTTCCATTGTTTAGTTTAGGATCTGAGCCCTGTTGGGACACAGCTGGTTCTGCCTCTCCCTTTGAGCTCAGCCATTGGTGCCAGGATCTTCAGGCTCTGGCAGTGGAACAGAGGGGGCCACCCTCCCTGACTAGGCTGGGCAAACCCCAAGAGTTTGACACCCTTAGACACCACTTCCAGGAGCTGCACCCTTTCCCTCAGGAAAAGTACCCACCATACACATCCCCACCAGCAAATGCCCTGTGCCTTCCGAGGGTTCCACCTCAGCTCTGCATGGCTTTGAGAAGGTATGTTCACCACTAATCTCAAGACCTTTGATTTATTCTTTATTTTTGAATGAGATAGTCTCATCCTCCCTCCAGGCTGAGTTTCGGGGGGCAGGAGGGAGGAGGCTGAACCATTTGATTCCTCTTCAGCAAAAATGAATCATGTTCGCCATCCCCCATCCTCAGCCCAGGAATATTTACCCATGTTTATATAACCTGGCAACAGGCTTTGTTCTCTACCACTTACACCCTTAAAAAAAGAAAAGAAAAGTGGAGCAAGGCAGCCCTTTTTCCTACTCCTGTCTCCTGCGCTGCCCAGTGGACACAGCTACCTCTTCAGAAACAAGGAGAGAGGGAGAGCCCCACACACCCCGGGGGTAATGTCAGCCTTCTCAGGAGCAAGGGAAAAGAAAGTCGCAATGGCCCAGCATCATGAAAGGACTTCAGAGCTGGAGAGTAATTACCCTCCAAAGTCCTGTGAGACCCTCACAGTAATAGCACCTCTGTCTTGTCTGGGACCTGTCTCGGGAGCACTGAACTGAGATTATGGTCATCAACTGTTTTCTCCCCAAGTCTTTGACCTTAAAAGTGGATGGAATGCGATCTGGCTTTGCTAACAATGTATTCTTCATCTCTAAGATGGATTCCTCTTGTCCTGACTACTTCACAGATCATTGTCAAAACAGAGTTTTGTAGGGAGTATAGAAGTGTTAGATTCACATGGGTTTAAACTATAAGTAGAGAAAACTGAGGCCACTAAAAGGAAAGCATTGGTGCAAGGTCCTACTAGTGTCCTCAACAGTGTGGAAGACCTAACCACCCAGTCCTAAGTTCTTACAGAGAGATCAGCCTGCATCTCTTGGACTTTTAACCACAGCCACCTTCCTGACATCCAAGGGGATTCCAGCCCATGAGCTCTCAGAGATGGAGAAAACCAGGGCTTAAACTTGCCTCTAAAGACTTTCAACCGTAGACCCACAAATGTTCACTCAGCGCCTCCTACAGCCGCCACTGAGCCGGCGCTGGAGATTAAACAGTGAGCAAAGCACGGCCCTCGGGGTTGAGGAACCCTTTCGTGGCTTTTCTCCCGGAGTAAGACTTCCTCGGTGGACTCTGTGTCAACGGTCTGGTCTCCCTTTCTATGCCTGTCGCAGAGGATTCAACTCCAGAACCGGTTCGGCTAGGCTGGACACCTGCAGCTCTCTCCTTGGGGGTGGCTCCTACTCTGAACACTGCTCGGGTCCCACGGAAGGAGGCCCCTTGGGGATCTCGGCTCACAACTGCAAGGAAGCGGGAGGGCCGGCGGCGACGCTGTGCGGACAGGCGGGGACTCGCCGCGGTGGCCGGCTGGCCGAGAGAGATGAAGGACATGTAATTTCAGGCTCTCCCAGCGGGCGTTCGAAACGCCTGAGCAGATTCTCAGCTCCGTCCGCAAAAGTTGGATTCTCGGACCCGCGCAGAATCCTGAGCAGCCACGGTGAAGAGAGCGCGGGCACCTGGGCTTGGTGAAAGGCCGCCGGGTCGCGGGCTTCGGACTGAGTTCTGACCCACCTACGCCGCTTCTTTCTTTACTCTATCCCTCGGCTCCCGCTGCCCCAGCTTCGTCCAAAGTGGGTACTCAGAGCTAGGCCGAAAGACGTGAGCAAGTCCACCATCATTGAGGACCCGGGGTTAAGTGGAAGCCACCTGACCCGACTCCCAAAGTTTTCTAAAGATGTTCGTTTTTATCCTTCCTCCCTCTCTCCCTCTCACCTTTGAACAGTAAGCGGAAGGGGCGCTCTTTGTGGACACGGATCGGAATGACCGCAGCGCCTGCATTCTCTCTTTCGCGCCTTCTCTCAGGTCTTCACGGTTCTGTCTCCCTCAGAGACCCCAAATTCTGCCTGGGGCAAACTTTCCTCTTCAATTACCTTGAAACAACACGTCGCTAATTACCCTAATTACTCTCGGGCCCTGCAACACCGCCCCCGGCGGGCCAAGCTGGGTGGCGCGCCGCCTGGGCACGGGGGAGGACCCGCCCCGGGGCGCGTGCGGAGGCGGGCGCGGCGGGTCCCGAGCTTCCCTGGGCGGAGCGCCCCGGCCCCCTGCTGCCCGTCTCGGGTCCATCTGCCACAACTCCACCGCCCAGGGCCTGCGGAAGCTCGCACACCTCAGGCGCTCGGGCCGTGCCTGTTGATAGAATCGGAGCATCGTTGAGTACCCCTCCTTCCCCACCTTACAGAGAGCTTCGCAAGAGCCCAGAGCAAGAGTTAGGATAACTGACGCCCGAGTACAGGGCAAGAGAAAGGCCTGCTCCTCCTCTCCCTGCCCACCCTATTGAAAGCAGCCCCCATCCCATTACCCTCTTTATGTTTTCATAAATAATCACTACCTGAAATGACCGCGTTTATTTATTTTTACCTGTTTGGCTCGTCCTTCCCCTCCTCCCGCCCCATGCACCTTTTTGAGAGCAGAGACCTGACCTGTCTTATTCAATATCCCCAGACCTACAACCTCGCCAGGAGTACAGTGACCCTTCCATTGATTTGTGTTAATTAAGTGAATGGACCGAGCGGTGGCTCCTCTGCTCTGCGGGTGAGCAGTGGAGTGGGAGGATGCTACACTAGGAGATGAAATAGAGCCACACGTCCGGAGTCCACTTTGGAGGGGAAAATATAAAGAGCAGCTGAGCTGCTTCTGGTGTGGAGGATGTTCCTTTCCTGATCGGAGTTTGGGAAAGGGCGTTGACACTGTGGCACTCAGCTTCTTACTGAGACCGCTACCTAATGCCCACTCGGAAGGCTGTGCTCTCTCTTCACGACCAAACAGGAGTCACGTGCTTTGTTGGGGGGCGTGGGCACAGTCTGCCTTCACGATACCCCCGGCCGCGCCGGCCAGGACCAGGTGTCCCCCCGCCAGCCCCCCAGGAGCGGCGGCCCTCGCGCAGTGCAAACCCCTGCCGGGAGGGCCCGCCGCGGCCGCCCAGCCGCGCCCCCCGTCCGCTCTTCTCATTGGCCGAAGGCATCCCCCCTGAATTCTCATAGGCTGCCCCACTTTTCCCTCCGCCCCCAGCACGGACCGCGCGCCGCGAGCAGCCGGGGAAGCTGCTCCAAGTCCGGGCCTCGGAGCAGAGGCTCGCTCGGCGCTGCGAGAGGGCGGCGCGCGGGGCGCGGAGCGCAGTTTGCCCGCAGCGGGGCGGCTGTTCCCACCCCGGACTCTCCCGTGGAGCGGAGCCCGGCAGATGGGCGCCTGAGGAGCGAGAGCAGGGAAATGGACTGCTATTTGCGCCGCCTCAAACAGGAGCTGGTAAGAACGGAGCGGGCGCCGGGGCCGGCGAGGGCTGCTCCGCCAGACGGGTACCTGGCCCCCGCCCGGGCCTGGGAGTCGGGGCGTGCCGGGCGGAGGAAGGCCCGAGGGGAGAGGAGGGCGCGCGGCCGGGCAGGCGGAGGCAGGGCCTGTTGTGAGGGAAAGGGCCACGAGGAAACTTGGAGCGAAGATCTGAGAGTGAGGCAGACGCGAACAAGTGACAGAGACAGAGCAAACCCGCCCCAGCCCGAAAGGTGCCGGGGAGCCCGAGGGAGAGAAGAGGGCGCACCCTGGCACGGACGGACGGGCAGACTGATGGGACCCCGGTGCTGGGGCCGCTCTGGGCGCCCTGGAGCGCGCGCGCCGGGCCCTACCGGGCCGGGAGCCTAACCCGGGACTGCTCGCTCGAGGGAAGCTGGCACCGCCCGGGCCCCCAGCGCTGCCGGGCTTGGCAGAGCTGGCGCGGCTGCGGGGGCAGGCTTAGCCGGCTGTCTGCCCGGGCTTGTCTGCCAGGAGGGAGGGGGCTGGCAGCTGTGATGGCGGGGGAGGGCCCTGCGGGAGGAGGGGCGCCGCCTGGCAGATCTCGAGCGGGCGCTGCGGAGGCCGGGCCAGATGTCGGGTCTGGGCTGGGGGAGTGCGGAGGGAGCGTGCGGGGGCCGGGGGAGCAGGCGCTGGGAGAGGTAGCTCAGTCTGGGTGGGGGGATCACCCAAATGTGCCCGCTAAAGCTCTGTTAGGTTGAGCCTCACTGACTTCATTTATCCATCCCCCCACCCCCCGCCACCTTTCTTGTTCCTTCAGCCACCAGAATTCAGACAGATATTAGGCACGTCCCCCCCGCAGCCCCCGTGCCCAACTCTCTGTCAGCCAGGCTCTCTCTTGTGTCTTCGTCTCTGCCTCTTTTTGTCCTTTGAAGTTTGTTTCTCTGGGAGTCCACCCCTTCTCAGTCTTACTTGTCTCCCCTCCTCTTTCTTCTTACTTTTCAGAGCCAGGGGTACCCAGGCTCACAACAGCAGACCTGGATCCAGAAAGTGCCAGCCCATGGCTCTCCAGATTCCATGACAGCCTCTCCCACTCCTCCCAGAAAACTCTACACTCTCCTGCTGGGGAGGGGCCTTGGCAGCTGTGTGTGGGGTGGCTTCAGGGAAGGGGAGCTTGAAGTGCAGGTGTGCTCACTGAGGCTTCCTGGTCAGGCCCCAGACACTCTTCCTGTCTGTCCCACTCCAGGGCCTGCCTTCTCAGGTCAATGGTCGCTTCTCTGGTACTTCCTCCTGAAGCCCTTTTTGTGGTGACATGCAGATGGGAAAGTTACCCAGAGAAATGCTTCTTCGGTGAGGGACTTAAGAGTCTCCATCATGTCACTTCTCATACTAGTTTTTACACGCTTCCCATGTCAGTTTGGGATGGCTCATCCCAGCCCACACATACACAATTCTGACTTCTCCCATTCATTTGTCTCATACCTGAAAGAAAGGTCAAGGTCATCACAGATAATGTCTGAAGTCCAAGGCCCATGCCGAGAAAACAATCTAATAGAATCCTCCTTTTATGCTTGGAATCTAGGTCCATACTACCCACTTCAGGATCTGCCTTAATAGAAGGTTTGTGGGTGTTCCTGGCATGAGTTTGAATTTTAAAATCCTACTGATTTGCATTTTTTACAGCACCCTAGGTGGGAGGTGGTGAGGGGAGGAAGACAGTCTGTGGATGCCAGGAGAATAGAAAAGGCAACTAGGACTCTGCACTGAACTGAGCAGGTCCTGATTTGTACCCTCCCCTGCCAAGGACTTGAGCCCCCTTTCCCCGGGAGGAGGAAGGGGAGAGGCTGAAGTCACCCAGCTCCCCATTAGCTTTCATTTGGCCTTTTGTCTGAGCAGCCTCAGCCTTTGACTCTCTTAGAGAGGAAGCCAAATGCCTGGCCTGGGGCCCAGAATGACACTCAGATGGGAGAGCTCTGCACCCTCCCCACCACCCCCATAGTGCTCCGCCCCGGCCCCAGTGCCAGTCAGCCCAGAAAGGAGACGGAGCAGAGTGGCAGGCAGAGCTGCTAGAGTCTTGTTCACTCCCTGACACCTCAGCCCAGTGCTTAGGTAGCAGGCCCAAATCTCAGTGCCTCCGTTTTCCCAGAGGGACTGAAGGAGAAAGTAGGGCTGAGATAGCCCAGGCTCAGCCCTTTGGCTCCTTGCTCTAAGGACTGTGGGACTGAGTTTGGTGCAGCTTGGTTGTGGCTGGTTAGGAAGCTGTTGGCTTGTTCATACCCCATGTCTCCCATGGGGTGGGAAGGGCATACGGTTGGTATACGTCATGAGCTTGTGTGTGTGTGTGGGGGGGGGGGTGTTATCCCAGGCAGAATCTTCCCTGGCACCCGGAGGACTGTGTTCCCTGGCTTTGCCCTAAGTTTGTATGCGCCCAGGAATGGCACCTGTGTGATACTGGGCAAGCCCTACATGCATTTATTCCACTAAACTCCCTTCAAGAAGCATACGTCCCGCAGACATTGTGCATTCAACCTGCTGGAAAAAACACCAATGGGTTTTGAAATTATCTTTCTCGAGGGTGTTCTGTGCTCCCCTCCTGAATCTTGGCCCTGTCCTGGCCCAAAATCTAGACAAGAAGAATCTCTTCCTGAAAACCAAAATAGCAGAATTTCCCGATTTCCTGAAGCAGATAATTGACACTGTAACAAGTGAGCACTGCGGGGAGCCTGAGAGTTGGGGATCCTGGCTCAGTTAGGGTGATATCAGAGAAGAGGCCCTTTCTCCTGGCCTTGAAGGGGACCGGATCAGCTTTCCGAGATGAAATGTGGCAGGAGAGTAGCGGCAGCTGACACACTTCTTCATTAGGGTGAGGGGGTCGGGGCTGCAGCTACCCAGCAGGGAACATATCTCTCCCCCCTCCAGCCGTCAAAGAGGGGCCCTGGCGAACACAAGGCCTTGGGACCAGCTGTTCCTTACACACTGCTCCCTTGAGAGCTTCCAACAAATGCGGTCGACACAGGCACACAGAGGAAGCATATGTAAGATGCTCACAGGGCATTCCTCATGAGTTCAGATCCGTGTAGAGCAAATAAAGTGCCTAACGGCTGAACGAGCAGGGCTCATGAAGTTCGGTTAGGCTGGGTAGGCTTCCTGGAGGAGGAGGAGGTTGATGGAGGCCAGCTCCTAGAATGTCCATCCTAGCTGAGGCAAGGTGAAGCAGCAGAGGGACTTCTCTCAGGCTGGGGATGGTCCTTTTAAGCCACTTGGTGTTCCTAGAAGGCAATTATCTAGCTGCTAGTGGCCATGGGTTCAGGAGGTTCTAACATACGGAGAAGGACCAGGGCCTAAAGGCTAAATAAGGAGAAAAGAAGGCGATAGAGGAGATACAGCCGGAACAGCCTTCAGCTCTTGGGGCAAAAAAGCAAATTGTTCCTGAGGCAGAAAAAAGCTTTTGCAAAGATGTCATAATGCGGTCTCCCTAGATGTTTAGAGCTAGGGGGAAGAGGACTTTGGACCAGACAATGTGGTGTGGTCAGTGGGAGGAGCATGGAGCATAGGATTTGGGGTCAGGCCAACTGGAACTCAAATCCTGGTTCTGTGTAACCCTGGCAGATTGCTTAGCCTCTCTGTGGCTTGGTTTTCTCATCTGGAAAATGGGCTTTTTAAAATACCTACTTTATATAGCTTCTGTGAAGATTAAGTCACAGTGTATGTAAAGTGCCTCCCCAACTGTGTGTCCTTAGCACATAGCTCGGTGCCTGGCACGTTGTGGGCACGTGGTAAACTGCTGATGATGGGCTGATCAGACTGGTGTGCATGAGTCAGGCATTCACAGAACATTTTTACTGAGTTCATAATGTGTTTGAAACACTTTTCCAGGCACTAGTACTATGGTTAAAAATATAAACAGACACAGATCCTGCCCTCAGAGAACTCACAGTTTAATAGGAGAGAGAAAAATAATAACGTTTATTGATGTTCACATTTATTGATATGCCAGGCATATGATGTATTGTGTCATTTAACTGCCAAAGCAACGCTAAGAAGTTCTGCTTTCATTAGTCCCATTTTATACATGAGACACAGGAGGTTAAGTGCGTCGGCCAAGGTCAGAGAGCTGGGAAGTGGCAGAGCTAGGATTCAAGCCCAGCCAGTCTGACGACAGAATCTACACTCCTAACCAGCACATGTATGCCAGCCTTGAGGACAGAAATAGGGATACATGTTATACGAGAGACACAAGTTCAGTGCTCTGAGAAGGGAGGAAGTACCTCTGGCTGAGGATCAGGGAAAGCTTCCTGGAAGAGGCAGCATTTGAGCTAGACCTTGAGGATAAATAGGGATGTGAACAGGAGAAAAACAGTATTCTAGGCAGATCATGACACAACATGAGCAAAGGTACAGAGATGGAAGTAATGGGGATGTTCTAAGACTGTCTAGCAGGGATGTTTGAAAACTCACTTGAGTTTGGCTAGAGTATAGCGTGTGTGCAGAGAAATTGTGGGCAAGAGAGCTGAAGGAGTTGTTGAGAGCAGACTATTGGGGGCCTTGCATGCCATGCTAAAGAGTCTGACCTTTTCTATGTGCACTGCAGAACAGTATGATCAGAGACATGCCCTGGGATCTAGGGGGTGGCGTGCAGTGGAGGTGGGGTGGAGGGAGGAAATGGAGGCTGGAGGGTGAGTTAGAAGGTTATTACAAGAGTCCACGCAGGAGAGTCTGAAGGCCTGCTCCAGAAAGGAGAAAAGGAGGGTAACTTCTTGAGGTCCCTTGGATGCCCAAGGAATTTGATTGACCAACTGTAGTGGAGAGGAGCTAAAGCTGGTCAGGGGAGAAGGGCTTGGTGAGGCTGAGGCCAGTTCCCTGAAGGGGCCTCTCCTCTCCTTCTGTCTGTCTCTTGCCCAAGCACACGGCCCCCAGTAGATGGTTCATTTGGGAGAGTGGGCCCATCCATTTCACACTTCTTTCTTTACCCTCCTCCCTCCTCCAGCTCTTGGCTCTGTTTCTACTTTACCTTCCTGTTGAGAGTTCCAGCCAAGAGCAGGGGGCTGTGAAGGTCCCTATTCACTGAGCTGGAGAATGGGCCACTTGGCAAAAGCGGGGCTTTTCCCATTTCCGCCCCTGAACCTCCTTCTAGCTTCCAGAAGGGCTGAAAGGAACTGTGTGGGGATCTTGTGAGTAATGGGGTGGGGGGAGCGAGGCAGGGCATGCTGCCAGATCCATGGGCAAAGCTGGAGGCTGTGTCAAAGGATTCTGGCTGAGCTGGGGGAGGGCGTGAGATGGACGGATGGAGGGCACAGCTGTGGGATCAGTCAGGGGCCTAGGAGAGGGCTTGGGAAGGTTGCCGAGGATGCTGGTGTCACACTTTCCCATCCCTACTCCTCCCACACCACAAAGAGCCCAGTGAGTGCCAAGGGGCAGGGTGCTGTCCATGGACAGCTGACCCCACACCACCCCCTTGAGGGCTCAGGTTTGAAGGTTCAGGACTGTGGGGTTTGGCTTCCCAGCAGCATCTTCCCCTTCAGCCCCAAACAAGCAGATCATCTTCCCTCTTCAGGGGATTCAGTGAAGAGACGCCTTCAGTAGAAATCAGTTGGATTGGGTCTTGGAGATGCTCCAAGACTTCCTGCTCTTCCTCCCCATATGATGATAACTGCATTTTGCTCTTCCTGCCGACTGTCCTGGTTTCTTCTCACAACAATCCCATGAGGCTGAGAACTCAGGGTTATGATGACCTGGGAAGCCCGCTGGCCTGGAGTAAGAGGGCCAGGCTTGGGGTCCCAGTCCTCCCACTAATATGCCTCAGAACCACAGGCAGTAGATGCCCATTTCCACTGGTGGTGCTCAAGATGACATTAGGTGATACTCAGATGAAAAACATACATATATATATATATGTATACCATCTATGTATGGCCAGTGATATACATTCCATACAAGTTCCTGTATAAATGTGTTTATTTCTATAAACAGTTAGTAGGTTGAATAAGATATTAACTAGGAGGCTGGGTCATGTGTAGATACAGTGAGAGTCAGGAAGGCAGTCTAGGGAAGGAGGTTCGGGAAACCCTGAGGGAGAAGATGAAGTCTCAGATCTCCTGTTTCCTAAACCATAGAGTGGGGATCGTTCCCCCCACCCCCAGCCAGCCTCCCAGAGTAATTGTGGGGACCATAAGGCACTGTAGGGGAAAAGGCAAGTGTTAACCCACGTGGGAGGGGGTGTCACTTTACAGAGTCAGAATCTGAAGCTCAAAAGGTTGGAGAATCTGCCCACTGTTGGGTGGGTTAGTCACCTAGGACTCCAGGCCCAGTCTCCAGCCTATAGCCTGGGGCTCTTTGCAAACACCAGGAGGGCACCCGGCGGCCACGGGCTCTAGCACAGGGAGGAGGCCAGGGGCTGGTGTAAACTACAGGGGAAGACACTGAAGTTTGACATGAAGAACATTTTTAGAATGAAGCATTTTGAGGCCCAGGAGATGCTGGGGTGTGGGAGATGGACTGTGGGGTGGGGTGGAGTCAAGGGTGGTGGTGAGACCTTTCATGGCCTTTCTCAGAAAGGATTCCCACAGCTGTCTCTGAGATATGCTTATTAAGGGTAGTATGTTTGAAGGTGGAGCACGTTAGCTCTGTGTGTATGAGTGTGTGTGTGTGTGAGTGTGTGTGTGTGTGTAAGATTAGGGGTGGGGAGAGAGGGAGGTGGCTGTTAGATCCATTCTCACTCAAACTAATCAGAACCAATTAGACCCTCATGATTGTTCCAACAGACCCCTGAGGGCAAGTGGGTATGATTTGGTCTCTGTCCTCAGGAAGGCCCTGAGGCTCTGAGGCTCTGGGAGGCTGGAGAGGAACGTAGCCCCTCTAGCCTGGAGACTGGGATTTAGTGGTGAGAATTTTTAGCTCGGGATTCTCTCTGATTTGCCCCCTCCTCTGATCCCACCCCGCACTGCTCTCTCTTCTCCCTTTTCGGTTCCTGAGGCAAGAGAAACCCTGGGATCTGAGATGGTCCCACGCTCTGGACAGGACAGCAGCTTGCCCTTTGGCTCTTTCTCCTTGGGTGACATCATTCCTTCTCCTTGGGTAACATCTTTCCCCTTGGGGTTGGGAAAGGCTGTCCTGCTGGCTCCCCTCCCGGTCAAGCCCCCGTTGATGCTCCTACCTCCCCACTTCCCCTGGCCCTCCCGGTTTCCCACACCGGGGCTTCCTTCCTCCCCTGTCATCCCTCACACAGCTGCCTTCTCGCCCTTCACTGTCAGCAACGAGCTGACGGAGCCCAGTGTGAGAGTGGGCAAGAGGATGCTGAGGCTTCCCTTTCCTTCCTCTCTCCTTCCTCTGTGTGGGAGGTGGGGGTGGGAGGGAAGGGACAGGACAAGAGATGTGTTTCTCCTCCATCAGACCAGATAGATGAATGGGATCTTATCATTACTGTGTGTTAAGGTACACTGAGGAAGAAATGTTCTAGAAGTTCTTAGGGAGTCTTAAATTAAGATAACAGCCAATATTCACCTCCAGCAGCCACGCATAAACACACGTCACCTCACCTAATCTGCACAATAGCTGTCCGAGGCAGGAACTCTTATTCCCGTTTAAAGAATGGAGGACTCGAAAATGGAATTTGTCACCTGCCCAGATCACACAGCTGTTACGTGGCAGAGCAGGGATTGAACCCTGTTCCATTTGCCTGCAGAACCCAAGATCTTAACCAATACAGAATATCATTTTCCATTTCATTTCAGCTCTTGTTTACTTAAATAGGGCCTCTGTTTTGTGGGCAGCCCTGAATTCATCCATACCCACACATTCATACTCGCTGGAAAGCGGTACAAAATGGCAGCATTATTTTTTAAGGATTTTTCCATACTGGAACAGACTGAATGGGGTCATTTCATTCCTCCACTGCCTCTGACCCGGACTATGTGCGCCTTCTGGAAGGAAGCCTTCAAGCTCAGACTCCTTGCCTCCTGGTGAAATGAAACCTTAGGAAATGTCCCTGACTCTTTCTCTTGTGTAGTGAGTTACAGCCTGAGGGCAGCCAGCGGGCTGGAGGCCTGGTTTGGGGGACTCAGGGTATGACGTTTTGTGGGTATGTAGCGAGTGCGAGGTGCTAGCTCGGTTCTGGGCAGACATACCGCTGTGTGGTCTCAGTCCCTGCCCTCAAGTAGTAGGTGGTCAGTAGGTGTCTCGGGAGTGACGGAGCATTTACATGCACAGAGGGGCTGGGGTGGGTACCTGAGCAGCAGGGCTGCAGCGAAGAGTGTTTTAAGTTTCACAGAAGCGGATCTGACAGGAGCGCGGGGAAGGGGTGAGAGACGAGAGATAGGCCTGGAGTGGGAAGTTGGAATTCTGTCCTGGTGGGTCTTGGCTGCAGGACCAAGGAGTTTGGATTTTATTCTCTGGGGAATAGAGAGCCACCAGAGGCTTCTGAGTGGTGAGTGACATGATCAGAGGTGTGTGCGGAGAAGACTGATCTGGTGGCTGGCAGGCCTTCGAGGAGGCTTCTGTAGCATTCCTGGGGGTGGGAAGGCAGATGTGAGAACCTGGAGACAGGAACAGGGCAGTGGTTAGAAAAGCCAAAAATGACTCCAAGGTTCCAGGCTGGGGTGACAAGGAAAGTGGTGTGAGAGAGGGGGCAGAAATAGGGACGTCAGAAGAGAAGTGGTTTGCTAGGAAGGGACCTGAGGATCTTGATTTGGGGCTTAGAGTCTCCTCTGACTCTTCTCTGGTCTTCCCAGCTGCAGCCGAGCTGCCTCCGAAAGGAAGGGGTCAGGAAGGTAGAAGGCAAAGGGGTCAGAACAAGGGGCCATCAGCAAGTGCAGCCACTCACAGGCGATGTCTCTTGCTGCTGCCGCTGCCACTCAGATGGACTGTGCTTGTGTGCAGGGCCCCAAAACACCACTTCTTCTTGCCCTGTTTGGGGAAAGTGCAGAATGTGGTCAATCCTACACTCAGCAAAGGCCTCTCTGTCTTCTGGGACAGTCAGTCCTCCCCTGTCCGTTAGTTCTGCTGGCTCAAGAGAGCCTGGCCTGGCTCCTCCCCTGCCGCCCAGGGCTGGGGCTGGCAGGGGAGGGTTTGACCCCGAGGCCTGAGAGGGTCAGCAGCAGAGCCTCTGTGCCTGCCCTCCCAGGCCTTCCCAGGCCCTCCACCCTGTGGACTTAGCTCTGCAGTAGGACAAGGCTGGGAGGTAAGACGATGCCTGTGGGTCTCTGGGGGGCTTAAGAAACAGATGGTCCCTGCACACGAGGTTTGCTGTTGGTAACATGAGCAGATCTGGGAGGGAGCTGGCCGGACTGAGGCAGCTTGGGCCCAGGAAGGGAACCTCGTGCATGTTATCAGACGAAGCATCCCCCGCCCAGCCTCCAAACTCGGCCCTCACCCAAGTCACTCTCTCAGCCCCTTCCAGCTGGCACCTGGGACTTGGGCCTTAGACACCCACAAAGGGATGGGGGAACTGGCCCCCAGTGTCCCCACTCTTGGCCAGGGCAGCAGAGCCAATTGGGCTTGGAAGGCAGGAAGAGCACTGGAGCCAAGTCTGAGAGCAGCTGAGGGGGGACAGGTGTTTGGAAGGGAGAGAAGGGCTGGGAAGAGCTGGGCGAGGGTTTCTGCGAATAGCAGCTTCCTAGCCTCCTTATCTCTCTCCTGAGCAGCCAGAGGTGAACAGCAGTGAAAGGAAACCCTGAACCTACCCTTCCTTGCAGGGACTCTGAGCTCCTTCTCTTCCCCTAACGTCCCTTCCAGCACTCCTCCAAGCCCTGTGGAGCACAGAGTAGCCTGGAAGCCCAGCTCCAGTGCCCAGCCGTGCTGAAGAGTGCTTGGTGGTCAGGACTGTAGTGCTTGGAGCGAGAGGTCCTGAGTTTGAGTCCCAGCAATATGAGCTGGTGACCTCAGGCAAGCTGCTTCACCCCCAGGATGGTTAACTCATTTGGTAAAATGAGAACAATAATCGCAAACGCATAGGGTTTATATAAAGATTAAATGGGATGATGTGCATAGAGTGCTTAGTCCAATTCCTGTGGCATCGTAAATGCTCACAAATTATTGTCCTTCTCCTCCCTCCGCTCCCCCTCAGGGAGGCTCAGGGGAAGAAGAGGGCATAGACACAAAAGAGGACAGAGATGACCGTCACAACTGTGTGCACTCTCAAGATGATCTCAGCTACACCTCTTACTATCTATGTGATCTGGAGGCAGTTACTTATATGCCTCAGTTTCCTCATCCATAAAATGGGAACAGTAATAGTCACTACCTCATAGAGTAGTTGGGAAGATTAAATAGAGATTAATTTATGCGTGTGCATATAGACAAACATATATGTAGCTTAGTACGGTGCCTGCCTTAGCAAGTTAGCTGCCATTAATATCAGTTCCTTTATTCAGCCATGTCAGTGATAAAATTGCTCCTCTCCCAGCTCTAATCTGCAGTGTACTAGGCTGTACAGGGGTGGGGTCACTGGTAGGCTGGCATGACCCTGGAGGTGTGTGTTTGGTTGGGCGGTGTCGAGGTTAAGGGCCAGTGACGGGCAGCCCTTCCCCTCACCCCCGGGGCTCACTGGCCCTGTGCCTTCTCTCTCCCCTGCAGATGTCCATGAAGGAAGTGGGTGATGGCTTGCAGGATCAGATGAACTGCATGATGGGGGCACTGCAGGAACTGAAGCTCCTACAGGTGCAGACAGCACTGGAACGGCTGGAGATCTCTGGAGGGGATCCTGCCCTGGGCTGCCCTGAAAGCCCCCGGACTCAGCCTGAGCCCCCTCGATGGGAGGGTGGCGGAGGTCCTGCCAGGCCTGTGGCCTGCTCCCCCTCCACCCAACCTTCTCTTGGCAGCAGCACCAAGTTTCCATCCCATCGGAATGTGTGCGGGAGGGATTGGGCCCCCCTTCCCAGGACACAGCTGCCGGAGCACCACAGCCGTGCCCAGCAGGGGCCAGAGCTGGTGGAACCCGATGACTGGACCTCCACGCTGATGTCCCGGGGCCGGAATCGACAGCCCCTGGTGTTAGGTGACAACGTGTTTGCGGACCTGGTGGGCAACTGGCTGGATTTGCCTGAACTGGAGAAGGGTGGGGAGAAGGGTGAGACTGGGGAAGCAGGTGGGCAGAAAAGAGAGAGGGGCCAGCCCCGGGAGCTGGGCCGCAGGTTTGCCCTAACAGCAAACATCTTTAGGAAGTTCTTGCGTAGTGTGCGGCCCGACAGGGACCGGCTGCTGAAGGAGAAACCGGGCTGGGTGACCCCCACGGCCTCGGAGCCCCGAGCCGGGCGCTCGCAGAAGGTCAAGAAGCGGAGCCATTCCAAGGGCTCTGGACATGGCCCCTTCCCAGGCACCGCGGAGCCCAGACGAGGGGAAAATCCTTCCACGAGTTGCCCCAAGGCCCTGGAACCCTCACCCTCTGGCTTTGACATTAACACAGCTGTTTGGGTCTGAATCCTAGAGACAGAAAGTTGACTGGACCCAAAAGGGCCAGGTCCCCGTGCTGGGCCCCTGGAAAGAAGGGTGGGCGGGCGGTCTGGCTTTCAACGCTAACTCCAAGTTCCTTTCCCCAGAAAGGAGGGAGAGGAAGCAGGAGTGTCCGCAGCAGGGCTGACGGCCACGGTTGGGAGGGGCCGTCGCAGGGGCTGTGGGGGAGGTGAGCGTTCCTGGACTGACTGTGTGTGTGTGTTGCTCACTTTGGGGCTGGAGGTGACAGCAGGAAAGCGATACAGGGAGGAGAGCAGGAAACCCTTCTGACATTCCTTCACTGTCCCCAAACACCTCAGTGGAACATGCTGTATGGGTTAGGGCACTGGGGCCTCAGACTCCCCAGACAGGCCCCCAGTAAGGACGTTGTCTCTGGTGTCCCCAGCCTTATAACTGTTTGCTTCCGGGCAAGGCGCTGCTCCAGGCCCAGGTATTAAACCCCGGCCCCTGGGAGTCCGAGCCATTCCCACCCCCACCCCTTCCTGCTGCCTCTGCCTTCTCAGCCCATGCCTGGGTCTTGAGAAATGGGCTGAATGAGAGCCTGCCTGTAAGTGTGCTTGGGGAAGTCCCAGATGCTCCTCTTGTCTTTCCAAAAGCACAGGAGAGGAAAGAGACTGTTTGTACAGCACTTCACATGTTTGAAAGCCTTTTCACATCCATTATCTCATTAGTAAAGGGGCAAGTATTATCCCATTTTCCAGAAGAGGAAGTAAGCCTCCATGTGCTGCTACCTGTCCAAGATTGCACCCCAGGCAGGAGGCAGACCAGTGCAGGGCTGACGGAAGAGCAGAAGCTGGGCCCTGGAGCCACACACAGTCCCCCCCGCAACACCGTCTCCAGCCCGGAACGCCACACGGGACACAGGAACACCAGCGAGGCCAAGGCGAGCCCAGAAAAAATATGCACTCCTTTTAAAATTCCTAGCTCCATCCCGCGGTCTCCCCAAAGACTAGGCGCATGCAGCCTTTGGCCTCATCTTCCCGCCTCCCGCAGGACCAGCCTCCCGCAGGACCAGTCGGGGAGGAGGAGGAAGGGCCGGGGCAGCAGCTCAGCTCCGGCGGGGGCTGGCTGCACGGGCTGGCTGCACGGGCGGCACCTAAAGCTTCCTAAAGCCGCGCTGTGCACGTGGCCTGGAGCGAGACACCACGCAGCTCCCGGCGCCTCAGCGCCCCCCTTGAAACTGCCGTCCCTCCCACTCGGGCAGGGAACGCCCACTGGCCCGGAAAACACAATGTGGGTCCCTGTTTGGGCCGAGCCAGCCCGGGAAGGCACTCCCTCTCTCCTCCTCTCTCCACCTCCTGGCTGATCTCCCCTCTGCTTGATGGGGGGTGACAGCTGCAATTAGAGGCAAGACGCCTTCCTGCCCTCAAAGCATTAATAGCAAATTGGAGAAGAAAAATAACAAGAAGGCTCTTCCTGCATCCTGGACCCCCAGGGGGTGAGGATGGGGAGGGGTGCTTAGAGTGAGCAGCTCGCGACAGCTGGAGTTGGGGGTGGTTAGGGTCACTCAAATCCCCACACAATGAAATGGTAGATGTTTAGTTTGGGATGGTGGAAGCAACAAGAGGAAAGACACTAATTTTTTTTTTTTTTTTTTTTTTGAGCATTTGCTCTTTCCAGGCAGTGTACACATGTCTGTCAAACTTCCAAATGACCCTACAAGGTACTGTCCTCCCAGGAAATCAGTAAAGGCTCTTAGGGGTCCTGTAAATTGCCCAGATCAGGCTATCAGTAAAAGAAAGAACCAGGATTACAAACGGGGGGGGTTGTGTGGCTGCTGAATCCTGAGAGGAGGGAGCCATGGGCCGCTGGGTGGTGGCGAATCCGTCCAGCAGTTATTCAAGAAGGCACCAGCTCCGAGTAGGGAATGATTCTACAGGAAACCAAGTTGCCTCTTGGCCATTCACCTGCATCTCATCTGTTTTGTGGACTGGTCACAGCAATTCAGGCCAATCGAACAAAACTTTATGAACACCTGCCAGTGCCAGGCATTGCAATAGGAACTAAGCACAGAGCAATGGGAAGGACCCAGTTTCTGACTCAAAGGGTCCAGTGGGAAGAAAGAAGCAACTCTTAACCCATCACTTAACCAAAAGGGATTCAAGGGAATGAAAACTCATTTTAACCTGGGCCAGAACAAACAATTAGGAAGTGACATTTGCTGCCAGGATAGTTCACAGGTGTCACCTTTGTGTTCTTATTTCCTCCTCACCACACTCTGGGAGTAGCTGCTGTTACTCTTGTATTACATGGAGAGGCTCAGAGAGGTTAAGTAACTTGCCCAGGGTCCTAGTGACAGAGCTGGGATTGAAGCAGTTCCAATTGACTTCCAGTCTTGTGCTTTTCACACTAGCCCGCAAATTGTCCATCTCTGC
Organism: Equus asinus; assembly: GCF_041296235.1. Taxonomy (NCBI): domain Eukaryota; kingdom Metazoa; phylum Chordata; class Mammalia; order Perissodactyla; family Equidae; genus Equus; species Equus asinus. The sequence continues at coordinate 43,887,245 of NC_091805.1, read as the reverse complement.
CCCAAAGCCAAGTCAAGAGGGACAACAACAAACCTGTCCTCCCATGTTATCTGAGCCCCTGTGTGGCTAATACACGGAAGGCTGCCTGTCCGGTGGCAGAATTCTGCCTGGGTCTGGACGGAGCTGATGTAATGCCCCATCCACTACGTCATGCTTTGTTAGTGAAAGATGATGGTCAATTCATTTCCCCCCCATAATTTTTCCTTTTCCCTCCTGGGCTCCTGCCATGACAATGACAGAAGCTGTATTTTACTGAAGCTGAGGGGAGAGGTGAATGGGAAGGCCTGGGGCCTAAGTGAAGCAGGAAAGTGTGGGGTGGGGAGCAATGTGATGAGGGGGAGGCAGTGGAAGCAAGCGGAGGGAAATCGACAGCTTAATTCCGCCCCTGGGGCTCATTTTATGGTTAATTAGGACATGCAAATAAGCTGGAAGCTCATTTAATACCCTCCCTGGCATGGGGCCCTGCCTCACACCTGGCCCACTTCCCTAGCAGGTACAAGGGCCCCCGATTGGCTCAGGCATCTTCCTAGGGCTCCACCTGCTTCTTTGTGGCCCTGTGGCCAGAGTGTGTCTATAGATGTCCCTGGGACCGTAAGCAGGAGCTAGAAGAGTCCCTGCTGGGTGTGGCCAGCCGCCTGCCTGGTCTCCTTCCTTTCTCTTTCCAACCCTGAGACCTGGGACCCCTCTTTCCCAGAGGGCACAGGGCCCCTCTCCCTCCAGTGCTCCCCTTGCACTTCACCACACAGGTTGAGCTCTGAACCCAAGCCTGAGGCGTAGAGACCTGGTTCAGCTCTGTTCCCACCACAGCCCCCTGCTCCTCAGAGCCCTGCTGGGGAGGGGGCTCCTCCATCTTTCCCAACACACACTAACCTTTCCCACAGCGCCTCCCTAAAAGCAAAAGCACAGCCTGTCTCTGGGGAGCAGGGGCCTGCCTCCAGCTTTCAAGCCACCCCCGGTGACCTCCCACCCAGGGCATTAGACACTTCTGCCAGCACCATGGCATGAGCACTGGATTTGGAGTCGAGATTGGAGACCCATTTCTGTCACTGTGTAAGCGTGAGCATGTTGCTTGGCCTCTCTGAGCCTCGTCTTTCTCGTCTGTGAAATGGGAATAAAGCAGAGCTGCTGCGAGGTTTAAAGGACATAATGCACCTAAGGGTCAAGCACTCAACCTAGAACAGCAGAAGCTCAATTTATATTGGACTGCCTGCCCCTTGGTTCAGGTGCTAACCATGTGACCCGTGGCAAAAATGCTAAAAAATAAAAAGCTTTCTCTGTGCCTTGGTCTCTTTTTCTGTTAAAAAATGTACACTGGCCTTATTACCTCACACAATTGTAGCCAGGATCAGAGAAGACAATAGGTGTGAACATGTTCTTGTACATTGTGAAAATATTACCCAGAAGGGCTGTTATTTGCAAAATGGGAAGCAACTGACACTTTTCCATGGAAGGAAGATAGGTGTATGTGTGTGTCTCAAGGGGTGAGGTATGGACAGGGCAGTGGCAAGGGCTGAGCTTGGAAATGGTGCTTGAGGACCCACAGCCTGAGAACAGGCTCCAGGGACCACACCCACTGCCCCTGCACCCCAGGTCTCCCGCACATTCAACCCCCAGGGCCCACACATTCCTGGCAAGGACTAGAGAGTTGAATGAGCCAAGTCCTGATGGTTTTGAGGAGTCAGATCCCTAGTGGCTCTCTTTGTTCTTTAAGGCCTTAGCCCCTAGAGTCCCTGTCAGGCCCCACATCTCGCCCTTCCTCCCTTCCTCCAGCCACCCTGGGGGCTAATTGCCCAACATTGCTTGCGCCTGTCTTCCTAGACTCCCTTCCCTCGGGATGGGGTGGAAGGTGTGAGGCTGGTGCTGCCAGAGGAAGGGTGATGGGCTGGAAGGGCCTAGCAGACCCTGGGGGTACAGGGCAGGGGTGTAAAGACCTCAGACTGCGATTGCCCGCTCAGTACGATTATTAGGATGTCCCCTGCTCCCCTTTTGTCTCCTCTACCCAAGCCTTAAATAGGATGATGAAACCTCTCTCCCCGATTCCCTCTGAATTTGACAGAGGACTTCCTTCCTGCCCCCTCTCCATACTCTTCAATCAGTCCTGACATAGCCCTCTACCCACCACCTCCAAGCCTCAGATATACCCCCCAAATTCTGACACACACACACATGCACACACGCACAGGCACCAAAATTAAGTCAGCCTTGCCAGTGTCCCCGAAACAAAGTCCACATTCTTGTCCCCCACTGGAGCCCTCCTCTTTCTTCCTCCCGCCGAAGTCTCTCCCTGCCTCAGTGCTCTCTGAAAGCATCTTTGTGTCCCTGGTCAGAGAGAGGTCCCCAAGGAGCATTGAGGGAGGGAGCCTTTCTTGGGACACCTATCCTGGTCATAGTGCTGGGACAGTAATAATCTGACCTGGGGCCATGACATTGACCTTACACTTAGCCTTGTTCCTGCATCTTCGCCGGGCCTTGAGGGGAGGAGGGAGCAGGATCCCTTACTCTGTACAGGGTCTCAGGCCACAGTGGCCGCACCCCCTGGTTTCCACTCCACAGAATCCACCCTGGCTGGGCCCCTCTGGGCATATCCCCCAACATGACCACACTGTTCCAGAGATACAGGAATCACTGCGCACATGCTGGGCACTTCTGCCCTCCCCAACCATGACTGAGCTCTGGGCTGCCCGCCCTGCCCCTCTTTCTGCTCTCTCCACTCTGAGAGGCACCCCCTAGTTTCATTCAAGAGGCCAGGGAGGAGCGGGGTTCAGCACAGCAGATGCCACCTGACACCCAGTCTGAGGCTGCTCCATGCTCCCTCGAGGGGCAGGTGTTGGTTTGGGGGGCCAGGCAGGTGTCCTCATCCCCGGAAAGAATCAGGTTTTGTTTTCTTGTTTTCCCGGCTCTGCACGTGTTACTTCCCCCAGCTGCTCTCCCTTTCCTCCTGTGCCCCTCCCTCAGCCGCCTTCCTCACCTCCTCCTTCTGATGGAGGCTGGACCTGCAGCTGCAAGGAAATGCTGCCAGGCTCCGGAGGACCAGGGAGGAGGCGAAGGAAATGTCGAGACCCAGTGACTTCATCCTCACTCTCATCCTGTCTTCCCTGGGTGTCTGGGGGCCCAGCCCTGCCCGATTAGATCCCAATGGCCTGGCTCAGTCTTGTTTCTGAGCACTTCTCATCCCACACTGTACCCTCCAGGGAGATGAGCTACTTCAACTGTTCTAAGATTGGGGTTTGTTTTTTTTTAATGCCCCTAGGTCTTTGCATCTGCTGTTTCCTGAGAACCCCAGTTTCCCCACTGCCTCAGACTGGCTGACTTTTACTCATCCTTCACTCTGCAGTTTAAAGGGCATCTTCCGCATGAGGCCTTACCTGCACACACCCAACCACAGGACTTCTTTTGTAATTATTTTGAGCACCTCTAGAGTGGCAACTCCTCACTATTCATTTCTGCACCTCCAGCACTGAGCACGGGCTCTCAGTGTGACCTCCACTCCCAGAGCGAGCCCTCAGCTGACCTGGCCCCTGCATCTCCCACTATAGGTGAGATCAGTGGTCAAGGCCTCCTCAGCTGCCTCCCAAGGCCCCCTTTTCACTCCACTCTTCAGCCCACTCCCCAGGAGAGGGGAGCTGCAGCCAAAGTCACTTTCCAAAGAGGGAACTCTCCGTCCCCTGCCCCCGTCCAAGTGTTGTGCAGCCCCGTCCCTGGCCTGCTGCCTTGGCTTCTCCAGCCCAGCTCCCAGGCTGATTCTATTCCCATGCAGGCTGTCTGACCCCTCCCACCCAGCTCCCTGTCCCCAGCAGGCTGTCACACAACTGCCTAGAGCTCAGGCTCTTCAGATGATCACAGCCATTTCTCTCCTACGCCTGCTTAATCCCAAGTGGATCTCAATTTCCGTCCGGAAGACATCACCTTCACCCTAGCCTCCAAGTTTTCTCTTTTTCTGCTTGCTCCCTCACCACTGGTTTTCCTGACCTGAGGCATCTTCTCCTTTTTGGCAACAACTGGCCCCAGATTTAGCCTACCCTAGGACTTTTTCCATCCCTGTTTGCCAGGGATCCACACCCCTATTGGGGACATTGAGTCTGCTAGATTCTCCTTCTCCCATTGTGATTATGGAGGGTCAGGGCGGCGTACTGGGGAAGGAAGCTGAGAGCTGGGTGTTCAGCACCTCCCCTCCCGCCAGGCCCACTACTGGCCACATTTCAGGCATTGTCTCCCCGGGACTGAGCTGCCAGCAAGGCACCATGTGTATAGCCATCCGTGTACAAGTGGTGGGAAAGGGGAGGGTATCAGGCACTAAATTTTTTTTTAAAAAGCAACAGAGGTTCCTCCAAATGGGCAAGTGCAGTAGCTGAAATCCCTGCCTAAACTCAGCTCCCAGAGCAGAGGTGCCAAGGCTGGTGACTTTGCCCCAGACAGCCTCCGAGGACTCACTTGAAGCCTCAGCTTGCTGCCACACTGCATGACTGGCCCACGGAGCTTGCTCACAATCACAGGGAACACTGGGGTAGATTGACTGAAACAGCTGCCAGAATCCCTGATCAGAGGTTCCAAGCATCTGTTCAGTTAAGTCAATTTATATCCCAGATAATAAGGGGTTAGGCTCTGCATCAGTGATTTCAAGAGCGCAAAGAATTCCAAAGCTTCTGGCCTGGGCTTCGGGACCCTGCTGGGAGTGTGGGGATCAAACATCTTTAAACTTCTCCAGCAAATGTATCCCTCCGAGGGAAGGCAGGCAGGGCCCAGTGCCCAGTGCCCAGTCCCACAGTTCCAAGTCCTTCCTTCCAAACTGGGAAGATGCATGCTTGGCGTCCCCTTCACCCTGGTGGCTCCTTTAAACTCCCCAACTCTCCCACCTGGAGAGACACTAGTGATGTGCAAGGCAGGTGGTTGGGATGCTACCAAAGTGTGGCTTGTGCCTTTCCTCTCACCCACAAGGGAAGGCCAGATGGGTGGGATCTTGGTGGGAAAGTTGGCATCTCCCGAGTAGGGATGGATTAAGGAAAAGAACCCTCTTACTAGTCTTCTCGGGAAGGGCCGGAGGGGCCAAAGGGGCTGCTGTCTCATGCTATGAAGTCCCAGTACACAGAAAAACTGGAGAGGGTGTGAGGGGGAAACTCCTGTTTACTGCATGCCTAGTAGGGGCCAAAAGGTCTGAGAGGAGCAGAATCCTGTCAGGCGAAGCAGAAGAACAGAAAGCAAAAAAGCTTTTTCTCTTCAATCGTCTCTAGCATCTTTGAGTGCCACAGTATTAATGCTGGCTCCCTTCTAACCTGAGCTTTGGTTTGGGAATGATCACAACCACGTGCCTCAGAGATCACCTTCATTAGGGGAAGGGGAAAGCGAAGTGTGAAGTGAAGGCTGGGAAGAGCACTAGCGTCCAGGGGGGTAACCCTCGCAACACTGTCCTCTTCAGCCTGGTCGCTTCTGAAACTCCCCCATCCCTGGCCGCTCCGAGTCTCACCTAGATGGTTGCTCCGCCCTAGTTCCTTACCTAGTTCAGCCTTCCAGGTTGTCAACTTCCTGCTGCAAGGCCCGCGATGATATGTACTCCTCCAGCCTATTCCTTCCACATTAACACCAACAGAAACCAGATCACTTCTTGCTCCTGTTTTCTGCACTTTTTTTTTCCTGAAACCTGCCTGTAATACTCTTTCCCACTCCCACCTGTTGAAAATTCCACCCTTTAAGGCCTAGTTCAAACTCCCCTCTCTGAAGCACTTCTGATCTCCCAAACAGAGGGCATCTGTCCCTCTATCTCACACCACTTTGCTTAGAACTTCTTTATGGTACTATTAGTTCTTGGGGACCTACCAATTTCTATACCCACATACTGTGTCTTCCTTCCTGCCACTGTGCCTGCCATGCTCCTATCCGGGTCAGCTGCCTTACTTGTATACTAGATTCCATCCATTTAGCCTACTCAGTTTTCCTCCTCAGTGGATCATTCTCATTAGCACACAAACACGTGCTGTTTCACTCATCTTAAGAGAGTAGTCGATGCTTGATGTCTCCAATGTCTTTCTTCCCATTTGCTCCTATGCCCACTCCAGACAGTCCTCCACCATTCCACTGACAGCCCGTGGAGGTCACCAGTGACCTCCATGTTCTCCTTTGCTAATTCCTCTTCATCTCCCAACCTCAAGATGGAGTCCCTGGATCTATTCTCTATCTATATTCAATGCTAGTGATCCTATTTAGCTCCACGCTTTTAAATATTAAATGTAAATCTCCTGTCCAGATCTCTTCCTCTGAACTCTAGACTCATATCAAACTGCCTATTGTACATCTCTAGAATCTAACACACTTCTCACACTTAGTATGTTCCAATTTGAACTCCTCATTCACCCCCTATTCCCCGTCCAAACCTGCTTCTGCCATAATCTTCACTATCTTGATTATTGGCCAAAAATCTTGGCGTCATCCTTGACTCCTCTCTGTCTCTCACATACACTCTACATGTATCAGTAAATCCTGTTGGCTCCACTTTCACACTCGACTATTCCGTCTCCTGACTGTTCTCTCTGCTTCCATTCTTGTCTCTCTACAGGCCATTCTCACTCAACTCAGCAGCCAGAGTATTTCTGATGGTAGCGGAGTCAGATCATGTTATATTCTGTGCTGAAATCCATGGATCCCACTCCGAGTAAATGCAGAAGGAAATTTTCCCCCTACCCAATCCTACTATCTTTCTGTTATCTCCATCACTCTCCCCCTTGCTCACTCTGCTCCTGCCATACTGGCCTCCCTGCTAGTCCTCCAACATGCCAGGTACAAGGCTACCTTATGGCTTTTGCACAGACCCTTCCCACTGCATAGAAGGCCCTTCTTTCCCCCAGGCAGGTCTATGGGCTGCGCTTTTCAAATATTTATTCAAATATCAACTTCAACCTAAACCGTCAACCCACTACCACCACATTCCCTCTGCCCAACACTCGTGCCCCTTCAGTGCTTAACTCGTCTCCATTGCACTCATCATTACAGACACTTGTTTTTGGCACCTGCTAAAAACTCCACAAGGGAAGGGATTTTGATTTGTGTTATTCACTGCTGTATCCCCAACATGAAGATCAGCACCTGGCATACAGTAGAAGCACAATATTTGCTGACAGGCCCATAAGGATCATGTCTTGTTCTGTTTTGTATGCCCTACAAGAATTCTCACATGGTTCAAAGTAAGGACAAGAACTTGCACAGGGTTAAGCTTAAAAAAATGCATTGAAAACAACAGCTCCAAATAAGAGTCACATCACTGCTTAAAATGGGAAGATTTATTAAGGTTTTTCCTTAAGAGGAACAGCCAAGCCCATGCTTCTTAAGAGAAGCAATTAGCAGGAAATGTATGTCACACCTTGGGCCCAGAACGACAGGAGGTTTCTTCTTAACAAGCCAAAGAACTTGCATCCCTCAATTCCCTTTAAAACTCTCGTTAATGTCTGCAAAACAGAATCCATGTCGCCTTTCCAGGAAACAGAACCAGGCACGCAGTTCAAAGTCTCCAGCTGTTCTCAGCAAGAATATTTAAGCAAGACATGGCAACACATGTTCTGCACATTCAACAAACCCAAGGTGAAACTGTGGTAAGAAAAATCCAGGTTCAATGCAATGTCTGTACTACATTTTCAAGAATAACTTGCATTTTTTACATTTCTGGGGAATAGAAATGCTAAAAGCTGGGTGGTTAGACTGCCTCAAAGCTCACATTCATTTCCCTCCCTGCAAGATGGGCTCTTTCCAGATCCTGGACAAGCACCCAAACCACTCTGCCCTTTTAAGTTTGGAGCAGAGTCAAGAGAGGCCACTTTAACACACATTTCAGTAGCACCTTAAAGAAGTTCAAGACTCAAATAAAACAAAAGGTTATTTTACAAGTTATTTTCCTCCTCCAAATACCTGACAATTTCTTCACACTTTGGTTTCACCAAACATATACAGTTTATAAGAGCGTATTTTATGCCTTCTAATATTATACTATGATTGCTTGCAAAGGAAAATACTCAGGTAATCTTTATTTTTCCTTCTGTCCCCCAGTCCTGAAAACAAAAATCAGACACATGAACTGACAAATATACACGTATCTATAAGGATAAAGAGGCAAAATATTTGAAATTGGTCAGGTCCAGAAAATGCAGAATGTTCCTATGTGGAGAAAAATAGCTTCAGACCAAGTAACCTGTTTTAAGAAAGTTAGTAATAAAATAAAGATCAGTATCCTCCCAAGGATTAACTTTTCCCAAGTATATTCTAACTTCAAAGAAGCAGGTAGTTTCACTGAAGAGTAAAAGCTGGCCAGTTCTGATGGCAGATCAAGGCCAAACAGTTCACAGTTGTAGGGGAGAGTAACACACCAACATCCATGTTTCTCCCAACGTTCCTAAGAGCATTAACCTGGGGGCCACGGTTCAATAAAGCACAGGATTACTCATACTGTGGATGAATTTCTCATCTGTCTTCCCTGCCCAGTTAGACTGCAGACTCTCGAGGGAAGGCCTGTCCGCCTCTCTGTGAGGCATGGAGTGTTTATACAAGAGATGCCTTGAGTACATACTTTTAATTCAATACTTGTAGAACTGTTAACTGATACTGAAGCTCCCCCTGGTGGAGGGCAAAGTTACAGTTAGATTATGGATTTACTGTTAATTTCTAAAACTAGATTGGGGGCACCACAAAGCCATTACAGTTGTGTTTTAGTGGAAAAAAGAAAACTATCAACTTTGACATCAAGTCTCCTTTAAGTTATATATTACTCATATAACTAAAGCCATCCGCTACTTTAAATACCCACAAATACTAATATGGTGTCAGTTCTCGGATATTTATGATGTAAGTCATATAATATCCTTGAGGATTTTTTTATTTTCCAGCTATGAGAAAACATCTTATTTTCAGGCACCCTCTCTTCTGGAACCAAGGCTAAGAAGTTCACCTAGGGACAATATAAAAGTGCATCTATCTCACTGTCTAACAGGATACCTTTCCATCTTGCTCAGCGACAGCAGATCCCTTTGAGAGGCAATGCGTATCTCTGATTTCAGCTGGCCCTGCTCTGCATACTGCCGTATGCCACATGGCATTTTTCTTCACAGTTTCACCTTTATCTCAAGTGGACTGTAAAAGACATGACAAAGGAATCCATACCTGTCATCTTTCTCTACCATGTTCTAAAACAGAGGACACTGAGTCTATGCTACTAGTCAAGCAGACTGTAACTGGGAGTTATTCTTCTTAAATGATTTCTACTTAATCTGGCAAGTGATTACACAACACAATCTAAGTAACAGGTAATATTTAGAGAGTTTTACTCATTTGTGAGACATCTGTCTATGATTTTTAAGTCCAAAGAAATGTTTGAGAGGTGAATTTTAAAGAATGACCAGAGGACCTTAAAATATGCCACCTTAATGCTTCACTTATTTTTTAAAATTTATTGCATTTCTTATTATATTTTTGGCCCCTCAATCCCAGACATATGTATAACTGGATCAGTAGAAGGTAAGTATTAGGTAACTAAGTTTATTAGAAACTCAAAAGAATACAATTTCCAAATATTTTTTACAACATTTTAACATTTTCTCAGGTTGGTCAGAGCTTCTATTTGAAATCTGAGTTTCAAATTTCAATTTAGTAACTGACGGGCTGACCACACTCCTAGAAAGTCTCGGCAAGGCATGAACACTACTTCACACCCACTTGCGACGAGACAGTATCTAGATCCCTGAGCAATGGTTCAGACTTTCTGGAACTGGTCTCCTTACAAGTCAGGGACAAGGCACAGGGTTTCCTAAGCTTGTTTCTTCCCTTTTCTTTCTTCTTAACTGGCTAACAAGCTGTTTTGCTCTATCACTATGGAGAATACATAAGTCACATCACCCTAGGTCCATGTCCTACTTAAGCCCCATCTTCTGTAAAAATGGAAAAAACAGGGAAGGAAAAGAAAAGCACCACTATATAGCCAGCTAAAATTTTACCTTAGCAATATTTTCCATACTGCTACACTATACTACTTCACATGTGGCTGAAGCGAAAGCAACAGTCACATCCTTTACATGCTTCTCCACCTGCATCCACTTCTCTCAAATTCTTCAATCTATCATAAAGCAAATTCGAAAATTTTTACATAACATTTCATTGGTGGACTTATACTCAACAAATTAACAATGACAAAAGGATTCCCTTGATGAAATTACAAGCTGTGGAGGATCTGAAATAGTAAAAGTTAAACCCTGATACAGTATTAAACTTATCTTTTTACATATAAAAATAATACACAGTGGGATATTTTATTCGATAAGATACAATCTTTAAGATCAAGAGAGAATATACAAAACTATTTTATGTAGTCTGACGTATTTCACTGTAGATTAGGAATAAACCTGTCTAGAACAGAAAGTATGAGGTCTGTTCTTCGAGAAATCGCCAGTTACTCAGGGGCTTAAAGCCAAGTGTCCTGCAGGCACCAGGCAGAAAGGAGCTACTGCTGCATTCAAAACAATGCGGTCACTATAAAATAAAGGCTTTAAATCTATAAACAATAACAAAACACACAAACCAAATGAAAATGTACTAAAATTTAATCATCCATAAAAGCTGTAATTTAATCTGACAGTAAAACACAAGAAGCAATATTAGAGTTGGTTTAGTATATTATATATTTTAGCTTTGAAAGCCATAGAAATCAGTTATCCCAGTTTTTTTCCTATAAAAGACCCATTTTTCCAAAGCATTATGCACAAACAATTTTAATTAGAATATAATGACAGAATGATATTTCATAATTTTTTAAATATAAAATGAAGTCAATGACTCAAAAAAGTTATCTGCTGCAATGAGTTTGAGGGGAAATTTCATAATCTATATCATTACAGATATAAAGTATAATGGTTCCACTTTTTAGTGCTTGACAGGGAGGAATCATGATAAAAAGGTCAATATGAAATCATTTGATTATAGTAGCAATATCTAACATTTGAAATGCATCCATGCTCTTTTGTATAATCATATTAGAGTCAAGTATATTTATTTTCACATCTGTTATAACTGCTATTGCAAAGGAGAAATACTATTGTCTTATTTTCCAAGAGATATACACAGAGTAATTTTTTTCTCCAGGGAAATTGTGCAAACCAATATAAGATCTAAATTCTTCACATAATATATAAAACAGGAGAAGCCTCTTCAGATTTATTTTTTGAAGTCTGGAATGCTGGCACTTCCCAATTAGGCAACAGTTCTTCATTCCTGTAATCTAGAACATTGAATAAATACAGATATAAATATATGGTTAATTTCTTGATGTCAGAAGATGGTAGTAAAAAGCCGATAATACACAAAGAAACAATGACTTTGGTTGATCATTTCTCGAGAACTAAAGTATACTAAATAGCTACAGTAATAGGGCTATTTTAAATTCCATTTAAAAATGTTTAAAAAATAGTTTTATTATACTTAGTGTTTCACATTATATCTGACAGTACTGCCTATAAAGAGGAAAACAGTGATTATTTCATTTCTATCCCATTATTATCCTTTTTTTCCTATCTTATTTTAAAAGTTCCTTTTCCACTATAGAAATGATACTCGCCTGCATAAGCTTTCCACAGGACATTCCTTATTCGACCATTTTATGATTTTATATATTAGGGTTACCACTTCTAAGACAGGTTAAGAGAAGAAGAGGATACAGAAACAGCTGATGCCCGTATGCAAGGGCAGAAGAATCAGTTAGTCCTACTGCTCACCAGAAAAGACTCAGGTTAAAGGAAGGATTTCCTGAAGATGAATTCTCTCCTAGGTCTAAAAAAGTGAGACATTTTAGAAAGAGATTAACACGTTCGAATACGATTGTGTCTAAAGGCACAGGCTAGATAAGCTGCCTTTGCTCAAGGTTCACATACTCATACTAAAAATGTTGTAAGTGCTATTTAAATCAACCCTGCATCTCAGAGCTTTTAAAATGGGATCAACATGGCACTTCAAGTCTATAATCACAATAAAATGCTCTACAAAGTATTCTGATTGCTAACTGATCTATTATTTTATCTTATTAAACATCCATAGAGATCTCAGGTGAGTTATTAAATATATTTTAAGTTGAATTAACCAGAGCCTAAGAATTCATGCAACCAGGATGAGAGTCTTCTTTCTAGAGCTATGCCAAGATTTCTCTCCTCTAAGGTAAAACTCACAATATACTATAGGATGTGTATAAATGAATTTTCACAGTGGGCCAGGAGATGGCACCTCTTCCTTTAAACATAAGCTAAAAGGACATTTTCTGAGAATTGGAAACTAAACCAGGGTCAGCTAAGGTAATGGTATCATGAGCCAGTCAACTATAAGACAGTTAAAAACTGGAGTCCTCATTTCCCTACCTTTGCACCCTTACCTAAACAACCACAAACACCAGTAATTTTAACAATAATCACTTTCAGGGAGCCAATGATTTATAGTTACTGAATCAAGACTTCACTAAAAGCCTAAAAACCAAACCTTCAGCCAGAAGCTGTCTTTCCTAGAGCTGACTACCAGAGGCAAGCTCTATGCCCCTTTCTCCTTTCTGCCCATTTTCTCTCTACCTTCATTTAAAAAGTGGGTACAATTACTCAGTTGTTTCCTTTGAGAGAGAGACACATTCACATCTCTAAGGAAGCATGTATGGGTTAAACTGGTGCTCTGGAACAGGTAATCCACTAAATGGACCCAAGAGATTTACAAGAGTTAGCACAACCAACTCTCAAGTGGGGACAGCTGATTTTCCTCTAACCGGACTGAGTTTACTAATATTCACATAATTAGCACCAATTACATCATAAATCCACCCCATAAAAATATTCTTTTATGGTGTTGTTTACAGAGTTGATGAAGATAAGTAGAAACTGTTCAGGGGATTTAAATATATAATTAAAGAAAAACAAACAAATGGTCCCACAGGGCCTGGGTTTCACTTGACAGGCAGTTTCAATGCCACTAATTTCTCTCAGAAGGGCTCACTTAATGAAAGCTTAAGTGGCACTTAAAGTCAACTCCTACTTAGAAGCCTAGAGATGAAACACCTGAAAGAAGTCAACCCAGACCTCAGAGGAAATGACTACCAAAACTATACCAACATACCGCCGCACATGCAACAGAATGGCTCAAGGTAAAAAGACTCACAATACCAAATTTGAGGAGGATGTGGAACTCATAAACTGCTAGTAGGTGGGTAAATTGGAACAGCTACTTTGAAAAACTTCTAGCAGTATCTACTAAAGCTGTCCATATATACAGTGTACAATCTGGCCATTCCATTCCTAAATATATGCTGAACAGGAAGCATGCACATGGACATAAAGACTTATACAAGAATGTGCACAGCAAAATTACCCATACTAGTTCCCAAAAAGAACTGAAATGTCCATTAATAGCAGAATATATAAATACATTGCTAGTATAGTCATACAATAAAAATGAACTACTACATCATGCAACAAGGATAATTCTCAAAAACACATTTTTGAGAGAAAGAAGCCATACATAAAAGTAATACATTACATGTTTTTATTTATAAGTTCAAAGAGAGGCAAAATTAATCCATGGCGCTGGGAATCAGAGTAGGGGTTACATCTGGGGAGGAATGACTACTGTTGATATACATGGGTGTGTTCACTTTGAAACAATTAATCAAATGTGCACTTAAGCCTTTCTGTTTCAAGTGAACCACTGTATCACTTCAATTCAGCATGAGTGTGGGAGTGACCTTGGAAGGCACTCTCTGCATTTAACCACTATTTCTGGAACACCCACTGTGTACCAGGCACTAGGTACACAGTGGTGAGCAAAGTGGATGTGGTCCTTGCCCTCAGAGAGCTCAGAATCTCATGGGAAGAGAGAGAAATTGTCCAACAGATGAACGTATCTACAAGTTATATATCACATCTGTAGTTGCAGAAGCCTGGAAATACCCTAACAGGTGAAATGGGAAGTGGTTAAGGTTGGGGAAAGCCCAAAATAAGAGGATGAGAACAGCATTTCTTCTGCTTTTAGCGTCTTACCTGGCTCAGAGCTGCTGCTTACTGTGGGTCTAAAGCAGCAGACATGTTTTCTTTCTAGGCTTCTTCTTTTCCACTGGTGTTTTTCTATTTATCTGTCTGACCAGGTCATAAAATATCTAAATAAAAACAAGAAAAAAGTACTTATTCAACCAACATTTGAGACCTTGTTCCACAGAACAGTCATGGTTCTGTCAAATATTACTCTGCTCTTGGATCTGTATTTGGCTGCTTTGCTTTCATAGCAGGTTTCTTAGAAGTCCCAGCTGACTCTCAGTCAGGATAGAGCAGGGCTTACCTATTTACAATGAGGGAAATACACTCGCTCTTAGATATTCAATACTAAACTGAGAAAAAGAATTAGTAGTGAAAAACAGGGAGTGAAGTTATATTCTTCATGGAATCTTCTTATTAAGAGAATATTTAATGCTCAACTTGACTCTCTGCATTTATTTTTAAAAACTCCAAACTTACAGAAAAGTTGCAAGAATAGTACCAAGAACTTGTGAATATTTTTTACCCAGATTCACCAATTAGTAACATTTTGCCACATGTACTTTCACATTTCTCTCTCCACACACACACTATTATTTTTTAAACCATTTTGAGAGGAGTCTTCATACCACAGGTCCCTTAGTAGTTGAATGTGTATTTCCTAAGAACAAGGTTATTCCCTTACATAACCACGTTATAGTTGTCACATTCAAGACATTTAAGCATTGATACATTACCCTGTGTCATCTACAGTGCAAATTCCAATTTTGTCAGTTACCCCATAATGTCCTTTATAGTAACCCACCTCCCCCCAGAGAGAATCCATTCAGGATCACATACTGCATTTAATTTCCTGTCATTTTAATCTTTTTAAAATCTGCAACAGTTCCTTGCCCTTTGCCTTTCATGACATTGCCATTTCTGAAAAATAATGACTAGTATAACTTCATAGAATTTCCCTCAATTTGGGTTTGTCTGGTGTTTCCTCATGATTAGATTCATCTTATACATGTTTTGCTGGAACAGGACAAAAGAGATATCGTGTTCTTCTCAACTTATTACATGTAAAAGCACATGATTTTTATTTGCTCCCTATGATTTGAAGTAACAAATAATATGTTAATAAATCTTTTGGATTCATTTTGAATGAAAAATGCAAGGTATCAAAGACAAAAATACAATACCACTTATTTCACAGAAGCAAATTATTTTAATTCTGATATGTTTATATGTATCATAGTGCTAAATATGCCAGTGTGGAACATAAACAGTTCAGCTAAACTTGATTCTTTGCTAGAAATGCAAACACTCATTTACTAATGACCTGGAATAGAAATGAGTATCATAGAAGCTTCTTACTATTACTCATCTGTAATAAACAGTACTTTGTAGAAGCCTATCAAAATGTCCTAGCTTTTAGAGGCACTATAAGGACAACTGACAAAATCTGAATATGCACTGAACAGACTGTGTCAATGTCTATTTTCTTGATGTTAATAACTATGTCGTGGTTGTGTAAAAGAACGTCTTTGATCTAAGGTACATACACTAACATACTTAGGAGTAAAGGAGTGTGATATACAAACGTGACAAAATGTTAACAACGTGAATCTGGATGAAGGGTAAACAAATTCTTTTTATTGTTATTATATCTTTTCAAAAAGTTTTTTTTTTAAGATGGTATTCAGATAAAACAACTATTTACTTTTTTAAATGATCCAAAGATTATAAGGCTAAATTACTGGTTAAAAAGAAGGAAAAAAAAAAACACTACTGAGTGATTTATCTCCCCAAAGCATTCATTTATATTCTTTTCTTTCTGCTCCACCCTGCCCACTCCCATCTTCTTCAAAACATTTAACTCTCTGTTACTTTATTTCTAACAAAGTTTGCAAATGCAGAATTGACAAACAAAATGGTAGTTTTTGTTTCACAACTCCCAAGTCCAAGTTGCTTCACAGCCCTGAAGCCTGTTAAGAACTGAAGGCGCACCAGCCATGAACAAGATCCCATTAGTTTTCTAGCCTCAATGCATAAGCTATAAAACGAAAAAGAATAAAAGAACAAACTAAACAGTAAATTAATCAAAAATCACATTTTCTCATGCTAGCCAGTTTCGGGTTTCTGGTACTACACAGCAAGGTAACTGATTTTGCAGTATTATCCTCAGAGACTTCTTGGGCAAACACTGCCTACCTCACAACAGCAGCTGCTTCAGAGATGAGGGCAAGTTTGAACTATAGTATTTGGTTAGATATGCTGAAAGTCCCCAGCCTAGGTTCTTCCTCTCTCTGAACTACAGCATAGTTTCTCAATCCCTCTGCCATTCCTCAATTGGGATGTCCTGATTCCAACTATTATTCCAGCCTCAGCAAAGAACAATTCTTGATTAAGACTGATGTCATTCTGGTATAGCTGTACACCACTTTCAAAACACGGCAAAAAGGGTACGGATAAGAAAGTTATAGGGCTGTTTAGCCAAGCAGTACATTCCTGTATGATTTCAAACTCGAGTCCCAGAATGGAATCCTGTGAAAGCATGATCCCTCTATCTCCAGGCATTCGGAAAGCACACATACACAAGGCATTAGCTGTCTGAGGAACTATGAACTATCAAACGGACTCTGTAGCTGGATTATCAGGCTATAAAGAGAGAAATATTCAAAGAAACTCAAATTATTACACCTTCAAGAATTTCTAGCATAAAGTTTGTACATTTTCCAAAAGAGTAAAGATTTTTAACTAGCTAACGTATTTCATTTTGTTTCGTTGTTTTTCTATTTTTTTAATAAACCCTCATGTCAAGGGTTGACCTTCAAGACTGCTGTGAAAAAGTAGCTCTGCTGCATTTGAAACCGCAGCCCAGAGCGCAGTTCAGTAGCACCTGAGTTCCCACAAACATGTCATGCTTAAGAAATGAGGAACACCTCCGTTCCACTGTGCTCACTGGACCCTGGCCCAACCCAGCCTCAGCCGAGCGCGTGAACTTGGTGGTAGGTGTCAGTGAGGGCGAGGACAGGTACAGCAAGGAAGCAGACTCCTAAGGCCAACCACTTAGCAATGGTGACCTTGCATTACTGCTCCCCCAGCCAAGCTCATTCATCAATCTTGATGTGTTTTATCTCAAAGTTACCTTTTCTTGGAAAAGCCAGACTGTACTAAAAATTAAAATTTTATGATTAGCCTTGTTTTTCAAAATAACATCTAAGAAACTAATTCTACAACAGAGGAAGTTGACGCTGGAAGCATATCTTACTTCCTTTCATTTACTTAGCAGTAAATAAGAAATAACTGTTGTTACGGATCTCAGCAGGATAGTTCCCCACTAGGATGTAAGCTTCTTTAGGGCAGGGATAGTGTCTGTCTGGATGACTGTTACCCTGGTGTCTAACACAGTGCCAGACACACAGGCACACAATAAATATTTGCTGAATAAATGAAATTTGTGAATTTCTTATTTTTATGTACTTGTTAAAATTGGTTTTACCTAAAAAAGCTTTGACATTCTTGATTATTTGTAAAACAAAGGATTTGCAGCAAACTTAAATTTTTATCCTTTTAGATGTTTAAAATAATTTGGTCATTTTAACAGTCAGACAATAGTCCACAACCATAATATTAGTCAAGGAAAAGTGACCTAGAGAACAAAGCCCAGAGAGGAACAGCAAACACACAAATAGGACCCTGATAACCTAACCCACTCTTAGCTCTCATCTATGTTGTAAGTGAGCTGGATTCTGACTGATTACCTGTGATGTTACAAATGGCAAGCACACCATCAGGTGAAGACCTTTGCACTACCAGGAAAGGAAAGACGCCTACCCCGGTTTAAAGAAAAGAAAAGGCTTCTGTTAAAATTAACAAAAGCAGTGGTAACCTCTTAAGGTTTTGCTTGGTTGGTGGTGGCAGTTGGGGACTGCACTGATCTTTTAGAGGTTCAGTAAACTACTGGCCCTCTACACCCAAGCAGGCAGCTCACTTGTTAATGTTTCCTGTCCACAACTATGTTCTCAAGATAGTGGAGTGCTTACGCTGGGAACAAAAAAAGCCTTGTGCATTTGCAGCCTGGGGCCTAAAAGATGAGTGAATTACAGTTCCATGGCCACACTCACAGACTCCTCCCTTTGAGTTGTGCACCAAAGGAACACAGGACTCACACACCAAATTCTGTGATATCCATGAGGTAATAACATCTCTCTGTATAACATAAGTTTATTATAATAACTACTTTGATTTTCGCATTTTCCTACTTGACTTTACAACCTCTTTACACACATCTATATAAGTACTTATTACAGTACAAGGGGGATGTGATAATTTTCACACACACCACTTTCCGACATATCATTTAGAGGCTCAGCAGGACTTTAAAGTTAAACTTCCTCTTTGACAATAAGGTAACGTGAGTGTCCTCATTATAGCCATAAAAGTGATTTTATGCAAGTGAAAGAATACAGCTTCTAAGAATTACTGTTTTCCATAAATTGACAGAAAAAAGACCGCTTAAAAGAACAGGTTACCTCATTAACGTTGATCTTTGACTTTGCAGAAGATTCTAAAAAGGCACAGTTACACCACTGTCGTGCTAAATT
Source organism: Equus asinus (assembly GCF_041296235.1). Taxonomy (NCBI): domain Eukaryota; kingdom Metazoa; phylum Chordata; class Mammalia; order Perissodactyla; family Equidae; genus Equus; species Equus asinus. The sequence goes on along the minus strand of NC_091805.1, from coordinate 43,868,635 downwards.
CTGACCCTGTTCTTTGCCAACTACTCGCTCATCTTCCAGGTCACATTTATTGCCAACCAAAATCATTGGAACCTGTGAGAAGGCAACAACATAAAATGAGCATGAATATACTCATTACTTAGCCTCTTCTTATAAGTAAGCAACTGCCTGCCACCAACTGAAATATATTAGTTAGGAAGAGAAGCTTCACCAATGCTTAAAAAAAGGTATATCTATGTGTGTTGGGGGGAAGAGGGTAGATGGAGGGGGAAGAGATAGCAAAAAATATGGAAGAGACTCTACTATGTTAATCTGCGAACTTATTTTAAGAATATAATCCCAAAATTCTCATGTGGACTACTATTAATAGCTGAACTTTCAAGTAGGAAAATCTGAAGGAAAAAGGAACCTCCTGCAATGCAGAGAAAAAGGCATTCACTGGGCCGACCTGTGGTTTAAGTGCTTCATCTCACACGTCCAACAAATGCCAAAAGTAGTGGCAAGACCAATACAGTAATAGGCTCTACTTCTACATTTGACACGTAGATCTGAAGACCAGTTTAGGTGAGATGCTGAGGAGGATTAACAATAAAAATAAAGCCATAAAGCAGGTACGTCTTCCCTTTTTCTCTAAACCAGAAATGCTTGGCTATGTCCATCCACAACTCCCTACTTCCAATAAAACAGGTCACTGACAAATGGTATAATGTCCTTAGTTAAAAGGTGTCCAGACAACAGTCACTTGTTTGTGAGGTGATGGACACTATACAAAAGAAAGAATTTAAGGGATGTGGTAAATCTTGTACCTAAAATAAGCAATTATCACGAGTTAGATAAAGAACACTAGGTATCTATAACGCCATCTTTTTTTAGTTTATTACTTGGGATAAATGGATTAATATTGCCAGCGTTCAGTAATTTGCATGTAATTGCCTATGAAAACAGAACTCTCTTAGATAAATTAGTCATGGGAAGGAAGAGAACTATTCATTAGGTTATGGTTGGTCATGAGTCACAAAGTTATAAATCCCTCTCGCCTACAATACTACCCAAGGTTAAGGTCCTGAGCAGGTACGTATGTTCCCATTATAATGAGAAAGAACACACAAAAACAGAAAAAAAGGTACAAACGAAACTTTATATACTAATTTATACTACTGAAAAGGAACTCTCTGTAGCTCTAAGCTGGGATGAGCATGAAAAGCATACACTTCATCTTTGCAAAAAGAAAAACACACAACAATGACGCTATTCATTAAATAAAGAGTTCTAAAATAAAAATAAAAACTAAAAATATAAAAACCCAGTTCATCAAAATCTTTAACATAATTCAAAGGAAAAAACTGTCTTGAGTAAAAACTATACCGAGGGAATTTTATAAATAGGGACACACCATTATGGTTCTTTATGACGTTCTTTGAACACTGTTTCTGACATAACTGCCGCCTTCCAAAGCTCAGCTTCAGTCTGACCCCGTCTGCCAAGTGCCCTTCAACTCCTCTTCTCCTCCACTGCACTTATTACCCACACAGCACAATGAGCACTTTATCATACGCGTCCTCCTTTTCTAACCATCTCAGCATATAATCTGTAGGGTTAGAAAGTTGTAACATTTTTTTGGTCACATAGGCTCTTTTAGGCATGTGGGAGATACCTTCCAAATCCCCTACTGACAGAGAGAAAACACGTTTTATTTGGTCACAGAGAGATGGCAGCATGTCTTATAGAGAGAAAAGTACTTACATCTTCTGTGTCCTTAACCCGTAAAATCTGTTCCCTCAGGTCTTGTAAGTCATTAAATGTGGACTGAGCTGTAATAGAATATACTAGTGCAAACCCTTGGCCATTCTTCATATACAAATCCCTCATTGCTGTAAATTGCTCCTATAATAAAAAACAGGCAATTATAAATATGATTTCCTGAACGCATATTGGAACAATTTAAATCAGAATAATCACAAGTGAGCTACTAAATTTTTTATTGCATGCTAGCATAACAGAAAACATAAGACATAACACATAGCTTCTAGAAACTCTGAGGTGAATGTTCCTGTTCCCTACTTAGGTGACTAAAAACAGCGACAATGAACTGTAGACTTAGAAGTGAAATCTTAACCACTTGAATTTGCTTTTGTGAGATTTAGAAAAACTATATAATTCCTTTTTATATAGAGATCTTAATTAAGTTATTTTGATGATACTAAAGATATCTCCAAGATAAAGCTGTTGGAGAAGAAAAGTCCAGGGCCCAGACCCATGGCCAAGTGGTTGGGTTCACATGCTCCGCTCTGGCGGCCCTGGGTAAACTGGTTTGGATCCTGGGCACAGACCTACACACCACTCATCATGCCATGCTGTAGCTGTGTCCCTCATGAAGAACTAGAATGACCTACAACTAGGATATACAACTAGGTACTGGGGAAGGAAAAAAAAGAGGAAGATTGGCAACAGATGTTAGCTCAGGGCCAATCTTCCTCACCAAAAAGAAAAGAAGTTTTTTCAAGTCAAAGATGAGAATTCTGTAAAAAAAAAAAACAAAGAAAAAAGAAAACAAAAGAAATGTCCAAGCACTGAACCCTTAGGCCCTCCAACATTAAGAGGTTGGGAGATGAAGAAGAATCAGGACAGGAGATTTAGAAATAACCAATGACACAGAGAGACAACCAAGCAAGTGCTGTTTCTTGGAAGCCAAATGAGTAAAATTTTTACAGAAAAGGATAGTGATCAACTGAGTCAGAGGCTGCTGAAAGTAAAGGGAGCTGAGTATCAATGCTCAGCTTGATTATGAATGACAGACTATGAACATGAAACAATGTGAAGAAGGGGGTGAGGATATGAAAGAGAATCAAAAATGTTAGGATAAACAGACTGTAGGTTCCAGTGAAGTTGCAGGGTACGAAAGGAAGTGAGATGGAAAAACAAGAGGTGGTGACTGGAGAGTGGGATGCTTGAAAATGAGATTAGGGGTGGTATTATAGTTACACTGGTAATCACATAGTCTAAAGGCCTGGAATAGTCTAGGGTAAGACCATGGGTGCAAACAGCTGAAGCAGGATGGAGGTCAAGGAACTGAAAGGTCAAGGTGCTGGATCATCTATAATATCCATATAGATTCTATTTGGATACCAAAATCACCAAGAATTCCGACTGAAGCAGTGTTGGAGGGTTAGTAAAAATCTTCACAGAGTAAGGAGTGATCTGGGACAAGACTGATGAGCATAAACTACTTTCCAAGCTTTATGCAAGGCACTGTGGACACAGACAAGCTAACAGGCAATTATAACACAGAGCTGAGCACCAGGATGGGAGAAGTACAAGACATCTGAGAGCACAAAGGAAAGATTTCTGCAGTAAGGAAAAATTTCCTTTGCATAAGAGGAAGAAAAAAGAATGCCCTCGCATGTGTAGAGGTGGTGAAAGAGGAAGTGGAAAATATTCTTTTTAACTGCTGGGGTCTCTTGGAACACAGGGGAATTACTCTTGATTCAAAACCTAAGAAAACTTGCTGGGGAGGGGGGGACGGTGGTGGCAAGAGGGGCAGATCTCTTGATTCAGCTGGTATAAGAAAGATATAGTTTCAGTGCTCCAAATCTCCCTGTTGGAATCAAGATCCATTTTCCCACAAAAGCCTGGAAAAATATAGTGTAATTAGTACTGTATTTGCTCCAGTGTGCTTATAAGCTTTTTTGAACTGTCTGAAACTTTCTCATCATTTATAAAATTATAGTGGGAAAATTTGTGCTGAATTTTACACAACTCATAACATTAAACAATACCATCTATTTTAAATCTGTGAATTGCCTAACAGGAAAGTCTATGCATATGGAGGAAAAAAAGAAAAGAAACATTGCTTAATGTGGCATTTTTTTATGGCAGTATAACTGGAAATCATCAGTAATTAATAAGAAAATTATAAAGGTGATGACAAATGAAGACAAAAATAAAAGCAAATACACAGAGCTATACTACATAACAAGTATTGTGCCAAGTGATTTATAATCATGATCTCATTTGATCATTACAAGCACCCTATGATGTACTAAGGTCTTTATATTCAATTAAAGATGAGAAAAATGAGGCTCAAAATAATCCTAAAGATTGTTGCCTTCATCAGAAAACATGTACCTGTCACCAGCCCCTTGAAATCTTAAAATGCTAATAAAAAGCAAAAATAATTGTTATAAAACGAATGACTATGGTGCCAAGAGACAGTCTTATTTAAACCCAGGGAAATACCTATCTTACAGAAAATTTGAGATTTAAAATACATTTTTTTAACCACTAATGGCATAATCCTTACCTCAATATGGGGAGAAGAAACTTAACACATAGATTCTCTAAGTGAACTCAACATACAATTTAATAGTGATATGTAGGCATTAAGTACATCATAGATGGTTTCAGGCACGTAAGAAAACTTAAGAAGCACTATATTTAGAGAATTTGTTCTTAATCAGAATGATTACTTTTACTCAGAGAAACTATTCAGATGACATAACTAGTTCACAAATTAAAATCTATTAAAAAAAAAAGAGAGAAAACATCCTTACTGTTCCTGCTGTATCCAGGATTTCGAGCATACACTGTTGGCAATCTACTTCAACTTGCTGTTGGGAGTGGGGTGGGGAGGGGAATTAAAAAGTAACATCAAAATGTTAGTCTGTTTTCCTCCCAGCTCTTCACTCAAAGTACCTATTAACAACCACAAAGCCTTTCTCCAGGAGTCTGCTGTGCTGGTTGAGACTGAACTTGGTATTACTATGAAGAACAGGTCTCAAGCATGTTCTATTAATATTATAGAAGCCAGGACTGTTAATGCCAAGTTTAGTTATTTTCTGACCACTGTAAACTCTGAGTAATGATTTTTATGTTATTATTAGAATGCAAATGGTTCTATTCCGCAATTTAAGAAAAACTGCAACAAACAGGTATAGTTCTAACAGAAAAAAATGTATAAAATATGCATATTTATATTATCTTCAAAGAAAACAAAGCACAAAAGTATTAAATAGCTCAAAATACAGACAAGATTTTGGGATAAAGACAATTTTGCCAACCTACCACGTTCAATTTGTTAAAGTTTTACTAAAATGTGCCCCCAATTTAATACAGAGAAAAATTTTAATTTAAAGAGATAAAAGGAACACAAAAGTGCTAAAATGAATAACACTGAACTCATAGTCTTCAAGACTAAGAAAAAGGTACTTCTTTGGGAAAAGTGAAATTTTACACACTGAATTTTGTTTACCCAGTGTTTTATGAAAGAAGAGAAGTTTGGCCTAAAGAAAGTGTCAACTATCAACTGTGTGGAAAAACTTCAACATAGACGGGATTAAGAAAAGTGTTAAATCTCCAGCATTCTAAGTACAGATCTGCGTTTGTAGTTGAAGCTTTAACCAGCAACTTATTTTTGGGAAATTTCAGTAAAGCAACACTGTCTTCTAAAAATAAATGTATTAACCTAAGGACTATTTTCAACCCTGCTTCCCTGTCAGATCAGGGACTGATGAGGAGCACCACTGGTGGTGCCACAAACTCACTGTCCAAACACGTATGGGACCACAGTGGTAACCTGCACAATCTGTAAATGCACATGTTTAATGAATAATGAACTAGATCTGTAGTTTCTCAATGTATCTAGAGCACAATTTTGTTTCCAATTTGCAGATAACGAAACTGCTCTGCCAGTACGGACTGAGCAACTTAATTTAATAAAAGCTATAGCACTAGTAAAGGTAAATGCTAAAACATCAAACAAAGAATCCTTTCCTATTTGTTGAAAAGTAGGTTTAATCTTTTTAATTGTTTTATATATCCTTGGGCTACTAGTCTTTCTCATAACACTGTCTTTCTCCCCCCTCTAACATACTTGGGAAATAAAATCATGAAAATTCTCCATAATGCTACCTAGTCTTATAATTAAATAAAACATTTTTGTCAAGACCAACTGTTCAATTTTTTTTCTTTTAAATAAGCTTTACTGTTTGGAGCAGCTTCAGATTCACAGCAAAATTGAGCAGAAAGTACAGAGTTCCCAAATACCCTCTCCTGTTCCCAGCAAGTTTCCCCTACTATCAGCATCCTGAACCAGAGTGGTACATTTATTACAACTGATGGACCAACATCAACACATCATTATCATGCAAAGTCCATAGTTTGCACGACACTTTGCTCTTGGTGTTGTACATTCTATGGGTTGGGACGAAGGTGTGATGACATGTGTCCACCATTACAGTATCACACAGAAGCCAATCATCTAATTTTTTATAATCTAAAGATGAAATTCTTTAAAGTTTTTATATAACTAAACAAAAATAAAAACTTTCGGTCACCGGATAACTTCAAGCATAAAAAGTGATAAAAGTGATCTTAGTTTTACAAAAAGAGTCATCAAAAATATACCTACTATTTATATGTAATTTTTCCACATTAAAAGAATTCGCCACAAGGCAAATGTGTACATTAAAGAACAGACTACTAATAAGTAACAGAGCACTGTTAACGGAGCACAGTACCAGAGCTCTCTACAGCTAAGCAGTATTCTATGAGAAATATTTTGTATTGGTGAAACTTTTAAAAACAGACACAGAACATCTGTATCGTTTCTCAAAACTATTTTTAAAAAAGTAATTCTATGGATCAAGTTTCAAAGTCATAAGGAACTACTTGTAAGCAAGCGTACACAAGTTTCACATTTTACCTTTCTGTAGGAATCTTCTATCGTTGGGTCATATTTTTCAACAAAAATTCCCTGAACAAACTGAACTGTCTAGAAAAAAAAAAGCAGAGGAAAGTTAAGGACTTAAAAGAAAACTCAACCCCTCTTGAATGTTACTTAACCTCACAAAGCCATAAAGATTAAATGAAATTATGTGAAATTCTGGGTAAACATGCAAATATAAAGTACCACTATTTTTCACGTAAGTTTACATCCATAACTAAGAATACAATTATTATGAAAGGAGCTGCTCACATTAAAAACTGTCAGCAGTTCTGCTGCTGACATTACACTGTTAAATAATTACTTTATTAGGGTTTAAAATACAACAAAGATACAAATAACAGCACAGCTTCAAATTCATTACAAAATGAAAATTTATCAATATTTAAACTTCTATTACCCTTTTATGTATCTACAGTAACTTTTATCTCATGCCTTCAAAGGAGAGAGACAAAAGCTTCTAAATTTGAAAATCTCTTGGAACAGTCTTTCTAATTTTGAGGGAAAAGAAAAACAGAGATTAAAACCTACTGAATATTAAATTTATAATCATATTAAAATTTCACATTCACCCCAGAAGTAGTCTCATTTGCCAGCTGAGATTCAAACATACACCTGCCTGATTCCAAAACCTTACTCTTTTCATTGGAAAACAATGCCTACACAGCTTTTTCAGATTATCTAATTTTATCTCAAAGATTTCTATATGCACAGACTAGAAACGAGGTATTTTATCATTCAGTAAATAAAAAGCAGTACAGAGATGATTGTGAAATATCTCCCGGACAGCTTTAAAACAGGGTCTGGCACACTGTTGCCTAAAAGCGAAGGTAAGAATGTGGACTGAGGTCAAGTACTGAGGTTAAATTACCCAGAGGAGTATTTTAGACACTATTTTACCTTGAGCTCAATAGATTAACTTGAATACAGTAAACTTCAAACTTCTTTCTCCTACTAAGCTCCTATTCTTTAAAGGAAACTCAGGATACAGTCACACCAAAAACTTTAATCATCATTTTCATCAATGATTTAATCACCTCCTCTTCCTGGTACTATATATAGTTTAAATATGAAAAAGTCTAATATAGATTCCTGATAGGCTTTAGACCAGATCAGAGATTCTCAAAATATGGTCCAGGGCAGAGATTTAGAAAAAACCTATTTCCCTATTAATACTATGATGTACTCCCTTTCTCTCACAAATTTAGAGTGGAGTTTTCCAAAGGTTATATAAGATAAACTATCACAAGAGATTGGATGCAGAAGTCAAGCCAAGATGAGAACCCAAGTGCCTTCTATAAGCCAGATGTGAAAGTGACTTACAAAAGTGAGACAGAATCCCACGCCTCTCAGTCCATTCTTACTAAAGCCGCCTTTCATCACTTCTCTGAATCTCAGCCTCTCATTCATTCATATAGATTTTTATTTTATTCTTTTAGTTTTCCTACTGGATCCTCTCCTTCCTTCCTCACCTACTATTGTCTTTTCTGTAACAATTATTCCCTTCCTCTCCTATATCATCATTTTCCTTTTCACTGGATTATTGCCTCCAGCATACAAACATGCTCTACTCTCTCTCACCCTAAAACAAAGACCTCCCTTAACTCCATGATCCCTCCAGCTTCTCCTCCTTTCTCTGTTCCCTCTCATAATCGAACTTCTTCAACTGTCTACAACAGTGGTTCCATTTCCTCAGCTCTCACCCAGGGTGGTTAGGGCACCATCACCTCACTGAAGCTGCTTTTATCAAGCCCGGCTACCTCCATGTTCCCAGATCATCTCTTTCCTCTTCTTTACTTGACTTCTAACTTCTGAGCAGTACAAGATATATTCTTCTACACGGTATCCTTCAATTCTACGTACTCTTGGAAGGCTGAGAGGTACTGAGAGATCAATCCTGAGTTGTTCTCTTCTCTCTCTAGTCTCTCCCTAGACAACCCATTCATTTCTATGGATTTTTATTTTTAAAAAGGTAAAATTCATGGACATAGGACAAAATGCAAAAGTCATTAAAGAGTATGCAGAAGTAAACAATTCTATCTACGACCTTCGTTCCCAGCTACCCAATTCTACTCCCAAAGTAACCGATACGTTACCTGTAGCTTGTTTAACCTTGCAGAGATAGTCTACGCATTTTATAGTATCTCCCCCCTCGCTCTCCCTTTTTAAAAAAACATAAATGGCAGTCTACAGTGTTGGGTACTTTTTTCCTCTCCAAATAATGTATTTTGGATATCAGTACATATCAGTATATGTTGAGCCACCGTATTCTTTTTAATGGTTATGTAGTATTCTACTCAAAATTTCTATTAAAAACTTAACTAGCCCCACTGGTAGGCATTTAGGTTGTTTCCAGACTCTTGACACTGTAAAGAATGCTGCAATGGATATCCTTGACCATGTCATTTTGTACACGCAAACTTACGTGTGAGATAAACTTCCATGAAGGGACTTGCTGAATTGAAATTACGTGCATTTAAAATGACAGATATTCTCAAACATTCACTGCAGAGGTACTAATTGACATTCCTCACAGTAACATAATTCCCATGAAATCAAATACCACTGATATATTCATGGCACCCCAAATCATATCCAAGTCTCTCTTTTAAGCTATTATCTTGAAGACCCAATTGTTTATTTGATGTATTTATTTGAACATCTCAAATTGGCTTTATTTTTTATCTTTTTGTGGAAGATTGGCCCTGAGCTAACATCTGTTGTCAATCTTCCTCTATTTTATGTGGGATGCTGTGACAGCATGGCTTGACAAGTGGTGCTAGTGCCACGCCCAGGATCTGAACCTGCGAACCCTGGGCCACCGAAGCAGAGCGCATAAACTTAACCACTACGCCACTGGGCCAACTCCACAAACATATCAAATTTGACATGACTCTTCATTTTCACTCCCAAATCTGCTCATTCTCCAGTGTTTGCTTTTACTTAAATAGTTTATCCATGAAACTAGCAGCTCAACTAGAGAGTTTGGAGTCATCCTTGACAGTTCCTTCTCTCCTAGTCCCCACACCAATCCAACATTAAATTATGTCACTTGTACCTCCTATTTAGTTATTGAAACATCTACTTTTCTCTTTTTCACTGCCATGGCTCTAATCTAAGCTTCCAGAAACTATAATCTGGGGTACTACATTAACTCCGTACTTGTCTTCCACACCCACTCTGTCTCTCTTCTAAATTATTCTACACAGAGCAGTCAACGTGCTCGCTTTAAAACAAATATCTAATTCTGTCACGTAATAACTCCCAACTTGTCTCCCACATCCAGTCTGTCTCTCTTCTAAATTACTCTACATAGAGCAGTCAATGTGATCTCTTTAAAACATTTATCTAATTCTGTCACCCCCCTCCCTTCAATGGCTCCTTCTTGTCATTAGGACTAAGTTCCAAGTTCTCACATGGCCTTCCAGTCATGATCTGGCTCTGCCTACTTCTCACCTCATTTCCCTCCACTCTGCTCCCTATTCACTCCTGCCCCAGCAATTGTGACCTTTTTCTCAGTTCAAATGCTAATTCAGGTTTAGGACGCTTTCTTAACAATCTGTACTTTTCTTTCAAAGTCTCTCTCTCACAATAATAATCAGGTAGGTCTTTGTTTAATTATGTCTTCATTACATCTCCTGCACTATAACGCAAGCTCCACGGGGGACTGTGCCTGTTTCTGTTCACTGCTGTAACCCTAGAGTCTCAAGCTGTAGAAGCTCAATACATATTTACTACATGAGCACAACGTGTCCACAAAAAACTACCTTCATTCCACCTAAGTCCGGGGTGGGGGTAGGGGAGGATTTGCTTCACTTGTAGCTGTAATAATCAGTCTTCCCCAGTGGAATGTAAGTTTCTTAAAAAGGACAACAATCTGGGGGCCGGCGTGATGGCGCAGTGGTTAAGTGTGTGCGTTCCGCTTTGGCGGCCCAGGGTTTGCCGGTTCGGATCCCAGGTGCAGACATGGCACCGCTTGGCACACCATGCTGTGGTAGGCGTCCCACATATAAAGTAGAGGAAGATGGGCACAGATGTTAGCTCAGGGCCAGTCTTCCTCAGCAAAAAGAGGAGGATTGGCAGCAGTTAGGTCAGGGTTAATCTTCCTCAAAAAAAAAAAAAAGAGAACAATCTTATTCCTTTTTGAATCATGAACACCAGAGTTTGACATATTGAGGTAGCCAAAAAATATTTGGTAAAGGAAAGAATGAATGAGCCACTATTATAAAACTGCACATCCATGGTCACTGAATGAATCCCTGTTCCCTGTGGGCTAAACACTAGGCATATAAAAAATACTGCCACCTGTAGAGGTTAAGTTCGCATATTCTGCTTTGGTGGCCTGGGGTTTATAGGTTCGGATCCCAGGTGTGGACGTACACACTGTTTGTCAAGCCATGCTGTGGCAGGCGCCCCACATACAAAGTAGAGAAAGATGGGCACAGATGTTAGCTCAAAGCCAGTCTTCTTCAGCAAAAAGAGGAGGATTGGCAGTGATGTTAGCTCAGGGCCAATCTTCCCTCGAAATAAAATACTGCCACCTTTTCTCTTTAGTGACTAGAAGTTTTCAAGCAAGCAAATATCAATGTTCTTCTTGTACTGTAGTAGTTAGTTATAATTAGGTGGCTAACTTACCAGAGCAGACTTCCCCACGCCTCCTGAACCAAGGACCACTAGCTTGTACTCACGCATGATGTAGTCTGTTTAAATACTGACAATCTGAAAATAAATAAATAAAAATCAAAGATCAATAAACATATTAAGAATAGCTTAAGAGTATACAACTGTTACATGAAATAATACAAGATTTTGGTTTTTTGTTTGCCTTTTCCCTTAAGGCTATCAAGAAGAAGACAAAGGCTACAAAGCAAAACCATGCAGATTTGAAAATAAGTTTATACAACTAGTGCCAGGCATTTTAATTCATTAAAGATCATCTTTGACCAGGCAACAATCATTAGCCCGTTCGTGTCACTTCTAAGAGTGTTTGATCAGAAAATAAGATGATTACAACTAGGAGTTGTCTTATAACTACAATCATGAACCCAATTCTTTACGAAGCTATTATTTAAACACCTTACATACTTTTTTGTAAAGTTCACTCATGAGCTTTAATATAATGTACATGTTATTTTGTTTAAAATATCATACAGTAATTCTACACTGTTTTGTTCATTACTGTATTATAGCTGAACCATGTAAAATGTTACCTCGAAAATTATTAGGATAGGAATGGGAGATTATGGATGAAGTTGTTAAAACTCTATCGGTAGATGTTAGTGATACATTTCACGAGGCCCAAATTACTAGAGAGAGGACAAAAAGGACTAAAAACTTTATTTTTTATCTCCATGGTTATCTTAAAAGGTAAAAACAGGAAAGAATTTTCAATGGCCATGATGGATTAAGTAGGAATGAACTTTCCATCCCACAGTAAACAGCTAAAACATAAAACAAAATATATGACACAACTGTTTTCCGACATTGGACAACAAACAGTATAGGACTGTCATCTCTGAGAGGTGAGAAGGAAATGAAGTGAGACCTACAATTGCCCTGGCTTTCGGCCTGGAGGCACTTTTCAGACTGCGGTGCAAGGAGGAAGAACTCAAGCAGAGAACAGAAGTATACCAGAGAAGAGGGAGTTATGCACAGAAAATTCCAGAAATCTGTACAGGGGTCCACTTGAGTCTGTAGCCAAAAACCAAGCTGGTGTGCAGAATGAGGCACGGTGAGCAATAAACAGAGATTTATAGCTGAACTATTCCCAGAGTGCTCGGAAATACTGGGGTTCTGACCAGAGAAGTCCTCCTTGCTAAAAAACAGGCAATTCACCTGGAAGGCCAGAAGATGCATACTTTAGCAGCAGAGGCAAACAAGCCCTAGAGTAAAAGATACTCTAGATGCTTCCTAAAAAGCTCAAAAACAATCCTCAAAAGGACCGAGCGGATCCACAGGTATCTCAACTGCCTGTGAGAACAAAGTCAAAAACTCTTTAAAAGAATCAAAATAATAATAATAATAATAATAATTAAAATTTAAAAAATTCCACCATTCAACAACATAACATTTACAATGTCCATAGCATCCAAGCAAAAGTAACAGACATATGACAAAGAAAGAAAATGGGACCTGAAACCAGGGTGAAATGAGTCAGGTGAAAGAGTCCCAGAAATGAGACAATGGAATTAGATAATAAGGACTCTAAAACCATTATTATAAATGTGCTCAAGATTTAAAGGAAAACACAATGAAAAGAGAAATAGTAGACATAAAAAAGAACCAAAACAAACTCCTAATGTTCAAAAACAATCACTGTATGGGAATAACAATATATTAAAAACGGCAGAAGGAAATTCCAGAGGAACTGAGATGCAGATAGAAAAAAGGTGATAAGGAAGAGGAGAAAGAGGGGGGAAAAACAGAAGGGGGAGGGAGAAAAGAAGAAAGAAGAAAAATAAAAGAAGAAAAAAGAAGAGAACCACAGGACAATATCAAGCTATCAAGCAGGCTAACGTATGTGTAACTGGAAGGGGGCACAGGGAGGGGTATTTGAATAAATAATAAAATATTTCCAAATTTGATAAAAACGGTAAATCCATAGATTCAAAAGACTCAATGAGTCCTCTCCTCAGTATAAACACAAAGAAAAGTACAAGGTACAATAATCAAATTCCTGAAAAGTTGTCAAAAAGAGAAAATCTTACAAGAAGCCAGAGGGAAAAGTTTAGATACAGAGGAACAAAGTTAAGAAAATGTACAGACTTCTTGAGAAGCTATGCAAGACAAAAGAAAATGAAACATCTTTAAAACGCTTAAGGAAAAAAATGACCAACCTAGAATGCTAAATACAATGAATATATCCTTCAAAAATGAAACTGAAATAAAGATTTTTTTTCAGATCAAAAAAAAAAAAAGGAAACTTGGGGGGAAAAGTTCACCAGCACACACTTAAAAAAAGCAAAGGAAGTTCTTCAGGTGGAAGAAAACGATAACAGATGGAAACTTGATCTACACAAAGGAATGAAGATTACTAAAGGAATAAAAAGACCCAGAAATGGGGGGTGAGAGTAAATCTACGAGACTTTTTTGAACACTTAAAGCAAAAATAATAACAATGTACTACAGAGTTTACAATACATGTAAAAGTAAAATATACTAAAATAACAGCACAAGAAAAGAAGGGAACTGGAAGTATTATTGTTCAAGGTTCTTACATTATCTCTGGAGTACTATAATAGTATTTGAAGGTAAACTGTCAGATGTTAAAGACCCATATTGTAAATCCTAGAGCAACCACTGAAAAAAAATAAGAGACAAAGCTAATAAGCCAACAGCTGAGATAAAATGGAATACTTAAAAAATTCAATTCATCCAGAAGACAATAGGAAAAATACAAACAAGCAAAAAAGAAGAAAGAAAAGATGGGAGAAATACAAAACAAATAACAGGATGGTAGAATTAAAAGGCAACCACATCATTACATTAAATGTAAATCATCAATTCCAATGTTCCAGCATTCCAATTCAAAGGCAAGATAAAAAAGCAAGACCTAACCATATGTTGTCTTCAAGAAACAAACTTTAACTAAAGATACAAAAGGTAAAAGTAACCATTTACTGGTGACAAAGTCACAGTAGCTGCTAATATCACTACTGTAGTCTGTTACCTAGATTCAAATAGACACAAATACTAAATTTCATTTAGAGCTTAGTGAAAAATAAAGATGTATATATTTTTTTCTACACAAGCGTTGGAGACCCTAGATTACGAATCCCTACCTATTCTAAGCAGTTAGCATTTTAGGTTACTCTAGTGAGATTGTTCTCAAACGTTTTTTTGATTTCAGGTCTTCTTTATGCCCTTTTACATTCCTATGAGCTTCTGTTTACATGAGCTCTCAGGAATGGATGTTGGATTTCTTTCAAATATTTTTTCTGCATCTATTGGTATCATATGGTTTTTCTTTTTCGTCTACCAATATGTCCACTCTTACCACTTCTATTCAACATTGTACTAAGCTAGGTATAGTAAGTTCTAACCTATGCAAAAGGAAGAAGTAAAACTGTCTATTCACATATGACTTGATCTTGTACACAAAAGATCCTAAGGAATATGCAGAAAAGCTACGAGACTAATAAGTAAATTTAGCAAGGTTTCAGGATAAAAGGTTGATTAAAAAGAGCAACTGTATTTCTACATACCAGCAAGGAACTGAAAAATGAAATTTAAACAATACCATTTACACTAGCATTCAACAAGAAATAAATGACTTAAGAGATGAATTTAACAAAATTTGTGCAAAACTGGTATAATGAAACTACAAAACACGGCTGAGAGAAATTAAGGACTTAGAGAGATATGCCGTACTATATTAAGATATGTACATATTATTGTTAAGCTGTCAATTCTCTCCAAATTGATCTACAGACTCAATGTAATCCCAATCAGCAGGTCTCTTCTTTGTAGAAAACGACAAGATGTTTTAACATTTATACGAAAACTCAAATAGAACAGCTAACAGTTTTGCAAAAGAAAAAGTTTTACACTACTGGATTTCAAGACATACGGTAATAAAGACAGTGTCAAATTGGTGTAAGGACAAACATAGATCAGTGGAACCAAGTTAAATCTAGAAGTAAAACTACACATATATGTTCACTTCATTTTTGACAAAAAGGTCTGTGGTACTCCATCCTCTAAGATGGCCCCCAATGATACTGGCGTCCTGGTATTCGTAACTTGTGTTGTCCGCTCTTACTATTCATATCCTGTGTAGTTTCCTCCCATGCTGAATCAAGACTGGTTGTGTGACCAACAGAATATGGGAGAAGTGACAATATGTGACTTCCAAGATAAGCTCCTAAAAGGCAGTGCAGCTTGTACCATGATCTCTGGGACCATTCCCTCCAAGAGAAGTCACTGATCATGTCATGAGGACACTTAACCAGTCTTTCAGAGAGGCCCATCTGAAGAGGAACTGAGGCCTCCTACCAATGTAGCACCAACTTGCCAACCATGTAAGAGAGCCAGCTTTGAAGCATTTCTTGTAGTTTTAGTCAAGTCTTAATTCAGATGATTGTAGCCTCATGAGACCATGAACCAGAACCTTTGAGCCAAGCCACTCCCAAATCCCTGATCCACAGAAACTGACAGATGCTAAGTGATTATTGTTGTTTTAAGCCAGTAAGATTGGGTTCATCTGTTACACAGGAATAGATCATTAACACAGGGACAAAAGTAATTCAGTGTGTAAAAGAAGTCTTTTCAACAAGTCAAGTTGGAAAAAAATGAACTTCAACTCTTATCTTTGTTCACTTTGTTCATAATAGCCAAAACCTAGAAACTACCCAAGTATCCATCAAGAGGTGAATGGACAAATAAATGGTGGTATATCCAATCAACAGAATACTATTCAGTAATAAATAGCAATGAACTCTTGATAGAAGCAACAACGTGAATGAATCTCAAAAACATGCTCAGCAAAATAAGCCAGACACAAAACAGTAAATACTGTATGATTTCACTTACATAAAATTTTAGAAAACACAGAAGTAAGTTAAAGTGCGAGAAAGCTGCTGGGGACCAGTGGTGGCAGGGCATGATGACTATGAAGGAGTATAAGGGAACTTCTCTGGGTGATGGAAATCATCTGGAAATTACCTTAATTGTGGTAGTGGTTACATGGGTGTATAATTTATTAAAATTTATTGACCTGTAAATTTAAAGTAGGTGTACTTTATTACATGTAAATTATAGCTCAATAGATTTAATTTCAGAAAATTCAATAGGGGGAAGAAAGGGAAATTTCTCAGAATACCAGTTACCTACACAGTATTATGAAACAAATGTATCCCCCATAAATTCTTATGTTGAAATCCTTCCTCCAATGTGATGGTATTAAGAGGTGGGCCTTTGAGAGGTGATCAGAATTAGACGAAGTCATAAGGGCAGAGCCCTCATGAATGGGATTAGTGCCCTTATGAGTCCCAAGAGATTGCTATTCTCTGCTCTCTGCCATGTGAGGATACAAGATAATAACCATCTATAAGCCAGGAAGCAGGCCCTCACCAGACCTCTGATGTGCCAGAGCCTTCATCTTGAACTTCTCAGCCTCCAGAACTGTAAACAATAAATCTGTTGTTTAAACCACCCAGTCTATGGTAATTTGTTATAGAAGCCTGAACTAAGAAACACAGTGAGGATAAACTAGTAGACTATGCAATAGATATGATAGCAAGTATTGTTCTGAACCAAACATTTACAATGTCTCAGGTACCAGTTCTACACTAGGTACCAGGGACACAAAAATGAAAAGCGTATGTTTCCCATCCTCAAGGAGCTCACAGAGGAAGGAAAAATAACTACAATATGATGTGAACAAAGCCATTACAGAGACAAGATTAAAGGGCTGGGGAGGGATGGAGGAAGAGAAGGGAGTCCAGGATAGTTTTTCAACGGAGGGTACATAAGAGCTAAGTGAAAAACTGAACAGAAATGTTCCAGGTACATAAGGCAGGGGATTCTAAGAAGAAACTGCTTGAGCAGATACTCTAAACCATGAAGCACAGAAGATTCAGGGAATACCACATAGTTCGGTATGGCTAGAACACTGGGTTTAAAAAGAAGGTATAGAAAATGAAGCTGGGTAAGGAGACTAGGTTATGCCTGGAAAGGCATTAGCCATGTTAAAGAGTTTATGTTTCATCTAGTAAACAATGGGGCGAAAAGTCTTCTTTTTTTTTCGTTTAAGAAAAAAGTAACAGATAAGTATTCTGGAAAGATAACTGATAACAGTATACAAAACAGACTTAAGGAAGAGAGACTAGAAGCAGAGAGTAGAGGAAGCTACTGTAACAGCTCAGGTGGGAAATAATACAGATCCGTACAGTAGCACTAGGGCTGAAAAGGGGACAGTGGTTTTCTGAAGGTAAATTTCTGAAGGACTCTGTAGGTGATTAGAGGTTATTAAGGGAAATGAAGAAGAGTCAAGGGTAACTCCTAGATATCTAGCTTGGGCAAATTAGGTGGCTGGTAGTATAACTCCAATTAAGACAGGAAATACAAAAGGAGGTTTAAAAAGCAAGTTAATACTTTCTGCAAAAATTAAGTTTGAGATTCCTATGGGAAAAGCACGTAGAGACACCTCATAGATATTTAAAAATCCACGTCTGGAAGTTAGAGGTATAGACTTAAAAGATGGTAGTTGAAGCCACAGCAGATGAGAGCAAGCAAGGAGAATTTATTCAGCAAACATAGAAGAAAGCTAAGAACTGAGCCCGAGAAACAACCACATTTTACTATGTAGATGGACAGAAAAAGTGAGGTGCGAAAGGTTTGTGCTGGACACTAGTCATCCTATACCTCTATCTGTATCAGGTGGTTGTCTCGTTTCTATGAAAAGTACTAACTGTTAAACATAGGAGCATATATTTCATCTAGACAGATCTCCATACCTGTATCCCCCTTTCCAGACCCAAAGTGATTGTTAGTCTGGGACTGTTGTCATTTTAACAAGATGCGAATTCATCATCTCTCTAATCCAAAAATGTATATCTTTCAAGAGGGAATCCTAATATAGCAAGGCTCATTTATACTACCCAAACTGCCTCGTAGGGCAATAGAATTTGGGGAAGGCACTCAGACAGGGCCAAATTATTTTGAGTATTCTGCAACAACAAAATATTTGGCCCCTGTTCCTCAACTCAAGTGGTAAGATATTGAAGTCCCAAAGTTATTTTTCAATACACTGTATGTGTAGAAAATTATTTTCTTTACACCTAACAAATACCATGGGTTATGAATGCACGCACATATACACACATGCAAAAACAAGAATAATATAGCTCAGATAAGAAAACACACCCACACAAATACCCAATATGGAATAATGTGGATTAATATTTTATTTTTAAAGGGGGTTAGTTCTAACTCATTACTGCCAAGTTAGAAAACCACTATGTTCTTCCAAAGCAAATCCCATGCCTTTTTATGGAAATCTCTTGTGCCCTGTACTCCCAACACAGCACCAGAAAATTTCTCACTCTGGTTAAGAGTCCCTGACAAATAAGGAGGACAAGAATAAACATTACACTATGTTTAAATTTTAAGTCAATCTTGAGTCCCTAACATTATAGTCTAAGTTATAA
Organism: Equus asinus; assembly: GCF_041296235.1. Lineage (NCBI taxonomy): Eukaryota > Metazoa > Chordata > Mammalia > Perissodactyla > Equidae > Equus > Equus asinus. The sequence goes on along the minus strand of NC_091805.1, from coordinate 43,849,786 downwards.
CAATTTTTTCATTCTTCCTTCAGCAGAACTGCTTCTAAATTTCACAAAATAACATAACGTGATTGTCTTTGTGATGTAAATCAATCCCAACTTTGTTGTTTCTGTTTTTAAATACGTAAACTAATTATAAGATGAAATAGTTTCTCCTGCACAACCAGACCACGGAAATCATGGTAAGATTTAACTCTCTAAAATAAAGAACAATGTTCTTCATAGGACATCATAACAGAAATTCAATTTTTTGTAACATGAAATCACATTATCTCATTGAGAGAATCTCTTCCTTAATACTTTCTCTCCTTGTTCTCCTCAGGCTAGTACCTTAGCGGGAGGAGGTATATAGAGACAAAGTGATCAGACATAACGTACTTGTAAATGAAGTTTATAAATTAGTTTTCACCCTCTAAAACTAGGCACACCCAGCCCAACAGCACTTCCTACCCCTTCCCACATTGAAAGGAGATAAGCTCCTGCAGATAGGAGAGGCCAACAGGGATTCTCAAAAAGAGCAGACAACTCATCACAGATTTGAGGGAAGCAATTTGACAGAGGCAATAAATTCAAAAAGCAGAACAAAAACCAAAGAAAATAGAGTTAAGACGGCCCATAAAAGACCATAAAATAAATGTAATATCCTTAAAGAAACTTGAACTTGAAAGAAACTTGAAACTTGAAGTTAGCAAGTCTATGTAAAAGACACATTGGAGTCTCAGGGAATAAAAATATGACCATCAAAACAAAAGTTCAGTAGATGGGCTGAGGAGGAAAATGGATATAATGAAAAGCAAGCTAGCGAACCTATAATATACTGAACCCACCCAAAGAGTGCAGAACAAGAGGAGAGAGAGATGGAATGTATGAAAGAAACAGGTCAAAGGATAAATCCCAAAGTTCTACCAGCTATCTGACAGGAAGTCTGGAAACAGAACAGAAGAACCAAAGAAATAATAGGACACTCCCAGAGGTAAATAAGAACCAAAGAAATAATCAAAGGACACTTCCAGAGGTAAATTAGGAATCTTCAGACTTACAGCAGCCAATGAATGCCAATCATCATCATCATCATCATCATCATCATCATCATCATCAGAGATTCACAACTGAACATATTGTAATCGAAATTTCAAACCACTAAAGGTGAAGATAAATTCAAAAAAGCTTCTAGAGAGGAAAAACACATTCTCCTCTCCTTGAATAAGGGTGGGATTAGTAAATAAAACATAGCAGAAGTGATGTCTGACTTCTGAAGCTAGGAAGGGTGCCAGAGCTTCCTCCCGGGTCTTTCTTTTGGGAGCCATGCCTTTGGGCCCAGAGCTGTCAGGCTGCCCTGAAGCTGCCACTCTGGAGAGATCACAGAGAAGACAGAGTCGCCTGAGGAGCCCTAGCTGTTTAAGCCATCCAAGACCTGTAAATAAAGAAGCATTCAAGATGACCCCAGAGAGCCACCAACTGACTGCAACACCCTGAGAGACCTTAGGCCAGATCCACCCAGCTGAGCCGCTCCCTAATTCCATACTCAGGAAACTAAGAGTGATAACACACGGTTATTGTTTTAAGCCCCTAAATTTTGGAACAGTTTGATAACTAAAAACAGAAAGAAGGAAAAATAAAGGAACAAAGAACAGATGGACAAATTAAATGGAAAGATGTAAGACAATCCAAATACATCAGTAATTACATTAATAAATATTCAATAGGAAAAAATAAATTAAAATACAAGGCAAAATATATACAGCAATAGTTGACAGAACTAAAGGGAAAACTAGGCAATTACAAAATCATGATTATATTTTAACATAACTCTCTCAGTAACTGATAGAAAAGGAAGACAAAATCAGTAAGGATATACAGAAGACCGCCAAGTAATGAATCAACTTAACCCAAAAGACATACATAGAACACCACACCCAACAACTGCAGATTACACAGTTTTTTCAAGTACACATGGATCATTTACTAGAACAGACCATGCTGGGCCATAAATCAGGTCTCAACAAATTGCAAAGGACTGAAATCATACAGTGTATATTCTAACCATAAAGCAATTAAACTAGAAATCAAAACAAAAATAAAACTATATAATCTCAAAATGTCTGTAAGCTAAACAATACAGTTCTAAATAACACGGGTCAAAGAAGAAATCAAGATGGGAAGTAAACAATTAGAACTAAACGATAATAAAAATACATATCAAAAATTACTGGAGTTAGTACTCCAATAGTTAAAGGAAAATGACTGAAGAAGCAGAAAGGCTTAAAAACAAGAAGTCATGGCAAGCAAATAAATCAGTGAAAATTATAGCTAAAAATCTAATTATCACTGCAAAATATGTTCAAAAATCTGAAAACTCCATGATTATCTTAACATTTTGGTTTGGGAGGAGTTAGGAAGGAAAGTAAAGGCATGTTAAAGTTTTTCTCTTACTTGCAAAAGGATAAAGATACTGAATCTCTCTTTCTCTCCACAATGAAAAAAAATATAATCTAAACATGTGAAAAATGTAATGTCAACAACTAGATTATATGTAATTTAAAAATCACTAAAGGAAAATGGGCAAAGAAAACTTATCAATTCAACCAGAGCTAGAAAATCAAAAATAAACAACAGGAAAGAAAGGTAACAAAAATAATAGGAATAAGAGAAAACAGATCAGTAGTCTCAATACAATAAAAAGAAATTCTCCTAAATCCTAGTTATGCAAACCACAAATGATAAAAGTTTATTTTTGGGGCCGGCCCCATGGCCGAGTGGTTAAGTACGCGCGCTCTCCTTTGGTGGACCAGGGTTTCGCCAGTTTGGATCCCGGGCACGGACATGGCATCACTCATCAGGCTATGCTGAGGTGGTGTCCCACAGGCCACAACTAGAAGGACCCACAACTAAAATATACAACTATGTACTGGGGGGATTTGGGGAGAAAAAGCAGGAAAAAAAGCAATAAAGAAGCTTATTTTATGAAGTCTATGATGACAAATATATGACTTAGAAAATAACATACTTAACTTACAAGTAGCAAATCTTATAATATGTTATATGAATAGATGGTTTTGTCTTTTCTTGTTTTAAATACTAAGTCAGTACTGAACAGCAGAATACCCCAAGCACAGTAAGTGTTTCCTTGGTAGCAAATCACTTTTTAAAAATGCCTCTAGATATGGTCACCTACCCCTTTGAACTATACCCTCACAAAACAGTCCATTTCTGGGTAACCTAATTGTTAGAACATTCTGTACACTGCTTTGCTTCTCTGTAGTGGCCACTTGTTGGGCCTCTGCCCTTTGATGCTAAACAGAATAGAGAATTCCTCTTCCAGTCTATACCCCTTCAAATATTTGAAGACAGTTATTCCCCCTGCTCCAAATATCCTCTTTTTAAATAAGCACTAGTATTTCCTTTTTCAAACGATAAAATTTCAAATTGTGTAACCATTCTGGTCTCCTTTGCAAAAGCTTTATTCTTACTTAAATGTCTCTCTTAAAATGAAAGTAATATATGCTAATTAGCACTATTAGCAGGCATTTCTAAAAGGCTTATAACAAAAAAGAGCAGTCACTACATCCTCTTAACCTACAACAGCTACTTCAAACTTCTAGCTGTTTTTTTGAATGTCTTCCTCCATATTTATAAATATGATATTTATACTACTATCTCTTGGTTTTTAGTTTTAGATATTATTATTATGGTAGATTAGTATTTTAGCTCTCTTAAACAATACATAGCAAAGTAGTATATTAAGATTGTCTTTCCTTTTTCATATAACTTAAGTTTATTTCAGAATTATCTATCAACATAAATTTCCACCCAAACTTGCCAAATAATCTACCAATTTCATTCCCTTCTCACACCCTAATTCTGCCTGGAGCTTGCTGTAGACTGTACCAGCTGCTTTCTATGCTTGCAGACATCTGTATACCTAGGACTTTCTTTTCCTATGCAGACACTGGTCTAGAACAGTGTGCTTGAAGCCCATCCACAAAGTGCTACACTACTATTTGCTACTGATCCTCCAGAAAATAAGGAACCCGCCCCAGGAAATCAGCGACTTCTCTAAGCACACAGTTTAATTCAGTCAAACGGTGTGAAACGTACTCTAAGGCGGGTGACAATATGTTTTTAAAAAGACAAAACATTAAATTATAGATCATTCTCAGTATTGTGCCATCACTTTTCGGTACAGCATAAAAAGCTTATTAGTAACACTGTTTTAAAAAACCACGTTTAAAAGCACAAGGTTTCCACAAGTTCTCAGGTTCTTGTATTTCCTTACTAAATAAAACTTCCTCGCTTCTTTATATTAAAAAGGAACACAAATTCTACTTTTAACACAAATTCTACTTTTCTACTTCATCTATCAATTATCCCCAAATAAATCTTCATCAAAATCTTTAGTAAAGTATGACTGACACAGTTATCCCATTCACTGCACCCTTTAAATTCTCCTAACATTCAAGTAAAGGATTAAAACATTTAATCCAACCCACTTATTATTCAAGAGTAAAATTTTTGGCAAGTTTGACAAGTGGTCTTGAAAAGCTTAATACACTATTATGACAACACATGCAATAATCTATCATTTGAAATTATTCCTTAAACAAAAATGTTAGAGTACACTCTTCTCTCTCTTATAATCTGTAGCATCTATAGTTTTAGCATCGTTTTCATTCTTATTGTTTGTTCATGCCTGCTCTCTCTTTCGATCAATCTTACCAGGTTTGTTAATTTTATTAGTCTTTTTCTAAGAGTCAACTTTGGCTTTGTTGATGCTCCATTGTAGGTTTGGTCTATATTTCCTTAATTTCTGCTTTTATGTCTATTATTTCCTTGCTTTTTTATGTTCTTTTTCTAATTTAGATTGAATGTTTGGCTCTTTAATTTTCAGCCTTTCTTCTTTTCTAATTAATATCTCACACTCTTCATCAGGGATCACTTTCCTTCTACCTAAAGCATATCTTTTCAAATTTGTCTTAGTGATGTTCTATTGGTGGTAAAATCTCTCAGTTTTCATCTATCTGAAAACTTTATGTTACCTACACTCCTGAAAGATATTCTAGCTTTAATAGTTATTTACTCTCAGAACACTGTCATTATTCTCTTGTCTTTTGGTTTCAATTTTTCCTTCAATAAGTCAGCCTAATTGCAGGTCTTTAGAAAGTAATCTTTCTTATCCCTTTGGCTATTTTTATTATCTCTGTGTGCAAATTTTAACATGCAAACTTTAACTATGAAGTAATTGTTTAGGTTTAGATTTTTATCTATCCTGCTTAGGATTTATTTGACTTCTTGAATTTGTCTTTTTGCAGTTTTAGAAATTCTCAATCAATAAATCTCCTATTATCTCTACTTGATTTTTCTTCACATCTAGATTCTGCTTAGATAACTATTTGATCTTTTCATGCTCTTCTTGCATTAGTTAGGATGTAGACTAGACTGCTGTCATAAAAGACCTTACAGTGACTTAAAAATTCAAGTTTTTTTCCTCTCTCACACAACAGTCGGAAGGGATAGTCCAGGGCTGGTGTGGCAGTTTAGCAGTCTGAGAGAGCTAAGCTCTTACACCTCACTGCTCTGTCATCCTTAGAGTACTGCCCTCTTCCACATAGCCTAAAATAGTTCACCGCCATGTCCACATTCCAGTCCATGGAAAGGAAGAAAGAGGAAGGAAAGGACACATCCCTCTCCTCTTAAAGGCATAACCTATAAGGTTATAACCTATTCACACGTAACTTCCACTGGCAGCCAAATTGCCAAAACTTTGTCACACAAACTTCACTATCAGAAAGGCAACTAAATGGAAGCTGTAGCTGGGCAGCAAAGCATCCAACTAAAACATTCATTACTTAGAGGGAGGAAGGAATCAAGAAAAACTAGCAATTTCTGCCAGAATTTTCCAATTCTCTTTTCTTCTCTAACATATTTTCCATCCCTTATTTTGGTTAATTTATTTCTCAGGTCATCTTTCGGTTCACTAATTCTGTAGTCTAATCTATTTTTAAACCTATCTATTAAGTTTTTTTATTTATATTGTTCATTTCTAGAAGTGCCTTTTTTTTTTTTTGGTCAAAGCTACTGGTAATTGTATATAGTCTCATTCTCTTTCTTATAAGCAGCATAGTGAAATGTTTAAAAGCTGAACTTAAGGATCGATCGATACTGCCTGGCTAGAATCCTGCTCTACCACTAACCTCTAACTACAACTTTTCCTCCTAAATGTTGAATACTGGGAATGCATCTAATTAACAGAAGAAGAGAGAATATGACAGTATCCAAAAATATCCCTTACTCTATGCCTTTGGGTATGACATGTGCTCTTGGGTCCATGAGCTATGAAAAAAGAGTGAATGCTTATCCTGTTTTAGCAATGTAGCAAATCATCAAAAAGTGCATCAAAGGGGACCGCTTTTTGCATGTATTACCAGATACTTAGTAAAATGAATATTCTTCAGCAACTATTATCATCATAGGCAAATAAGACATTTATAAACCATGAAGAAAATTTTAGGGGCAGTGACTAATAATTTCTAGGTTGACAAAAAAATTTTGTTTTCCTTAAAAGATAAGGTTTACTAAATTAGGTTTACTAGTTATGTCAAGTATAGCTAAATATATCAGTATTAGAATCTTGATAGGTATACTCCCATAAATAGAAGTATTTACTTTAACATTGTTCCCTTAATGGCACTGCCACATAAATTATATTTTCATAATTTTCATTTAAGACTAACATAAAAGCAAGCCATAGCTAATGAAAAAGTATGAATTTGGAATAATTTCTAAAGAAAAACGGCATAACTGTCACTAAATCTCTGAAATCTTTATTCTTTAAAGACTATTTCACTTCTTATAACTAGTTGAAATGGTGTGACCATTCCTGCAAGGGAAAATAAAATGATGTGACCGATAGCAATTAAACTAAATGGTATTTTGTCATTTACAAAGTTCTTTCCTTTATATTTTTTAATTCATCAAAATCAAAACTATAGGGGCCAGCCAGTGGCGTACTGGTTAAGTTCGCGCACTCAGCTTCAGCAGCCTGGGGTTCACAGGTTCAGATCCTGGGCATGGACCTACACATGACTCATCAGGCCATGCTGTGGTGGTGTCCCACATGTAGAGCAGAAGAAGACTGGCAACGGATGTTAACTCAGGGCCAATCTTCCTCACCAAAAAACATAACAAAACAAAACAAAAAGCAAAAAAAGAAAACTATATCTTATCCCTATTATAAGGATGAGGAAACCATACAAAGTTTAACTGGATTAAATGACTTAGGCACAAAGTAACTAGGAGACTCTATTTAAACCTATCATCTCTTGATTTTAAAAGCCATTCTCTCAATGTATTATGCTTTGCTATATAACAACAACGCAGCAATAATAATAACCTACATTTACTGAGGGCTTACTACGTGCCAGGCACCATTGTAAGAAATCCTCACAAAAAGCTTATGAGGTAGGTACCAGTAATTTGCCCAAGCCATACATCAAGGAAGAGAAGCCACAATTCAAATTCACGCAGCCTGATTCCAGAGTTCACACTCTTTACCCAACATGCTAACTTGCCTCTACTCATATATGTACACAGAAACAGGATAAACACAGAATACTTTTGAAAGGAAACTGAGGAATGAGGGAACATGGAAAGAAGAGAGATTTTTCTCTTATACATATTTCTTGAAGGTCAGGCAGAGGAAGGGGTGGGAGTGGATGGAATATTACATAGACATGTAATTTCATGAAAAAAGGCACAGATTCAAGAGAATGAAGAGTCTACTGAAAAAACCATTTTTAAAAAGTCTAGGCAGCTTAGCATTTACAGAAAGGAATGAGTACAGATATGGTTTAAACAGGAGGCTAGCAAGCTGCCAAAGTCCCTGCATGATATACTAAGAACTTGAAACTTTCCTATCAGAGGCAAAAGCTACCTAAGGTTTTTGAGCAGAGAATTGCAGGGGGGGGGCGGTGGGGGGGGAAGTGGTGGGCAGAAAAAAAAGCTCAAAGAGAATTGTGTAGGTTAGAAAAAAGGAATGAGAAACTGGAGCAAGACCAGTTAGGAGGGCAAGGAATGGGGCTGGGATTTGAGAGAGAAGGAAGGTTAATTAGCGGCTGGCCCCATGGCCCAGTGGTTTAAGTTTGCGTGCTCTGCTTAGGTGGCCCAGGGTTTTGCCAGTTCAGATCCTGGGTGTGGACATAGCACCACTCATCAAGCTATGCTGGGGTAGCATCCCACACAGCACAACCAGAGGGACCTACAACTAGAATACACAGCTACGGACTGGGGGACTTTGGGGAGAAGAAGAAGAAAACGAAAGATTGGCAAGAGATGTTAGCTCAGGTGCCAATCTTAAAAAAAAAGAAAAGAGTTAATTAAAGCAAGGGACATAGTTCAGCAACACTGATGAGATAATGCATGTATGTGTAGCACTTAGCACAGTGCCTGGCAAATATTATCCACTAAAAAGTTACCACTATTATCATTGCTTTACTACTGTAACAAGTGTGTTACTGGTATTTTGAGAAGAAATGTGGAAAGGTAACGTAAGACAAGAGTGGATAGCACTGTCAAATTAGGAATCCCAAATCAGGAGGCAGTATAATAAAATTTGATTCTGAACCTTACTGAATTGAAGGATCTGCAGTTCTCTGAAAACTATAAACACACAGGGAAATGGATACCAAGGAACCCAAATTAACAACGCCTGATTGAAAGGAACGCTCTTTCTGCCGCCACATTTGGATCCAAAACCAAGCTCTATTAACTGTGTGAACCTGGACAAGTTATCTGCCCTAATTACTATTTAATTTCCTTATTAACAAAACAAAGCTGGATTAAGATACCTCACTGGTTTCTGATAATTAAACAATATAACATTTTAGGTAATATAAAATGCCTAAAACCTGGGAGAAGTTAAATGTTTTTTCCTTCCTAAAGTGAAAACATATAGAGGATCAATTTTTTGATTTGACGAAAACATTGCCACATCAGAAAACTGTTAGGGTCCTAGCTTTTTAGTCTGTTTGCTTTAAGAACTTCATATCTATCTTAGCATGGCCAGAGCGTCATGAGTTTCCAATTCTCATAAACTCTGAAGTTCCACACAGGTTCCTGTTGCCAGAGGTTATTGGCTTTGTGACAAGAAATAACATAGGCACAGACACCTTTGTCTTTAAAAAATCCTGTTGAGGACAATCTTAGCCCTAATCAACTTCTTACTGTTTGAGATGAGAGGAAGTAGGAAAAAAACACAGCATGAAAATTATTTAAAGCCTTGCTTTCATGAGAGGTGAATTAATTTGATCGGGTCTAGAAATTGGCCACTAAATAAGAACAATTAACTTAACTAGGGATCTTTGATTTTGTGCCTAATGCTAAGAAAAACACAAAAAAGATACGTGGCTATTGATTTGTAGAATTTCTAAGACTTATTTTGAAGAATTACATTGGGTGAGAGATTCTATTTTCTCATAATAGAACCAAACGGAGATTCTGTAAATGCGAGATCTTAATCTGGCCATTAGGAGTTATGAATTGCTGACCACATACGTTTTATAAATGGTTTTCTTCATAGCAATCTAACAGTCTAAACATTCTTTTTTTTATGGCCATCAACCCTAGTAGACTAAGCTATCATCAGCTTATACCTGGATCACTGCAGCAGCCTCTCATCTGGTCTCCCTACATCTAATTTTCCCCCCTCCAATATTTTTTCCACAATGAAGCCAGAATGATCTTTATAAAAATACAAATTTAAGCATGTTAGTGACACTCCTCCCAAATCCCTCAAGACACTTCATTGGTTTTCCACTACCTTTAAGGATCAAGACCAAAAATGTTAACATGGCCTACAAGGGTCGGCATAGTTTGGTCCTTAACTGCCACTCCAGCTTCATCTTACAATGTGCTCCCTCTCATTCTCCATGCTCCAGCCAAACTGGCTTTTTTTTCATTTTCTCTAATATGTCACGCTCTCTCCTGCCAAAGACACAGGTCAGCTGGTAAAGTGTTTTGGTAAAGCAGGAAAGGGGGATAGGGAGTTCACAGGGCATGGAGATTTGTAGTTTGAAAAAACAGATATTTAAGCAAAGACCTAAAGGCAATGAGAAGTTAGAGAACAGAATTATGTAGACATCTGAGGAAAACGGAAAAGACTTGAAATGCCCAGTGACTTCTTTAAAGAGAAAGGAGGGCACCCTAACTGGATGACAATGAGGAGGTGATTAGAAGGAGATAAGGTAAGAGATGAAACACACAGCTAAATACAAGCTTAAAGGCCATGGTAAGACCTTTGGCTTTTACTTAGCATGAGATGGAAAGTCACTGGATGGTGTTGAGCAAAGGATGACAAGTTGCCACTAAAATTTTAAACAGATCTCTTTAGCTGTTATGTGGCGAAAGGAAGGAGGAAATCAAGGGCAGAGGTAGGGAGAACTATTTGAAGGCAAATAAAACAACCCAAGAAATGGTAACATGGACCAAAGTAGTAGCAGTGGAAGTGGTAAGAGTTAGTTATCTTCCAGATGTATTTAGTAGACAGAGCTAAAAGGAGTGAGGAGTTGGGAGAAAAAGAGACTGCTAAATAATGAACAGATGATAGATACCAAACCACAGATCCCAGAATGTTCAGAGAACATCAAGCAGGAAAAATACCAAAACATCTACACCTAGGCATATATCTAAACTGCAGAAAATCAAAGACAAAGAGAATGTGGTGAAAAAAGTCAGAAAGAGAAAAATACCTTACTTATATAGGAGCAAAGACGAAAATTACATTAGACTTCTCTTCAGAAATTACAGCAGCATAAAGAGAGCCAAGTGAAATATTTAAAGTGTTGGAGGAAAAAAGTCCATCAAGCTACAATTACGTATCCAGTGAAATTACCCTTCAAAATGAAGAAGAAAATAGACGTCCTCACGCAAACAAAAATTCAGGGAATCTTTTGCCAGTAGACCTGCCCTGCAAGAAATGTTAAAAGAAACTTGAACCTAAAGATAAATATATGAAGGTAAAATAAAATCTTTTGTTTTTCTTATCCTTAATTGACCTAACAGATAACAGTTTGTTCAAAACAACAGCAACAATATACTATTGGATAAGTGAAATGAATGAGAGCAATGTTATAATGGATTGGTGGGAGGAATTGGGTACTCTAGGTACTTATATCACCTTTGAAGTGATATACTGTTATAACAAAGTGGACTTGGATTAATTAAAAATGCATATTTCAAATTTAAAGGTTAATTATTAAAAAAAAAAACCCAGAAGTATAGAGCTGGCCCCATAGTGTAGTGGTTAAGGTTCAGTGCACTCTGCTTTGACAGCCTCAGTTTGTGGGTTTGGATCCCAGGTGCTGACCTACATCACTTGTCAGCCATGCTGTGGCAGCAACCCACATATAAAGTGGAGGAAGACTGGCAACAGACATTAGCTCAGGGGTAATCCTCCTCACCAAAGAAAAAAAGAAAGTAAGTAGTAGTATAGTTAATATGGTAAGAGAGGAGAAAAATGAAATCATATAAAATGCTCAATTAAAACCAGAAGGAAGCAGGAAAAAAGTAAAAGACAAAAGAAACACAGAACACGGGCAATGAATAGAAAATAACACATACGGTAGTAGATATTAATCCAACTATATAAAAAAACCACTTTAAACATCAATGGTCTAAATACATCAATTAAAAGACAGAGGCTGTCAGAGTGGATCGAAAAAAAGATTCAATGATATCTTGTCTACAAGAAACCCACTTTGAATATAAACACAAAGATAGATTAAAAGTAAAGGGATGGAGAAAGATATACTATGCTAACACTAATCAAAAGAAAGCTGTAGCAGCTCAATCAATTTCAGACAAAGCAGACTTCAGAGGAAGGAAAAATTATCAGGGATAAAGCAGGCCATTACATAATGATAAAGGGGTCAATTCTCTAAGAAGACATAACAACCCTTAACATGTATGTGCCTAACAACAGACCATCAAAATACATGAGGCAAAAACTGATAGAACAGGAAGGAGAAATAGATGAATCCACCAGTATAGCTGGGGACTGCAACCCCCTTTATCAGTAATTGACAGATCCAGCAGGCAGAAAATCAGTAAGGACATGGTTGAACTCAACAATACCATCAATCAATTGGATCTAGTCAATATCTACAGAATACTTCATCCAGCAACCACAAAATAAACATTATTTTCAGGCACATATAGAGCATTCACCAAGACAGACCATAATCTAGACTATAAAATAAGTCTCAATAAATTGAAATGAATTCAAATCATACAAAGTATGTTTTCTGACCACAATGGAATTAAATTAGAAATTGATAACAGACATCAAGAAAACCTCCAGAGGCAGCCCTGGTGGCCTAGTAGTTAAGATAGGTGCACTCCACTTCAGCAGCCCAGGTTTGGTTCCCAGGCTCGGACCTACACCACTTGTCTGTCAGTGGCCATGCTGTGGCAGTGGCTCACATACAAAAAGAAGAAGATTCGGAACAACATTAGTTCAGGACAAATCTTTCTCAGTAAAAAAAAAAAAAAAAGAAAGAAAAAGAAAAAAGAAAATCTCCAAATATCTGGAAATTAAATAACATAGCTCTAAATAAAGCATGATTCAAATAAGAAATCAAAAGGAAAATCAGTATTTTGAACAGGATAAAAATGAAAACACAATATACCAAAATTTGCAGAAGATAGAGCCCAAAAATAAACCCTTATATAAATGGTCAAATAATTTTCGACAAGGGTGCCAAGACCATTCAATGAGGAAAGGACAGTCTTTTCAACAAATGGTGCTGGGAAAACTGGATACTCACACGCAAAAGAAGTAAGTCGGATCCTTACCTAACACCATACAAAAAAATTAAATCAAAATGGATCAAAGACCTAAATACACGAGCTAAAATACAAAACTCTCAGAAGAAAACATAGCGGAAAGCTTCGTGACATTGGATTTGGCAATGATTTCTTGTATATGACATCAAAAACACAGGCAACAAAAGAAAAAGATAGATAAATTGGACTACATCAAAATTTTAAACTTCTGTGCATCAAAGGACAAAACCAATAGTGTAAAATGTCAACTGAAGGAATGGGAGAAAATATTTTCAAATCATATATCTGATAAAGTGTTAATATCCAAAATATATAAAGAACTCCTACAACTCAACAACAAAAAAACCAAGCAACCCAATTAAAAAATGGGGAAAGGGGTTGGCCCTATGGCCTAGTGGTTAAGTTCAGCATGCTCTGCTTTGGTAGCCTGGGTTTGGTTCCCAATAGCAGACCTACATCATTCATTGGCAGCCATGCTCCAGTGGCAACCCAAACACAAAATAGAGGAAGACTGGCACAGATGTTAGCTCAGGGTGAATCTTCCTCAGCCAAAAAAAAAAAAAAAGGGCACAGGACTTGGACTTGAATAGATATTTCTCCAAAGATATACAAATGACCAATAAGCATATGAAAAGATGCTCCACATTACTAATCATTAGGAAAATACAAATAAAAACCACAATGAGATACCACTTCATATCCATTAGGATGGCTACAAACAAAAAGCAAGAAAATAACAAATGTTGGCAAGGATGAGAAACTGGAAGCCTGGTGCACCGCAGGTGGGAATGTAAAATGGTGCAGACACTATGAAAAACAGTATGATGGCTTCTCAAAAAATTATTAAAAATAAAATTACCGTATGATCCACCAATTCCACTTCTGCATACGTATCCAAGAGAACTGAAAGCAGGGACTCAAACAGATATTTATAGTACATCCATGTTCACAGCAGCATTATTCACAATAGGCCAAAAGTGAAGGCAACCCAAGTGTCCATCAACAGGTGAATGGATAAACAAAATGTGGTATATTCACACAATGAAATATTATTCAGCTTCAAAAAGGGAGGAAATTCTGACACATGCTACAACACGAACAAACCCTGAGAACATTACATCTGGTGAAATATGCCAGTCACAAAAGGACAAATACTGTATGATTCCACATATATGAAGTAACCTAGAGTACTCAATAGTCAAATTCATAGACAGAAAGTAGAATGGTGATTGCCAGGACCTGGGGGGAGGGAGGAATGGTGAGTTAGTATTTAATAGGCACAGAGTTTCAATTTGGAAAGATGAAAAAATTCTGGAGATGGATAGTGGTAACAGTTTCACAAAGATGTGAATGTACTTAATGCCACTGAACTGTACAATTATAAACGGTCACAAGAGTAAATTTTAAGTTATGTCTATGTTACTAGAACTTTAAAAAAATTAATATAATTTACCATATTAACTTAAAAAAAATCATAGCTAGTAGAGAAGCCAGCAAAGAAGGAAAAGTAGCAGCAGCCAGGGAGGTGGAGAAAACCACATGTGCAGTTTCTTAGAAGGAAGAGAAGAAAATATTTCAGAGAATAGGAAGTGATCAAGTGTTAAATGCTACTGGCAAGTCAAGTGAGATGAGGCCTGAGAAATGACCACTGGAGGTCACTGGAGACTTGAGCTATTTCAGTTGGATAACGTAGGGACAAAAGCCTGATCAGGTTCAGGAAAGACTAGAAGGTTAGAAAATTGGAAATAGCATTATAGAAAATCTTTCTGAGGACTTTGCTTAAAGAATAGAGAAATGGGGTGCTCAGCACTACAAGGAAAAGAGGATTTGGGTTCAAGAGGGGTTTTGTTTATTTTATTTTTACAGTCGAGTTCAGTACATACATCAAACATTAAGAGATACTGGTCCAATAGAATGAACTATTCTCAAGACTAGCTTTACCACTTGACCCTAGAGGTTATAGTGTTGCAATTCTGAATCTTGCTTTTTTCCCCCCTCCAAACATTATCTCATCATCTTTTCCCCAGGTCATTAAAATTTTTAATGAAACTCTTTAACAAGTATTTCAATAAATGTACAATATCTATCCTTTTTGCTAGATATGTTCAAATGTTCTCTATTATTATAGATAATGCTATAATGAATCTTTGTACATAAATTTTTATAGTCATCTTTTTCTTTGGGTTACAGTCTCAGATGAATCATTACTAGATCAAAGGTTAAGAACATTTTTAAGTTTCTTCGTGGAGAATGATAGTTTTACCAACTGACATTTCCATCAGGAGTATGTGAATCTCATTTCACCATATCCCTAGGAGCACAGTTTCAACTTAAATTTTCTTATTTCAACTTAAATGTTCTTATTTTGCCAACTGTTATCACCAAAACTGTATTATCCTTTCATTTAAATTTCTGATTAACTGGTGAGGTTAAACTGTTTTTCAAATATTTATCAGTCACATCTTTTTTCTTCTGTAAACTGCCTAATTCTTTTGTCATTTGCCTTTGAAATAAATTGTTTTTCCTGTCAATCAATCTGTTCTTATTGTTTATTAAGGACAACTACTCTTTTCATTATTCCAGGTTTTCCCCCCAGGTGTTATCTGCTTTTAATTGTTTACCATAAATTAATTTTTGTTAATTATGTTAAATCTATGTTCTCCTTTGTCATTTTTCCCTTCATAGTTGATAATTCGGTTTGTAAACTGCTAAGGATTGGCTATCGGTGGATTAAAGGAAAAGAGTGAGTTTAGGAATAAAAGTTCTGTTGTAAGGAAGTTAGAAGGTCTCTTATTCTGTTAATATCTGATTTATTGTCTGGTCTCCACTTAAATGAAATTTTATAAAGGTATACCCACTAAATAAATAAATAAGCATATAATAAAATCTGGTAAAAGCAAAAGAAAACAGGACTTGGCTTCAGAACACCTGTAACTGAGTGCTGGCTCTACCAAATATCAGCTAGAAGACTGAACTTTTTAACCTTACTCAATTCTCATGATCTAACAACACAGCACTTATTGAGGGCTTACTATGTGCCCAGCATGATTCTAAGAATTTTACCTTTGTGAACTAATTTAAATACAATTCTATGATATCATAATCATCACTTTACACACATATAACCTAGAGAGGTTAAAAAACTCACACACAATTAGTAAATGGAAAAACCAGGATTTGAACCCAGGCCTCCCACCTCCAGGGCTCCGACCCTGGCTCCAAGTCACTCTATTATATGGCCTCTTTCATCTTTAAAATGAGAACGATACCAACTATCTCACAGGTATGGAAAGAGGATTAAATGAGGCAATACACATGAAAGAACTATATACAGTGGCAAGTATAAAACAGTATTATTAAGCATTTTTGTTCTAAATGAAAACAAAAAAATCAGATACTTTGTATGAGTTAAAATTGGTTAAAAAGAAAACAAAATAAAAAATATGGTAAGAAATTCCTCAAAACATATACTACTGAGAACTAGAATCCTTATAGTAACTGTTAAAAGTACTGTGGCAGACAGCCCTTAAGGCTTCTGCTTCCTGGCTGGAATAAAAAATTCCTGCCTTAGGCTAGAATAATATACAACATATTTCATGAAAATGATAGTGCAAAACATGATCCTTCGCAGGCCAAATCAGTTAAATATGCCAGTTTAGAAGCCCCATGAAAAAAAGAGACTCAGCTCGTCTTTCTTCCTCTTATGTCTTCCCACTTCTTCCTCTTCTGTCAAACACCACTATCTTGGTTTATACGCCTTCCTAAGATCTGCAGTGCCATACCCACTTCCTTTTCTATCCAAATCCTTCATGTCCTTCGGTGGTACATTTCAAGTCCCAACTTCAAAGCTACATTCATGCCTCTGGTCTCTTCTTTACCTGACCTCTCATTACTTCTTTCATAAAAACGACTTAGTCTCTGGTTATATTTTCTTCTGTTGAGACATAATTCAAATACCATAAAATTCATCATTTTAAAGTGTACAGTTCAATGGTTTAAATTATATTCACAAGGCTGTACAACCATCACCACTATCTAATTCCCAGAACATTTTCATTCCCCTAAAAAGAAACTCCATACCATCAGCAGTCATTCCCCAATTCGCCCTTCCCTGTCCTCTGGCAAACACTAATCTATTTTCTATCTCTATGGATTTGACTATTCTAGACATTTCTATAAATGGAATAATAGAGTATGTGACCTTTTGTGTCTGGCTTCTTTTCACTTACAATAATGTTTTTCAAGGTACATCCATGTTGTACCATGTATCAGTTCTTCATTTCTTTTTATGGCTGAATAATATTCCATTGTATGGCTACACCACATTTTGTTTATCCATTCATCATTGATGGACATTGTTATGAACATAATGTACAAGTTTTTATGTGAAAATATGTTTTCCCTTGGGTATATACGTAGGAGTGGAATTACTGGGTCACATGGCAACTCTATGTTTAACTTTTTGAGGAACTGCCAAAATATTTTCTACAGCAGCTACACCATTTTACATTCCCACCAGCAATGTATGAGAGTTCCAATCTCTCCACATCCTTGCCAACACTTCTTATTGTCCATTTTTGAATACAGTTATCCTCATGGGTGTGAAAGAGTATCTCATTTTGGTTTCAATCTGCCTTCCCTAATGTCTCTGGTACGTGTTATGTGATACATATTTCTATAATTCCTCCTCTCAAACTTTTTCTACAAAGAGCCAGAGAGTAAATATTTTATGCTTTGTGGGGCACACATGGCCTGTTACATATCTTCCTCTATTTTTTGTTTGTTTGTTTTTTAAACAACAAAAGCAAAAGCCACTGTTAGCTTGAGAGCAGTACAAAAACAGACCTTAGACTGTAGTTTGGCAACCTCTAGTGTGATTGTCTCATAACTAGCTTTGCCGTCTCTATCAATGTCAACTTTATTGAAAGCAAGGTAAGGACTATTTTGTATTCCTTCACAGCGACTAGCACAGAGCTCATGAATACAAGAGTAGAGATTTTAAAAATACTTGAACTGAACTTTTTGCACAAAAAAAGTCCCAAATTAAAAAAAATATATGTAACTTCCCACAGGTATTTACACAATGCAAATAAAGCATACTAGTTTTTTAAATGACTGCTAAATGTCAAGTCATTTTTCTTTTGAAATGGGGCAGTTTGACTATGAATA
Organism: Equus asinus; assembly: GCF_041296235.1. NCBI lineage: Eukaryota > Metazoa > Chordata > Mammalia > Perissodactyla > Equidae > Equus > Equus asinus. Next base: position 43,831,789 of record NC_091805.1, on the reverse strand, counting down.
TCGTAAGAATCAGAGGAAAAATTTTTCCATAATGGCCTTTAAATCAAAATTATATTTAGAGTCAATTAACTTATTAAAATAACTTTTTAGCACCAAACGAATTTTAAGGACATACTTCTGAATCAAGTATTTCTAAAGCTACAAATAAGATTAAAATTAAGAGTAATATACCATAGCAGACCTTGATTATCTGTTCCTCTAACTTGAAAAAAAAATCAAACAAAAGGTACTTACTTCTGACAAATATGAAAAGCCTGTAATTTCAAAAATTTGCGTTTTGCATCCTGGAAATTATAGGTTGATCAGATAGGGGGAATTGATTCTACATAGAAGCTCTGATACAGTAGAATGAAAAGTAACATAAGAGATAGCAGGCATAACTAGCTATTTATCTCTGGGCAAGTCACTGAACTTCTTCAAAGCCCAGATTTCTCATCTTTAAAAGTAGGAATGATTCCAAGTGTCCTACCTTTTTCACAGAATTGTGAAGATCAAATGAGACAAAGTTTATAGAAGTTTTCAAAAAGCATTCTACAAATAATATTACTCATATACTGTTAGAAGAATTCTAAACCAAAACCAAGTTTTCACTGTTAAAATAAGCATAAACAAGAGTTCTCTGGTTCTTCATAGTTAGAACAAATATTTTTCCTAATAGTCCTAATGACATCAATGAACACTCCAGTGATTCTTTTTTGAGGCTTTCTAACAGAGGAATGGCCACCAGCACAAACTGGTCTCATATTCTGAATGGCATAAAGGTTAATCAAGTGCGTAAAAGCATTCAGACAGGTTCCTCAAGTCTTAAGAATCTAAGACAACATTCATTCTTTTGCATCGTTAGCTTATTCTAGCTAAAGGAATAATGTACTAAATATTCTTTTAAACACTAAACTGCCTGCTAAAAATTCAATGGAAACCAAACCGTAACTTCAAAAATAAAGTCAGAATCAGCAGCAAAGTTCTGACGTACAGAAAAGAAGGGATAATAAAGCAACGATAATATCTAATGTTCTGTGCTAGGCATTTTATACGGACCATACCATTTGGTTTTAATGACCATAAGGCAGGAGTATTATTATCATTCATATTTTATAGCTAAAGAAAGTGAGTCTAAGAAAACTATTTAACCACAGGTCACAGATAGTAATTTGCATAGCTGGATCAGAATATAGGCACGTTGCCTATATTGACTGCAGTGCCCACATTCTTAACCTATTCTTAAACTCTATTCTGTCTTCCTAAATTGTGTTTATCAGACTTCATTTTCTATAGTCAAAGCAAAACAAAAACAAAATCCAAGAAAAGGGCAAATTTTCCAGATGTGTGTTTCATCTCATTTTCTTTCCATATTCAACTACTAGGAAACTGATAAAAAGTAGTTAATGACCAGAAGACCACATAAACAAAATAGGGTAACAGATGAAGGGCTGAGATAACATATCCTACATACACTCATTCTAATACTGGCTTCTAATTTTTTTAAGTTCAAAATTAAGCCTTGTTTCAGTAGGTTTCTTTGTTCACAGTGGATGAATTATTTTAAGGAAAGCCCATTCCAATGACTTTAAGTCTACAGTCACTGTGGTTGAAAATGTGCTAGAGTACTTGCTGCAGAGTAGGAGTACATTAAACACTTGAAATACTGTTTGTTGGCAGAAATAATAACCAGGAAATATTTGTAATCATCCAGGTCCACCCACTTTCATCAACATAAACAACTAATCCCACTTCCACCTTTCTTTTCTTTTCCTTTTTTAAAGTATGATTTTTTTGGTGAGGAAGATTGGTCCTGAGCTAACATCTGTTGCCAATCTTCCTCTTTTTTTTCCCCTCCCTAAAGCCCCAGTACATAGCTGTATATCCTAGTTGTAAGTCCTTCTAGTTCTTCTATGTGGGATGTCACCACAGCAAGGCCTGATGAGCAGTGTGTAGGTCTGCGCCCAGGATCAGAACCAGGGAACCCTGGGCCACTGAAGCAGAGTGCACAAACTTAACTGCTTGGCCACAGGACCTGACCCCACCAATTCCACTTTTCCTACTCCCACTTTTACTTATTATATACATCAGTACAAGGTCTATACATAATGAGGTTGCATATGTGCAGAAACCAACATATTATAAGAGTCTCTTTGAAAATGCAATTCTGATCAAAGCTTTAAAATACTTTTAACTATGAGAATTACTTTTGAGTACAGCATTTCTGCTGGAAAAATTCTGACTAGAAAGAATATTAATTCTGGAAAATAGTTTTTTAATAACAGTATCTAACTCTATTTTTTTTAAAGTTATGTCTGAATGAATTGTATCTTTCTTTTATCTAAACAATATGGTATGAGAGGAAAACCTCAAAATCTTGAATTTGACATCAATATGTTGAAGGGAAGTGACCAAGGGTCACAAACATGAAAACATTTACAGATACTAAAAGGGCTACAAAGAAATAACATTTAATAAAATAATTAAAATTACAAAAATAAAATGGGGGAATATGGGAACAATCTTTAAACTGTCAAGAAAGAAATATTCCCAGGATGTATGATAAAACTTCTAAGCAACCATACACACAAAAGACAAATAAATGGAAACTATATCACAGTTGAGCAGTGACTGTGTTATAAAACATTTGAAAATAAAATGATTACAGAGGGCTTTCCATGTAGAATTAGTTCTAGACACCAAGTATACCAGTTATTTTCACTGAAGAGTAGAATTCGCAATACAGTGCAGACTAAAAGACTGATACTGTTATCTACAACATTCACACACATTCACACTGATAAGGAGAAATTTCTCACTAAGATGGGTTTACCCATCTTAATCCTTTGGCGTGTATGAAGTAACACAGCAATAGCATAAACAAATTGTGAAATTTGAAAATGCTACATACAAACAAATGACGAAATTATCACTCTTAACACTGTACTTGAGTCTAACACTTTTGGACTCACATAATTCTCAAGGTTCTTCAAAAATTAATTGCCACAATCTTTTGCTGTTATAGTATAACAAACGATTTACCAATTTAAATAACTCCACATTAGTTAAAAGACATCAATCAATAAGAAATAAGTATTAAAATTCTCTACAACCATACCAACAGCTTACTTTGAGGCCTAGATTTGGACTAAGCTTGTTAACTCGGAAAAAGTATTTACAGTGAAATCAAAAACCACCTGAATACAACAGATACCTTAAGTATTACTAAAGCCCTAAGAGTCAAAGTGAGATACTACAATTAAACAGCTATGATTATATTTTCTAGAAGCTATAATCTTAACATGTATTCGGTCTACAGCCCCGTTTCTAGCAATGCCGTTAACTGGACAGGACCAAATAATTGAAATATTAGCCCAAATCAATCCATAAGGCATACTGAGCACAGCAAACTCAAACCGACCTTGATATCTAGATTAATACAGAAAAAGAATATTATACTGGTCCCTAATATCACAAATACCTATTATGTTTATCTACCAAGGATATGAGGCAACAGTAGCTAAAGGAAAATAAAACCAGTTACCCAAATTTAACATGAAAAAAAAATACTATAACTCCTTTTCTCAAAGTGTTAGTTTGATTAATTTATCAATCGTATAGCCACTGGGTAACAAAAACTGTTGGAAAAAGCCAAACATTTTCTGAAAAGCAAGCTAATTCTGTGTTGAGAAGGTGGCTCCACTCTGAGAGATGCACTCATTTTTTATTCTCTTAGTCTGCATTTGCTGAAATTTATCTACAAATTGGGCACCAAGTTTAAAAAAAAAGGAAAGAAAGGGAAATCTGATGGAGAACTAAAGATAGAGACACATGCTGTCTCTCCAAATTACATAACATCTCTAGCTCTAACCAGCAAGGACCCCTGACTACATGGGCAGAAGGCTACTAGTGGATACAAACACACTAAAATGAAACAGCTTGCCAAATTAATATGTTATGAGAGAAAAGAGAAAGAGTAGGAAAAATCTGGTCGTTTACTAGGGGTTCCGTCACAACTAGGATGGTGGAACATACAAAAGGAAACAGAAAGGTTCACTTTTACAAGAATACTTTAGGATCAACACACGAAAATGGAGCAAAAGAATTGTACAGTCCTAATAGGACTCATGAAAAAAGTTCCTGATCATTAAGAACTATTAGTAATAGTCTAAATTAATTTCCTTTTTTTCAATACCTGGCCGTGTGTGTGTGTGTAATTTGAGGAAAATCCCACAGCACAGGTTTCCCACTTCATTGAAACTTCACATACTTTGATCCCTTCATCGCCTCCCAGCTTATCATTTCCTCTCTTTCCCTCCTAAACTCCGGCTCCAACGGTAATCGTCAGTGTAGCTTAGTAGCTAAACATAGACTTTGAAACCTAACTTCCTGGGTTTGAAGTCCAGCTCTGCCACTTACTTACTCAGTAATGATAGGCAATCTCTTAACCCCTCTGTGCCTCAGTTTCATCATGGGGATAATAGTGCCTACTTCACAGGGTTGAGTAAATGAGTCAGTATTTTTAAAGAACACTTGTAAATATGTCTAGGACAGAATAAGGACTCTATAAATTTTGCTCTTTATCATTACCATCTTTGAATTATTCTTTGCTAGCCCCTTCTACTCCACGTATTCCTGTGTTTCCCTCTAAATCAGCCAGAATACATCAACCATGAATGAATCTTAAAACCTTTCTCCACTGCTGGAGAAAATACCACTAAGCAACTAACGTCACGACTACAAATTCCTAGTCTGAAACTTCACGTGGGCCCTCAGTACTACACATCAATCCTTTTACCAATCTTTGCTCCACTTCTTCCCTCCTTCCTTCCCCTCTTTGAAAAATTTATCAAATCCAGTCACCAACATCTTTTTTCCTCAAGTCCTACTCAGAGGATGAAGTTGTCCCTCCTCACATTTAAGGGCAACCCTTCCATTTTCCCTCTACTAATTCCCTCTGTAATTCTGTCATGCAATACAAACCATACCTGACTCTGTTCCCTATATACAATCAACAGCCAAGCTAGTTTTGTGAATTTTCTCTCCTAAATATTTCTTAAAATTGTTTATCCTTTTCATCCCTACTACCACTGTGTTAATGAAGGCTCTCATCATCTTTTACCCAAATCCTTCTAAGAGAAATCAGAGATTAAGGAGAATCAAGAAAATGCAAATATCAGAAGCCAAGAAAGGAGATAGAATATTGCGATTGTTTTTCAGTCTCCAGACTTACAACCCTCGAATCCACCCTCCAATACAACTTAATGACTTAGTTAAGATGAAACTCTACTGTGGTTCCCCTGTCTAAAATCCTTAAGTAGCATATACCACCCTCTTCCTATGAGTTCTTAACCTTTTAGGTTAAGAGACTAGCCCTTCTTCCCACCAACCATGGATGTACTTTAGAAGGTACAAGAATCTCTTGAAACAAATTGTTTGCTATGCAAAATAAAAACAAACCTCTTTTAAAGTATAATTTTCTGGAGAGAAGAGGAGGGCCCAAAATTTGGTCCAAAAATCTCAAATTCTCAGCAGGGTCTATGACCTCAAAAAGGTTTATTATTCTAGAAGATAAGGCCCAAGCTCATTATTAGGGTGTGTAAAGTTCTCCATGATCTGGCCCTGGTCCATGTCAGCCTCACCAGCTGTCCCTCCACGTGGGCAGTTACCAGGAGTTGGTGAAGTGGACATCTGTTACTTTTGCATGTCTAGCATCCCTCCCTCCTTCTTTTGGTAAAAGCATCCTGACTCTCTATTGGGAAATAAGCCTTGTCTCCCTTAATGAAGTTTTGATGGGAATGTCAATCAAGATGTCCCACCCTCCACGGGCAAGGGAGAAATCTCACCCAAATTCAAGCTAGGTCAATCAGGCTGAATGTCCTAAGAAGCTGAATCTTGAGCATAATGATGTGAAGAGAGAAAATGGTTAGAGCTGATTCATTCTGACTCTGGTATACTAAAGACTGTGTATTTCTGCTACCTAGGTCCTGATCCCTGCAAACTGCCCTGGTGCTTCTTGGGGCTTCCTGAGGCTTGCATGCTCATTTGTTAAATTCTGTTATTCAACATCCTTCAAATAAACATCTTTTTTCTTCTTAACCATTTCAGCCATTTGTTCATCCTTTCATTGGAAAAATATTTACTAAACTATGTGATGGTTAGTTGTATGTGTCAACTTGGCTAGGCTTTAGTACCCAGTTATTCAAACAAACACTAATCTAGGTGCTGCTGTGAAGGTATTTTGTAAATGTGGTTAACATCTACAATCAGTTGACTTTAAGTTAAGGAAATTATCAATAACGTGGGAGGGCTCATCCAATCAGCTGAAAGCCCTTAGGGAAAAAACTGAGGTTTCACTGAAGAAATTCTGCACCCCTCTCTCTCTCTCTCTATATATATATATATAAATGTACACACATACATATATCTATATATAAAATGTAAATGTATAATGTGTGTGTGTGCATGTGCGTGTGCATCCTACTGGTCTGTTTCTTTGGAGAACCCTGACTAATACAAACACCTACTATATACTCGTGCTGAGAACAAGACAAAGTCTGTTTCTGTTGCTTGCAACCAAACAACCCTAAATACAGTTATATATGTCACTGTTTGAGGAGAGGTCACTGTTTCACACATGTGCTAACAGTTTAAGATGAAAGCTGTGAGCAGAATTTTTGAATTCTAAACCTGATGGCAACAAAACTAATTTTATAGATTCCTCCAAAGTACAGGGAAATAAAATGAAGGCATGCTTCAGAAAGAAAGAGTGTCTAAAACAGCTGTCAGAATGTGCCGGTTCCCTTACTCTAGAGTTAAGGGATCAGCAAACTATGACCTGCAGGCCAAATCTGGTCCACTGCCTATTTTTGTGTGACCTGTAAACTAAGAATGGTTTTTACATTCCCAAATGATTTTTTAAATCAAAAGGAAAAAAGTGCACAACCAGAAGGACCTCACAACTAGAAAATACAACTATGTACTGAAGGGATTCCAGGAGAAGAAGGGAAAAAAAAAGAAGATTGGCAAGAGATGTTAGCTCAGGTGCCAATCTTTAAAAAAAATGCAAAGAAAAAATACCTTGTGACACATGAAAATTATATGAAATTCAAATTTCAGTGTCCATAAATAAAGGGGACACAGACAATGCTCATTTGTTTACATATGGCCTATGGCTGCTTTTACCCTACAAAAGCAGAATTGAGTATTGCAACAGAGACCATATGGCCATAAACACCTAAAACATTTATTATCTGGCCCATTACAGCAAAACGTTTGCTGACCCCTACTCTAGTTTATCAGAGAAAGCACTAACTTATCTTCAGGAGGAACGGGCAAGAAAAGGGTAGGAAATTTTAGAAAAGAGGGTACAAGAAAGGGAATAAATTAATTGTAACTATTATTTATTGAGTACTTACCATGTATAAAATACTGTTTTGAGCACTTTACATGTATTAATATTTTTAAGCCTCACAACATTCCTATGAGGTGGAGACTATTATCCCCATTTTATAGATGAGGCAGAGAGGCTAAAACAAACTTGCCTAAGCTTAATAGACATAAATTAACAGAACCAGGATTACAACCCAGGCAGTTTGGCTTTAGCATCTGTGTGGTTAACCACAACACCATACTGCTTTATCACTTTATCTCCTTGTCTATCTAATCTGCATTGCATAAATGATGTTGATTTTCCTTAGAAATAAAGTATTACAAACTCTGCAGGTGAACCAATACTGGAATAAATGAGGAAGTTGGTGGCTATGCATTCCTTGGAGAACTTGAGGTATTATGAAGACCTATGCTTATCTCCCTTCTTAAAGGCAGGAAACTGAGGAATATGCCCCCTTGGGTTCACTCATTGACTTCCCCCAAACCAGAGGTGAACTCAGAAGCTCAGGCAAGCTTCTATACGCAGGCTAAGATAAAGCATGTTCTCCTCCCACATGTCTTGCCTCATCAAGACCAATTAAATAAGAATCCCTGGATGGTGAAGCCAGGTTGTGGATATTTCTCAAAGCTCCTCAGTTAATTCTAATGTATGACCAAGCCAGGGTTGAGACCCATCACACTACTCTCCTTTCAAGAAGAGTAGTGATTAAAAGAAAAGAGTACAGGTGAGGGGAGGAGAAAGGGTAGAGATGGGGGAACTTGACAAAACTTGTCTTTTTCTTTTAGTACCACATTTTTAAATAAATATTTTAAATAAATTTTAAATTTTAAATAAATTTTTATTTAGTACCACAGCATGCTAGTAAAGAACATTTCTAGTCTTCATGTCTCACCTCTACATCTGAAAACTTAAAAAAAAAAAGGTATGAAAACAAAACTAAGTATTTCTATATATGCATGTTTGTATGTTCACACAGGAAATTTCTGTAGGGATACATAGCAAACTGATAACTACTATTTTTACTTCATCTGTATTTTTTCCTTGATCTGTAGTTGTTATTACTTGTATTTCTTTTTATAATGTATTTCTTTGTATAATGTATTAAAAATTAATGAATTTTTAAAAAACAGTGTGACTAAAAGGATGTTCAAGGATTACTTTAATTATACTTTGAATAGGAAAATAATTATATAAAGACCTAGTAAAAATTACTCAAGGTTTTCCTGAAAAGCAGTTTACTTTTCGTCAGAGCACAAAATATAAAATCTCCCACCTTCTGTGTGCAATGGAGAGGTACACTCTAACACACCTATTAAAGAATCTTTGCCACCAGATGGCTATTACTAATTAAAGCCTTACTAGTTCTAATTTATCATTTATGTGAGGGGAAAATATTTTAAACAATGAGAAATAATGAAATGGAAATATTTTGAAGTTTTACAAATACAATGTCTATCACATATTCTAATTTTTATAATCATTTATAATCTCACATAATATTTAGTTAAAATCAAAAATCTTCCTTATATGGACTATTCATTTAAATGAATCTGAAGTTTCTGATATGGCTTCAGGCTTCAGAAAACAAAGAAGTGGGCAACGGGAGTGGCAGGGCAGTCTCCAAGCCATCACACAAGCTTGGCCAGAGGTCTGAAGTGATAATGAGTTAAGGCTCAAGCATGGGGTTGTCATCTGCTTGCTGCTGTGATTCTGAGTAAAGGACCCAGCCTCATGTGCATTCAGAGTGGTTTAAGTTAAATCTTACACCAAAGAATTCAAGAGACAAAATCACATTTGAGATGTTAATTTTTTTAAACATACCATGCAAAAAAAGACTACTGCCATGAGGGAAAACATGCGGTTTTTCACTTTGCTGGACGTAGAACCATGACCCACAGCAAGGTGACCTTCTGTAACGAGCCTAAGCTAGCTGTGATGACAACTCAGCTGCAAGAGAGGCTACACTGAGAAGTCTTGTCTGAACTGCCTATGTATTGAATATCATTTATTGTGATTCATCTTCATTCTAGTGGCGAGCGCAGTACTCTCAGGAGAAATGTTTCAGTACAAAGGTAAACTAACTCTTCCAGAACACAAAGAGCATTTGAAAATCTCACTCGAGAGTGTGTCCTAAAAAAGAAAGTTAGTTCACAGACAGTATCACAGTTAGTAGGGCCAGAATCAACATTTAAAGATTTTAGTAATGGTGTGAGCAGTTTCATTTAAATTTAAAAGAGAAATTGCTGCAGAAAAAACTAGTGCTTTTTAAAAAAAAAAAAAAACTAAAAATATTTCTACTTTGAAAACCAAAGCATAATTCCTTTGCAATGTTTAGTGTTTTCCCATAAAGAAATCTGCTTGGATCCAGCAAAAACATTAATCAAATTAAGATTCTGTAAAAAGTCGAGCACTGCTTCACAAAAGTGTTACCTAACACAGTATCTATCTGATCTACTTTTAACTTTATCAGACACTAAACCTCATAAAAATGAATAATTCTGAAGACAATACATAACTACAGGAACACTACAAAAATAAGCAGAAACAGCATGGTATGAGATATCTAAATTAAGTACATTACCAGAAATGTGAAAAAGAGAGAGACAATATATCTCCTTTCAAAGGGAATAAAAGATAGCGGAGAGAGTATTATGTCTAAGATACTTCAATCAATAAACCAAAGATTAAAAGGCACATTTGACAGAAATGTTGTGGTTCCGGTATTCCCAGAAAGCTCACAGCTCAACAGTGTGTTTGTTCACTTTGCAACTTAGAGGTGCTTTCAGAGTTCTGAGTTACTGCCAGGCACTAAAAGTTCTCAAGTGTGAAAACGTAAATCCTCAAAAATCTGTATTATTCTAGACTAGTTAAAATACACACACTTGTCTTTAAAAAAAAAACAAACCTAGGCAAACTGTAACTTGTAATCTGAAAAATATACAGGTACATTGCCTATTTAATAGAACATTTTATATTTCAAGATATAAAAGTACACCATAAAGTTAAAGTTAAAGTAATTAAAATCTAGTACCAACATCAGAGTAGGCAAATAAAGGAAAGATAAAGAGAAAGCCTAAAAAAAAAAGACTCAACTATATAAAGTACTTTCAATTCTTAAATGATTCACCAATTCCACCACAAATGGGAATTTATGATACAGAAAAATACAAGCAAACTAAGATGTATGCCAAAACAACAAAAACCAGGAAACAAAAGGTCCGTCAACAGAAGAATGGATAAATTATTGTCCATTAATACAGCAGGATATTGTTAAGAAGAATGAGGTAGAACTACATATAGTGGTATGAAAAGGTGACCAAAATACCTTAGGCAAAAAAGCAAGCTGTCTTAGTTAAGGTTCAATCTATTCTTCTTTTTTAAAAGATAGACAGTTAAATAAAACTATTTATGTTAGGACACACACAGGAAAAACCTCGACAAATACACACCTTAATGGTGGCTGCCTTTGGGGAAAGGGACTTTCACTTTCTAAGTTACACACACCAAAAATATTAAAATGTACAGAATAATTCCACTTCTTGGAATTTATCCTAAGGAAATAATTAAGACTGCATGGGAAAATTCAACTACAATGATATTCAAAGCAAAGCTTTTATAATAAAAAACAGAAAACTACAGGGAATCATTTAAAGAAATGATGGCAAGTCCACATAATGGAATAGTATGTATTGATACTATTTATCCATTAGATATACTATTAAAATATATTCATTTTTCATGAAAAATTCACAATAAATATTAAAAAGGGAGCATTAAATATTATGCATACGATCTCATTTTTCTTAAAGAAAAAATACATATGCACTGAAAACCATTGGGAAAGATGTATACCAAAATGTTAGTTTGAAGGGTAAAATTAAGGGTGCTTTTTCTTTTAGTTTATACATGCATTCTCAACAGGGGCAATATTGCACCCAAGGGGTGAAAATTGGCTCTTCAGGGGCAAAAGAAAATCTTACTCTTTTAGCGTATAAAGCACAGATAAACATACAATACATAAACAAATACACAGTATTATCTGTGGTATTAAAATTTCATGAGGGGGACAATTAGGAAAAAATATCTAAGAAGGTGGGGCAAGGGAGGGAGTGATGATAAAAAGGGTGAGAAACATTGCCTCATTGGTACTTTGTCATTTTTTCTACAATGAATTTGGTATTACTCGAGTTTGAATAAGTAATATATGTACATTTAATTAAAAAGGGACATACAATGAAAAGTTAAGGCATAACAATTTTCATTATTAAATATAAAATTTACTCCTACACTCCTGAGGCTTTAAAAATACAATACAGACTATTTTTTAAATATGATACTAAAGTGAAAATACAGAGAAAAGGAAACTGAAAAAGTGCTATATCAGAATCATCTGGGGTCACCTGGAGGAGTGAGCTATAGATTCCTTGGCACCACTGCAGACCTAATAAAATCAACATGTGTATGGGTGGGGCTAGTGGCTTTTACTAAATGAGGCACACATATCATCATACCACTACATGGAAATATGAAATCCAGACAGATATATTTTAGCGTGGTCTAAGAAATTTTAAAAATTATGTACTGAAGTAATAAAAATAAAAATAACCTAAGAGCCAGAAATCTAGGAATCCCTGCTAAACTCCTCTTTTTCATTTTAGGCACTTGAAGATTCAGATTTCTTCACCAACTATCAAACACACCCAATTATGCATTATCTCTATCGGGTACAAAGCATTGTGAAGAATATAAAAGAAATAAGGAATATTCATAAATTTTGCCACTAAAATAAACTCACTTCAGTTAAATCTGCAAAAACCAGCATTAACCACTAGCTTTTTGAGACCACCAGTACTCACAAAGGAACACAGTTTTTAATCCCATGATGAAAACTAAGCAAGTAGAGAACAAAAGTCACGACTGGGTAATAATAACTGAGATGCTGTCAGCTACACTCAATTCTCTAGTTAAGATACTTTTTTGGCACATCAGCCTTGAAATATCCAGGGTTCAAAATTTTGCCTACACCAAATTACAAATTTTCCACGTTAAATACTCTGGGTTTAAAACATTAAACCACAAACGCCAAGATTTATTGCATACATAAACAATGAAACTACCTAAGTGCATAGACACTAGCCCCACTTAACTAAAGGAGAATACACAGCATTGGTCACAAGATGGGACAGAAGGCATAAGATACTGCTCCAGTCCATAGTGATCGCCTACTCTAATTTTTTATAGATATCAATGCCAACTTTTGGTGGAAGTAATAATAATAATCATGGTGATAACATTTAAGCGCTTTTTAAAGTGCCAGGCATAATTAAATTTAATACTCGAGTCTAAGAAACAAGTACTGTTCTTTTTCCATTTTACGGATGAAAAAACTGAGAAATAAAGAGGAGAAGTAACATCTGGTAAGTATACAAACTTTCACTGAGTATTCTGCCTGTTGCCCACAAATACATTATCAAATGACCAAATATTCAAAGAAAGATTTGGCATATCATTTACATAAATAAGTTTAAATCTTGTAATTAAACAATTATCCATGAAACAGTACATAAATGAATGCAATGAGGCAAACCCAAGTTAGAAGAATCACAAGTCACGATATCAACAGTATAATACTTTCCCCATTTCTCACTCCCTTTACTCAGAAAATGGAAACCTAATTTTGCTTGTTTTTGTTTTAAAGTACACATTTTCCCATTACATATAATCCCATTTCAGAATGCATTCTGTTTATTAATTTATTTGTAAAGCCTTTAACTCATTTTATCCACTAAGAATCAGCTTTAAAATTTTATTAAATTTAATTTCACATTCTATAATTAATTCATTTTAGAACTTTCATTTTCTGGTTATAAAATACAGGAACAATGTACAAAATTCAGAAAATAAAAGGTTTAAAGAGGAAAATAAAATTACCTACAATCCAACTTTAAGATAACTCTGGTCCTTTTGATATTTTCCTTTCAGCCTATACTACATATGAACAGACATTTTGTAAAAATAAGACTTGAAATCATACTATGTAAACAACGATAATCTGCTTTTTCTCCCTTAACAATAGAGCACTTTTTTAAAATAGTGCAGACAAATGTAATTATATGATTGATTTTCTGCAAAAACACTTCGGTTTATAGGACTAAAAAAACAGTCATACTGTGAAAATTAACCACAAGGTGGGGAGGGCATGGTTGATACTTCATATGAACAGTTAGCTCTTTTTAAAGGATTTTTAAAAAATCACTTTAAAATTTTACTGATTAAATACGCCTCACTACTAAAAACACTTCACATGTCCATCTTTAGTATGTCAACATGCAGAAGACATTAAACACATGGTTTTGGAAGTGTTATGGTTGCAAAAGACCAAAACTGTGACAATTCACTGTAGACACAAGCTCAGCCAAATACACTTGAACCTAAGCAGAGCCAGCTAAGAATACCACAAAGCGATGATTCTTTATATCCAGTGTCTAAGGCCTATTGCTTACACACACATGCAAGCAGATGGCACTGAGTGGTGACACACTCTCAAGCTTGTTCTATTGACGACAGTAGTCCAAGTCTAAAGCGTAATGGGAAGAACACAATGACTACATCACCTAAACCCATGCTACCCATGATTTCAACTGCAGATTTTGGTTGGTTCTTGAATTATAGTGCTGTCATATTCCAATGTAAAAATTATGAGATTTGAGTAATAGTGAGGAGTTACTAAACATTTATTTAAAATTTAAAGGGATGTTTTACAATGGACTTCTCCTAAGTGTGAAACTCAATATTCAAAAGGCAGAGGAACTTTCTTTTAAAAGAGTATAAGACTTGATCAATTTTGAGTTAAGTTCACACATCATTTGCATGTAACAGAAACACCATCAAAATAATCTACTATCTGATAATCTAAACAAAGAAATAAAAGTGGGTCTGAGACATAAGATTCACCTTCCAAAGTGACTTGCCCATAGTTTTTCTTAATCTGATATTCTTAAATAATTCAAATATATAAAAGTTTCACCCACATCAAATTTTAGACATATAAATCTATAGAGCAAATTGATATTTGTACTGTATATGCAAAACAATGTTCTGAAGCATGAAAATTCCATACCAGAGGGTTATGTATGTCATTACTAAACGGATTATATGATTAGAATGGAGAACAGCAGGATACAACAGTAGAGCAGTCTAAAAGCTGTCACACAGAAATCTAGCAAAAAAAAAAAAACCCCAAAAAACCAAAAGAGCACTTTGAAGACACCAAGAACCAAAATATTGCATAAAGTTATCTTTTACAGACCTGTCATATCATAACCTTAGTCTCAGACAACTAGAAATAAATTTTAAATATGTTCCTTCTTCACAAAAACAATCCTTTTCATTCTATCTAGGTTTACTGCATTTCCAACTCAAACCAACAAGACAGATGCCATACTTCACGAAGCAGTAATACTGCCACAAATGGTGACATTTATCATACCCTCTCTGAAGGTTCCTGCAGGCCACCATATCTAACTAACGTGTTCTTTCTACCTGTTCAACATTAATTTAGCTCCTCACAGCCCTCATTTCATCAATTTCATTTCTCTGTTTGTGAAAATAAATTTCTTTTCCACAGTCAAGCATAGCAACTGCCACGTTATCCATTCCCCTATGGTAAATCCTGTATCATAATCCCTTCCGTTTCACAACCTTCCATTAAAACAGTTTCTTTCAATCTCTCAATTATCTGCATATGCTCATCCTTTAGCTATACATTCCTATTACGTATTCATTTAAAAGGATCTAGATTTAAATTTATTAAGATATTAATTCATTTGAAGGATTAGAAACTTCATAAATATGCAGTTCAGAGATCTTACACTCTTATTCCACCTGGGTGTTAACATTAGTTGAAAAAACAAACATCCCATTATGTGTTTTTTTAAGCCCTGACCATTAAATGCCCCAGAATTATCAGTTCATATTTCTGAACAACAAACCACACACCTGATACACTAATAGAAGACAGAAACAAACACGTGCCCCCAAGTCATTGAAAACTCAGAGATTAGGCGGACAATTCATGTTAGCCACAAAAACATTGCGACTACCATTGTTCCACCATCTCACTTCAGAAAACTACAGTAAGTTTTCAAACAGGTAAAAAAGAAATTAAGAGATACAAACAGAACCAAAAGAACAGGATATCTTGAATGTGAGTAACACAATGGTCTAAAGCAGATTTTTTTTTTTAAAAGCTGAAAACATGAACTACTCAGTTAAAATCTAAGTGAAAATTACACTTTCCAAGTTTATGGTCTTTATTTCTCTCCTCAGAATTTTTAGTGTGTGATGTATTTTAAGTAACTTAAACCTCACTGCGAGGGGTGGGAGGTTTGCAGAGAAAAAGATAAGTGAAAATTATTTCTGAAGAATTTTCTGGACTCATCTAGAAGAAAAATGGTGTACTGCACTTAAGAAAGGATTAAGGGATAGAGGCAGTCTTCCGTCACTCACCTACTCATTCACTCATTCATTCAATCATTCACTTATCCATTATGTCTGCATGTTCAGAAACATCAGTTATGTGAGCAGAAGTGATGAAAAGTGACGTCTAAATTTGTTAAGCAGTTTAGAATGTTGAGGGCAGTGAAATATGGAGCAATGAAAAATAGGAAATTGAGTATACGATCTTTAGAAAAAATAGTACTTTTAGTACTGCTCTCCTTTCCCCCTTAACTTCTTAACTAAAAAAAAAAAAAAGTTTGCAAATGCCATTCTTAGTCATTGTAGTACCTGATTCTGGCTCTACTCAAATTGTACTTTCCACTTGGCTGAATAATATATGTAAGCAAGTTAAGCCTAAAGATTGGTATTAACATTTCTTTGACTGATAAGTAAACTCACATGAGCCGTGAATTACCTGCTCACTGTCTTCCTTTAATATTACCAGTTGAAAAGAAGCAATCCCCAATTTTTTAAAAATAAAGACAGGCTTTTGATACTTTCAAGATGTCTGCACTTTTTAAACCATTCAGGAGTTGTTGGTTTTTTTAAATTGATCACCTATTTTGTGCTTTGTACTGCAGTAATTTCTTCTTCTGGAAGTGTGCTGTCAGCATTATCCTCTATAATTAGAGCTTGTGAATTTTCATAAATTATATAATTACTTTGAGTTTCATCATCTGTAAAAAAATATCTATTTCACAGATTTGCTGTGCAGATTAAACGGGATGTAAGGGTTCTACCTTCAAAAAATATTAGTTCCCTTCTCTCTCTAGGTCCCTCTAGAGATCAGGACATTTATCAGTGGTTCTCAACCTTACTATGAGAAACCTCTTTTATTCTCCATGGATTCCACTGTCTTTAAAGATTCTGTCTACCAACTGGATTGACATTTCATTAATCAGATAATAATGGCTAATTGGAACTCTCAAATTGTCAGATATAAAAACTAATGTAAGTCAAGGCTAGATCCTTGAGGTGCAAGCACAATGTTTTATCTCATTAATGGCCTGCAGATCACCACAATGTATGATAATGATTTCTGGTAACCAGTCTCAAAGATCTGAGTCAATATAATTATTGGTCAAAGCAAAGATACATAATATTCCACCTGTATAAATTTATTAAGCGAATCATACAACTTTAACTAGGCTCTTTGCAATACTAAAAGTAATTCATTCCTATCTCTATAGACTCCTGGGAAAAATATAATTTATGTACCATAAAGTTAGTAATTTTCTATATCTAGAGAAACTATTGGTTACGCTACTGATTTGTTTTAAGCCAGTATCATTAGTAACACCATCTTCAAATTCACAAGTTACATGTATTTATCTATAAAAGTAGGCTGAGATTCTGTGTCTTCCTTTTGTACTTATAAGAACAAAATCCAAACCCTCCACCATAGACTTAGGCAATTTGTCCCTTGCCAACCTCATTTACCAGTCTCTTCTCAGCTTCCCACAACGGCCTTCTCAAACATGAGTAGCTGCTTCCCACTTTAAGGCTTTTGCACCAACTGGAGCCTGGTTCACTCTTCTTGCAGGTCGTCACGTGACTGGCTGTTTGTCATATGGGTCTCAGATTAAATATTATCATCTCAGGGAGCTTTTCCTCAACACTCAATCTAAACTCTTGCATCCCTCTCTATCATTCATCCTATTATAGCTTCTTCATGGCATTTGTGAACTCCAAAATTATCTTGTTCACTTATTTGTTTGTGTACTGTTTCTCTCCCTGACCACCAAACCCCACTGGCATAAAGGATAAGTTTTATTCACTGCTCCACCTCTAGTTCCTAGAATAGTTCCAGGCATCCAATAATCACTCAGTAAACATTTGTCGGATAACTAACCAAACTGTTTAAGATTATTTTGGGGAAGGACTCTGATTTCTTAGTTAAGAATTTACATTTAGCATTCAAAATTGCTGATTCAAAAGGAATAAAGTTCTTTTGATAAAAAGAAGGAGAAAAATGTACACAACAATATTCTACTCAGCCAGTGGTCTTTATTTTCTTTTACTCCAATCCTTTGGGATAGAAGGATATGAAAATCTATTCATGTTTCACATACTTCATATGTCACCGCATAGAAAAATTGAATGAATTTTTGTTTAAGTTGGATGATTTTTTAAAATTTCAGCTTTATTGAGGTATTACTGACATAAAAAACTGTAAATTTTCTTATAATAGTATACCATGAGCTGCTAGCCACTCAATCTAATAACTTATTTTTCTGCCAAGATGCAAGCAGGCTTCTAAGAACGTAAAACACACAGAATGGGAAGGCCAGAGCTGCCACCATAGTGAGTGCCAGAATGGCCCAAACCAGGGAAGATCCTGTTCTCAGTGATGGCTGAGGAGGAGGAAGGAAGGGCAAGCATGATCAGTCCTAGGAGAATGACTGCAGTTATGATTTCTGTTGGCAAACAGAAAGATCGTCAAACCAATTCAAAATAGACTCAACTGGAGTCTTATAATTTGCACCATTAAATCATTGTTTTGAGTATCTGAAGTCTCTTTAGTAACAGAACTATTCAGTTGACCAGATCTGGGCTTTTGGGAGTTTCACATAAGAAAAGCATAGTATTTGTAAAAAGTAACACAACACACTCCTCAATACTATGTGCTACATTTGCTTATTAATTTAAAAATACTCTCAAGGATACTTTTAAAGGGAAGAGATTTGAATAAAAATAATAAGGACTTTATTTCTGAGTTTAGACAATATTTGAAAACTAAAAGGAACATTAAGAAAGGTATAAAAATTCAATGGTTTAGGGGCCAGCCCAGTGTCGTAGTGTTTCAGTTTGCGCGCTCGGCTTCAGCGGCCCAGGGTTTGAGGGTTCAGATCCCAGGCACAGACCTACACACCACTCATCAAGCCACACTGTCGTGGCACCCTATATACAAATTAGAGGAAGACTGGCACAGATGCTAGCTCAGGGCCAACCTTCCTCACACACAAAAAAAACCCAACTCAATGGTTTAAAAAATGCAAACATCTTGAAAGTATCAAAAGCCTGTATTTATTTATTGAAAATTGGGGGATGTTTCTTTTCTCAACTGATAATATTAAAGGAAGACAGCGAGCAGCTAATTCACGGCTCATGTGAGTTTACTTATCAGTCAAAGAAATGTTAATACCAAACTTGAGGCTTAACTTGCTTACATATATTATTCAGCCAAGTGGAAAGTACAATTAGAGTAGAGCCAGAGCCAGGTACTACAACGACCAAGAATAGCATGTGAAAACTCATTTTTTTTTTAATTAAGAAATTAAAGGGGAAGAGAGAACAGTACTAAAAGTACTATTTTTTCTAAAGATCATATACTCAATTTCCTATTTTTCATTGCTCCATATTTCACTGCCCTCAACATTCTAAGCTGCTTAACAAACAAGAAATCTACTTCACTTTTCATCACTTCTGCTCACACAACTGATGTTTCTGAAGTCCAGCAGCATTCATGAATGCTGGAAAGACCACGTGCAGAAGAATTTCATCTTACAGTGAAGAATTTTAAGGTAATAGCTCCAGAAATACAATGTCTAAAACTGAGGATTCCGTTAACTAAGAATTCAAAATGCTAAATAAATAAAATTTCTGCAGGAGACTATATATTTGTCAAATAAATAGCATAAACATAAGCTTTCACTGATGAAATAATACGAACCTTTACCCTTCAATTTTCAAAAAAGGTAGCAACAGCCAAAGTGTACTAGGTCCTATCTTCTCTCAGAGATTGCCTAATTCCATGTAGCCTATCCCTTAGACTCAAGACTCTTTCTTTTCAACTCATCTCCAAACTGGTTACACTTGAAGATCCAGAGACCTTCACAACAGTGACTCCCAGCAATTCCCCCCAAAACCTTCCCTCTTCTTTTCCTTTAAATTCTCAGATCTTAGATCTCGCCTTACCCGTGTTATTACTCCAGGCTCCCTGTCTTCAGTCTCTTTCTTCCGCAATTCATTCTGTACTCTGTAGCCAAACTCATCTTCCAAAAGAGGAATGCTCTGATCGGGTCATTTTCCTCATATCAAAACTTCCTGTGTTCCTAAATAAAGCCTATACTCCTCAACCTCACATTTAATGACTTCCAAAGTCTAGCCCCAATCAATCTTTACGGCCTTCTTGTCATATTTTCTAATTATACAAGCCTATGCTTCTTCAAATCAATCTCCTGTCCTCTAGAACTTTCTATCTTGGCTCATGTCATTCCTACCACAAAGAATGTCTACCACTCCCCTCCAGCTGCCACTGCTCACGGCCCTTTTGCATCTCCGCATTTACTTGTGTAAAAAAGGACACACAAATGATATCTCCTGCCCCACCTCCCAAAAACTGGGCCCCCCCCAAAAAAAATTAACAATAGCTAGCTTTTACTACGCACCAAGCAGTTTTACACAGCATTTCTAATCCTCCTAATAATCTTATGAAGTATTATTATTCTCCTTTTAAAGATGAGAAAGTCAAAGTTCAAAAACATTAAATCATATACTTCGTAAGTTACCTCAAATTATAGACTTATAAGTTGCCTGAAATCATACTTAGTAAGCGGCAAAGCAAGGATTTGAACCTAGACTGCCTAACTCCAGTCACTGCTCTAAACATTACGTTGTTTTTAGTTTGAACCCTGTGACTACTCCCTCATCTACTTGAGATAATTTAGTTTTATATAATATTTCTACTTACTACATACTATAGGCTTTCTTATGTTTGTCATTTTTGTAAAGGGAGAACATTAAAATGCTATTTCTTTCTAATAAAAGAACAACGCTCAAATTGCAATTTAAAGGAATGTCTTTTTTGTCACAAAGATTTCTTTTACCTAAAATATTTTCAAAGAAATTCATTCCAACAGACTTTTTCAAAGATGACTGCAAATTACTAATCATACACTATGATGATTTTACAGATTCTTAATATGAGGATTTTGCGATTACCAACCAAGAATTGTAACATATCTATCAAATTGGCAAAGATTGTAAAAACTGACCTACTCAATGCCATTGAAGGTGCAGTGAGACACACACTCTTATACACAGGGTAACCACCCTCTGATCCAGTTATCCCACTTCTGGGAATCTATCCTAAAGGAAGAAAAAAAAAACAGAGATGCAATCAAAGATACATGTACAAAAATGCTTGCCCCAGTGTTATTTAAAATAGTAATATTATAAAGAATCAATCTGAAAGTCCCACAGCAGGAGACTAATATCCTGTTCAGAGGAAAAAGTAGGAGCAAAACAGTCTACATAAAAGCATAATTCCAATTTTTTAAAAAATTAAAAAATCTATACATGCAAAGAAAGAACTAGAAAAATGTACATTAAAATGTTGGTAGTAATTATCTCTGGGTGATAGTTGATGGGTGATTTTAAATTTCTTCTTTACATTTATGTTTTTTTCAAAATTTGCCACAATAGAACATGAATTACTTTAAACAGAAAAAAAATGTTTAAGCTGTTACAACCACTGAAAATGATCCTGAACCTAATGAGGGCATATCACTTGGAATAGAAACTACACTTCCTAGTGCAAAGAAAACGTCAAGCTTACTTTGTTTCCAGCTTCTATTAAGCTCAGGTTTACTTTTAGACTGTGTAAAGAATGTCTTCCAAAACTCAGTAGTATTCATGAAATTGTACAAGGTTTGCCACCTAAAAGTCAGGCAATTTTCCAACAGGAAGCATCATGATTAAATGAACTGTTTTATTGTATGGCTATTGAGAATAATCAATGTCTAACTAATCCTAACTCTAAACATGCAAAATAGAAAAACCAGAAAAAGCATTCTTGTTTTGCAAATTAACTAAATATACTGTTGTTGCCTTATAAGCACATCATAGTTAGGTCCAGAGAGGGGAGGAACTTGAAAATAAAGCTAGCAAGCTACCAACACTGACTAAAAATGCACATTGATGAATTTTGTCTACATGCATATTTTTGTTCCAGTGGATAGTTAATGTTAATGGCCCAGGATGATTTTAATCAGTGTAGAAAAAATATTAAGCTGTTCTACAAAAAAACAAGTTCTCACATTAAAAGTAGAATTAAAACTGCTAGCTGAACAAGGAAAAACTTCCCTATGATGTGGCACATATGCAGAAAAGCAATTTACCAAAAAAAAAAGTCTTTAAGTAAAAAGGCAAAATAAGCAATAGAGTAAATTATTCTTATTTTACTATTAAGTAACTGGGAAACAGGTTTGCTCTAATAATACTAAAAAGTTGTTAGAAAATAAAACCACAGAAATAGCTGTTGAGTAACTAAGAAAGAATTTAAAATATCACGTTGATTTTACTTAGAAAATGACTATCAATCTATTTTTACCCTATCATGAAAATACATTTATTTATAAAACATATGTCAGGTCCTGGCAAACAAAATAAATTACTGGACTATAAATTCCTTAAAGCAGAAACTAAAGCCTCACATCTGAGTTTCCATCAAAGAGCCTAATATTGGGTCACCCAAATATCTGTTCGATGACTGAATCTGAAATCTATTAATGAAATTATGCAACATTTTTCACAAGCATACAATGGAATTTAAAAGGCAGTTCAAAAGACATCAATGATTTGGGCTAGATACTGAAAACTATATAAAATCCAAAGATTTGTGCTAAATTTCAACTGCTAAAATAAAAAGTTATGGTTGCTTGCTTAATGTTCTATAATACAGCCAACTTGTCTAGAACAGAATGATCCCATTTATAAATGAATTTAAAAATATCACTGAAAATACAGCGAATGAATTTACTCTCTGGAATTACACATTTGACAGATCTGAAATGTTCAGTCTGCAATAAGAGAGAATTTCCTACTACTAACTTAGAATTTTACAAACTGCACTTGGGATTTGTCCAAAGAAACAGTTGTACCCAGTTCTTTGTGCATCTCTTACTTCACACTTTTGTCATTAATAACTAAATCACAGTTCTATCCTGAGCAAAGCTATTTTTCACAACCAGAATAAGTTGAGTATAATAGACCATTGCAAACAACTATGAATGTTACAGGTATATATACTTGTGAGTTCAAAGCAAGGCACTTCAAGTTTTAACGACTCCAAGTGTCTTTTATCAGTTATAATGTGTGATTTAGTATATTCCTATTCTTATGAAATATGGCCTAATTTAAATATATTCTGAAACTAAACATAGGATTACACGTTTAATTGCAAGTTTGGTTAACTTTATCATTCCACACTTTGAAACACTCTATCAATAAGAACTAAATAGGCTAGAGATGGGAAACTATCTGGGAAAACTGGATATGCAAAGAAATTTTTTTCCAGATTTATCTAACCTATTTTATAGCCTAAATAAATAAGTCATTAGTGCCTAAAAAAGAAAAAAACCCATTAACTTGTCTAATGATTGAAGTTAATTTCATAGAACATATTTAATCCTCCATGTGTATATCACATACTTCTGAAAATTATATTAAAAGGATTATTTTTAGACCACTTATAAAAGTACACTATTTCTTGCTTTAACTCAACTTTAATCATCACATACAATTTCCCTTTTTCATTGGTGCATGTGTGTACCTTCTACCTCTAAAAGGCCTATTTTCAATTGGAAATGAGAGCATGGCATACTTTTCTGTTGAACTGCTTTGTTGTTCAGAGCATCATGATAAGCTATGCTTATAGGTTCAATACCCATTTGGACCATTTAACTTTGAAGTAAACTGCCCTCTTAATCAGTCATCTCAAAACTGTGTGCGAAGAGGACTGGAGAGAGTGTAGGGATCATTAAGTGCAAACTCAAACAACTTATTACAAAAATTCAAAACGTGAATGGGTCGATATTTTCTCGGTATGTAAAAGTACATAAAAACTACCACTTGTAATTCCCAAATTTCACAAACAAAAGAAGGAAAAAAATGGATGCTTCATCTGTCTCAGTAACATATGAAAGCTTAAATATTTTTATGTTGAACACTAATCATTTCCATAAGATGTGAATTTGGCATTAAGTCACGCAGCAATATATGACATCAGAATGAGCAAAAAATACCTGGAAATACACCGTAACTTTTTAAAATTGATGAGCTTAATTAGAAAAGGAACAATAAGAGAAAGTAAGTTTATGTTCACAATTTTAAACTCACTACAACATTAGGATATAAATGCTTTATATGAGATCGAGCTTCTAAAATAGGAGAATTTTAGGGGCCGGCCCGGTGGCGCAATGGTTAAGCTCACATGCTCCACTTCTCAGCGGCCTGGGGTTCGCCGGTTCGGATCCCGGGTGTGGACATGGCACTGCTTGGCACGCCATGCTGTGGTCGGCGTCCCACATATAAAGTAGAGGAAGATGGGCACGGATGTTAGCTCAGGGCCAGGCTTCCTCAGCAAAAGAGGAGGACTGGC
This sequence comes from Equus asinus, assembly GCF_041296235.1. Lineage (NCBI taxonomy): Eukaryota > Metazoa > Chordata > Mammalia > Perissodactyla > Equidae > Equus > Equus asinus. Next base: position 43,807,535 of record NC_091805.1, on the reverse strand, counting down.
AGTAGTTAGCTCAGGGCTAATCTTCCTCAAAAAAAAAAATAGGAGAATTTTAGAACTAGGAGCTTAGAGGTTATCTGAGGTTCCATGAACATTTGCTGGGTCCCTAGCATGTGTCAGACGCAGTGCTAGGTGCCTGCAGGTAACTCAACTAGTTCAACCCACTCACTTTATGGAAGCTGGAGTTTCCTGGCTCATGCCAAATCAAGCTATCTAGATTTCAGAACCAGAAACCCTGAGCAAGGTCCTCACAGTGGTATAATTTCTATCAAAACAGACTGGTATCATCCTCCCTTATAAACTAAATAAAATTTCAGAGATGCAATGCTGACCTTATTTAACAGAAACAATAGTCTGTGTTTTGAATAACTAAAAAGAATTACAACAATTTAAAAACTCAACTGTGAGAGTCCTCAACTAAGTACTAGTTGCATAACTTATTACAAAGAACAAAACATGGGGCTATCATAGTTGTAGGACTCTAAAGACACACAAAACAGAAATTAAATTGCAGATACCTTTTAAAAAAATCCCTTTGTGGAAAAAAAAGAAATTACCAATATGAAAGATTAGACGCTTGAATGGAATGCCTATTTTACATAAAAGATCATCAACCATATACTAACAAAGTTCAGGGGTAACAATAAACACTGGCAAGATTTGAAGTTATTTAACTATCAATTACAAATGACGACAATGTAAAACTCCCTGAGGGCAGAGACCCTGTCTAATTCATCTTTGTATCCCCCACAATGAGCACCCTGATGTTAAGTGCTGGAGAGAGAGGTGAGCTAACATATGAACTCTAGATGTGAGCTACTGGAAAATTCAACCTAACAATCTTCTTCTAACTCAGATTATTTTTAAAGTATTAAATAATAATACTGAATGCAAGTGACATTGCATGAAACTTACGATCAATAACTGTGGCCTCACTTCAACTAGCACAACCTACTCTTTGAAGGAATTCAGATACACCAAGAAGATAAGTATATTCATACCGTACTTTGATTCAGTAATTCTTCTGGAAATCAGTCCCAAGGAAATATTCCAAAAGAAAGACAATGTTGCATATACAAAGGTGTTCATTTCATTGTTATTTTAATAGGAGGAAAAAGAAACTACCAACATACCCAACAGTAGGTAAATGGACTATTTTGCAACCACCGAAAAAGGTTTAAAATGAAGATTAACCTCCTAATTGGTCTTCTTGCTTTCACTCTTGCCTCCCCCAACTCCTCCCCCATCCCCGCCCACCCGGCTTCTCTGCCAAGCTGATTTCCACCCAGCAGCCAAAATGATTCTCACAAACTTAAATCATAACAGGTCTTCCTGAACAGAACACCCTGCAATGGTTTCCCATCTTATTCAAAGTAAAATCCAAATTCATGGCATGGTCTACAAGGCCTTACAGCGGCCCCAGCTGCATCTCTAACCTCAAGCTCTCTCACTTTCCCTCTTGCTTACTGGCCTCCTAGTTGTTCTAAAAAAGACCAAGTACACTGAGTCTTTGCACTTGTCTCTGCCTGTAACCTTTCTTCCCCAAGAGAGCACCCATCCTTCACTTCCTTCATGTCTCTGCTCTAGTCTTACGTCTTTCCTGGCTACCCTTCTCAGCCATTGTTTCTCTCTACACTCTCACCCTACTTTACTCTTCTGCAGAGCTCTTATCATCTGACATATTCTATATTTATTCGGTTATGGCCCATCTCTCCTGATTAGAATATAAGCTCTATGACAGCAAGGACTTTGTTTTATTCACATAAGCATTCAAAAAGCATTTGTTGAATTAATATTGAATGCTGATACAATAATTATTAACTACAAGAAAAACCATGCACATAAACAAGCTTGGAAGAGAACAGGAGAAATGAATAGTTTGATTTGTGAACATTTTTCGAGTTTGATCATATTGCTAAGCAGTTTGTACAATAAAAATTATCAGTCAGTCGTGATTATGATTTTAAGCTGCCAAAAGTGACTATAACTTATTTCCTTGCAAGTCATGAGTATATTAGTTTACAACTGTCTGGTATTAGTTATTAATGAGAACCTCTCCCCATAAAATTGTAATAACAATCACTCTGAAATCTTGTTCCCAAAGACCCAAAGTTTAGTCTGTAAGTGTAGACACTGTCATTCCTGAGGCCACTGAGAAAGTGAACAAAGGCTTTTGAACACTTTAATATGTAACTGAATAATACTCAGGGATTCCAGTTTACTTTGGAGACAGGTATCCCTAAGTGACTTCAGAGGGTCCCTGAAACTGAATGCAAAATTTCGTGCATAAATGCTGTACTTTTTTTCTGGGGAGAGAATCTACATATTTCATCACATTCTCAAAGGCTTCAGTGGCCTAGAAAAGGTTAGGAATTATTATTTTATATATTGGAAGTGAAATGGAATATTTGAACATAAACTACATCTCAAAAGGATAGAAACTATATAATACCTAGACTCATCCTCATAATCATTCAATTCATTCAAGAAATACCAAGTGCCTGCTATGTGCCAGGCACCATATCATCCTCAATACCTTTCACCTAATCATACTTTGTAGTACATAAAAAAAAATATCGAGGATACAGGATTCACTGAAATACCAGACTAAAAAAGAATTTCATTCAACCAACACAAATATAATTTCAAAACAAAAAGTGTTATTAAAAACCATAATAAAGACAGAAAGGAGCTTGGGGCCAGGCTTAGTGCTTATTATGTCAAAATATCACAGGTCTCAATTACATCAAAAGAAAAGAAAAACTACACATTCGCATGCCCACCCCCACACGCTCTGACAGGAAACCAAAAGAAAGTTTCCAAATCCTGTTTCCAGCAGCATCCCTTCTGAGACTGCCCTTCAGCATACTTTTGAAGGTAGGAGCCCCCTGGTAAAACTAAGTGCTGATACTTTACTCTTACTGTGATAAAAACAGAAAGAATCATCATCCCACACGCAGGAAGCAGAAAACTGTGGCCACCTGTAAAGCTGTGGCCCATTAACCTCCTGCCTTGTTATCCCCTTTCATTTCTTACACCCTCCTCCCTTCAAAGCAGTGCCAAAACCATCGATCTTCCCTCTCAAAAAGGAATACATAACTCCTCAATGCTAGTTCCTTTTCCAAGAGGTCAAAAGGTCCCCTAAACTCTGGTTCTTAGCCCTGTGAGGGGATCCCATTTTTTAGTCTTCCCCTCATCTTCTCCCCATAGCAGCAAATTACACAATTCAGCTGAAGACACTGTCCTTAACTTCCTGAGTGAGGGGGCCAGCGACACTCCTACCAGCCCCAGGTTCTAGGAAGACAAGAATCACACGGTGACCTCTTCCCTAACAAAATTCAGGGAAGCAGCAGAGACTCAAGAAAAGCAACGCCGAAAAGGCGAACACATGGCAGGCTACGGAAGACATGGGGGAAAGAGGGCGGGAAAGGGGCTGCGAGGTGGAGTGGGATATCGAGATGTCAGCCCTGTGCACTGGGGAAATAAAGGAAGAGAAGGCGACCCTGAGCCCTGACAGAAGTGAACACAGAGAAGGCAAGGCTCCCGTCCACCCGCACCTCTCTAGAGATGAGGGAGGACAGAAAATTCACCCAACCCTCCAACCCCCTCTTCGTGTGCGCCCCAAAGGGAGAGCTGGGTTTGAAGGAAGATCTGACCCCAGTCTGGGGACATGCAAGAAGAGGAAAAAGGCAGCGAGGTCCAATCTTCTACATCTCCCAGCGGTGAGGGGCGAGGGCACTGTGTCCGGGGAGATGGCGAGGGAAATAGGCTTGTGCCATGACACCTCGGGGAGTTGGAGGGTGGGGGACACAATGTCCTCTTTCTCTCCCACACCCGGCCCGGGCCCCTCCCGTCCGTCTCCCGCAGGCCCAGCTACAGCCGACCGGCTTGGTCTGCGGGCGTGGTTGGCTCTGGCCCTGGCGGCGGCGGCCGGGCCTCCCCGAGCCCTGGCCCCTCCCGCCGGCCAGGCCCCCGGGCCGCCGCCCCGGACACCGAGGGAACGCGGAGGAGGAAGGGGGAGCCAGGGGACTGACCGGCGACACGAGCCGCCTCAGCCCCAGCCCGGCCGACCCGCGCCCCCAGCTCCCTCTGGAGCCGGCTCGGGCTCCCCGCCCCTCACTCACCCCCCCGGTCCGGCGCCTCCTCCACCTCCTCCTCCTCCTCCTCCTCCCTCCTCTCGGCCGTGGCTCCTGCTCCGGCTCTGCGCGGCGACGGCGGCGGCGGCAGCCTCGGGAGCGGCGGCGGCGGCGCCTCCAGAACGCGCACGCACGCAGCACGCAGGCCCCGCCCCCTGGCCCCGCCCCGCCCCGCCCCTCCGAGTCAGCGCCCGGGCGGTTTCGGCCCGCCTTCCCCGCGGCGTTCCGGAGTCCGCTTAAAGGAGCCGCGCAGGAAGGGGTGGCGAGCGCTAAGAACGACGGGGGAGGAGCGGAGAGTTGCGGCTTTGCGGAGGGCGGGGTAGGGGAGTGGATGAGGCCGGAAGTGAAATGGGGTAAGATCCGAAGATTCAGGAGGAATAGAGTTTTGGATGGGATGCAACCATTCGACAAGTACTAACTGAGCAGTTGGTGGGTGCCAGGCACTGTTCTAGGCACAGGAGATAAAGCCATAGGAAAGCAGAGGTCCTCGTGGAACTTGCATTCTGGCGGGGTGGGAGAGAGGGGACGGACAAAAAAGAAGTAATCAAAAATTTCAGATAGTGATAAATGATGTGAAGAAAAATAAATCAGGGAATGGGGTGACTTTATAACTGGCCAGATATTGTCCCTCAGAGGAAACCTTTGAACACATATACATATGATAGGAAGGAATGAGCCTAGCAAACACGTGGCGTTGGGGTGGATGGTAGGAGAATAACCTTTCCAGGCTGAAAGAAAATCAGCCATAAGTTCAGAGGTGGTAACATGCGTAGTATATTGTAGGAACAACAAAAGTCAGGTATGGCTGAATAGAGTCAGCTGGCCAGAGGGCAGTAGTAGTTAGGCTGAGAGAGGTGGGGATGTGGCCCAATCCTCCAGAGCCTCATGGGCTATTATAAGGGCAAGGGAAAGCCATGGGAAGGTGAGCAGAGGAATGACTGACTGCATCTGATTCACATTTTTGAAAGTTACTCTTGCTAACGTAGATGTCCACAGAGAGACCAGTAAGAAGGCTGTTAGTGGTAGCTTGGGCTAGGAGGGCAGCAGAGAGGGGGTGAGAAAAGGTCTATTCAGATATATTTTGAATTGGAATGGATTTGGCAGAAAGTATGTGAAGGAACAGAAAGATCATGGATGATTCTTAGGTTTAGAGCCTGGAGGATGGGTTAATAGTGATGCCATTTAATGAAATGGGGAAGACACAAAGAGAAGCAAATTGGGGGTGGGGGAAATCAAGAGTTTTGTTTTCTACGTGTTACATATAAGGTGCCTGTTAGACATCCAAGTGGAGATGTTGAGTAAACAATTGGATATGTGAGTCTGAAGATAAAAATTTGGAATTCATCAGCACCTACAGTAGATGGTTTTTAAGCATTAGTCCTACATGAAATCCCTTAGGGAGGGGGAGTAGCTGGAGGAGAGAGGGACTCCAACACTCGGAGATTAAGTAGAAAACAAGGAGCTACCAGTCAGATAGGAGGAACACCAGGAGCGGGTGGAGTGTTGGAAGATAAGAGAATAGTTACAGGAAGGTGGGAGTGATCAGTCTTATCAAATATTGCTGATATAAGTAAGATGAGGACTGAGAGTTTGAATATTGGATTTGGCCTGATGAAGGTTGCTGATGACCTTGACGAAAGCAGTTTCAATGGAGTTACAAGGGAGAAAGCCTGATTAGGGCACATTAACAGGAGAATGGGAGGTAAGGAAGAGAAGTGTTTGCAGCAAGTCTGAACAGCTCTTGAGGGGCTTCACTATAAAGAGCAACTGAGAAATGGGCAGCAGCCAGAGGAGTACTGGGGATCAAGGGAGGGTATTTAAGAGGGGAGATGTTTCCTCATGTTGGTATGCTGGAACGATGCTTTAGAGAGGTAAAGGTGATGGTGCAGAAGATAAGAGGAGACAGCTGGAGAAAGGTTGTTCTCAAGTAGGTGAGAAGCAGTGGGACCTAGCACAGAAGTGAAGGGGCTGGCCTTGGATAGGAGCAAGGACAGTACGTTCACATACTATTTTTGGAGAAAAGGCCAAGTCTGTGGGTGCAAATGCAGGTAGGTTGGGCAGTACATTGGTATGGCATGCTGAGGCCACAGCGGAGCAAGAGGCGGCAGATGGGAGCTGAAATCCAGCCCTTGTTCTGCCAGCTAAGCTCTGTGCCCTAGTGGGGCCACATCAGCGTGGAGGAAGGGGCCCTTTTTCTCATTTCTCCACCTGGAGGAGTGGTGCCTTTTAGCAATCCTACACCACACACACACACACAGTGTACATTTTTCCAATATGTACTAAGCACCATGTGTGCCAGCTGCCTCACTGGGTTTGATGAAGTAGATCTGGGCTGTGCTTTCCTTTATGATAAAAAGCTGTGAGTGGGGAGGGGTTATTGGCTACTTAATGGGATAGAAGAAGGTGGAAAAGAATTCCCTTTGGAGAGTGGAAGAGTCACTAGAGAAGTGTAGTGTGGACAACACTGAGGGTCCTCTTGAGTTAGTGGCCCTATATTTAAAGGGAGACCACTCAGCAAGATGTGTAGTTTTTCTCCAGCCACATTCTGATGCTTGGAGGGGGTTGAAGGAGAGTTGGGTTTGACCAGGGCTGGGTTTTCTGATCAAAGTCAGTGAGAGGGGTAGGGCTAGGTGCCAGGGAGTGGTACTAATAATAGACCCTGGAATCTCAACCGGGAGGGAAGAGAGGGCAAGGAAAAACCAGTGAGGTCAGTGCTTTGGTAGTCCCTCTGAGAAAGAATAGTTCAAGAGGAAGCAATCAAATACGTGGAGGCAGGGGGACTTTCCAAGGATTGAGCATGGGGAAGGGTGAGTGAGTCTGTTGGCAGAAAAGAAGTGAAGGCATCTGTGAGAGAAAAGGGTTCAGGCAGGCACCAGGGAACTGAGGAAACAGCAGAGTCCTGGAGCTCCTGTTGCACAGTGCATGCCAGGGAGCCATTGGTTTGGGAGAGGTGGAGGGAGCTGCACAAGCTGGGGAGAAACTGAGCATGGGAGGGGGTAAGCCAACTAGATACAGCTGGGGCTCCTTCACCAGCCCTGGGAGAGCCCCCTGGGTGCTCTGCTTTACCCACTCTTTCCTGTCACTGTGGACACCCAAGCATTTGTGTAGACCCTGTATCTTGCCTGGTGTTTCAGTGAAACTAAACGACTTTTTTCCTCCTAAGTCCAGCTCCTCCTCCTCCTGACTTTCCCTTTGTGCTCATGGCGCTACCTTTCTCACTCAGCCGCGAAACCTCAGCCACCTTTCATCCTGCTTCCCCATCCCACTACCCGATTAGTCCCCAAAATGTAGCAATCTGTACCGCCCAGTAGAGCCTTCAGCCATGGTGAAAATGTTCTTTATCTGCATAGTCAAATACTGGGGTCACATGTGGCTCTTGAGCGCTTGAAATGTGGCTAATAGAGCTGAGGAACTGGATTTTAAGTCTTATTTAATTTTAATGATTTTAAGTTTAGATTTAAATAGCCACATGTGGCTGGGAGCTCCTATATTGGACAGACAGATGGCTCCTTCCTACACAGTGTCTCTTCCATCCGCCCCCTCCTCTCTGTCTGTGTGGCCACTACCCTAGGTCAGGCACTGATTCCCTCTAGTCTTCACTTTGGCTGTAGTCTCCAGTTTGGTTTCCTGCTTCGTTGCTTTCCCTTCAATCCGTCTTGTGTTCTTGCCAGAACCATCTCCCCAAAGCAGTGGCCAGATCATGACTCCACCCTATTTAAAAATCATCAGCAGTTCCCTGTCGACTTGGCTGCAAACTACTTAATCTGACAGTTGCCCAGTGATGGGTCTCCATCTCACTTCTGCAGCCTTACCTTACGTATATACAGCTGGTCCTCAAGCAAAATTGAACTGACTGCTATAATTCCTACCAACTTTTTACAGATGAGCCAACTCATTTGCCTAAATTGTCTCTGCCTGGAACAGTGCCTCCCATGCCCTCTTCTAGACCCCAAATCTGTTGACGTCCTTGAAGGCCTGTCTCATAATGTAGCTCCTACCTGGAACCTTTTGTGATGTTTACTCTCCTCTGAAATCCTGGTCTGTTTTTACTTCCCTTGTGGCATTATATGCTGCCTCATCGTGAGTTTTGTGTAATCATTTCATGCCCATTACTAAATATTCCTCCTTGCAAATCACTTTATGTTAGCGCCTCTTGCAGGGTCGGTCTCACTTTTTATACATAAGAGGTGCTCCTCAACTAGCTGCTGAATTGAGTTATACACTTTCATGGACTCTGAAGAGCATCCTTGCCTCTCTCTCTAAGAGTATGATCGCTAACCCTCAAAGAGAAAGTCTTTATACTCTGGGAGAAACAAAAAGAAAAAGAAACCGAAGAAGCTGAAAGGCAATTATTTCACAGCACTCCTGTTACAATCGAGAATTTCTTAAGTTGGAAGACCAAGTTTGATGCCGAACTCTTGGAAATTAAAAAGAAACGAAGGAAAGAAAGAAAAGCAGGGACAAATAAAGTGGGAAACAGCCATTTGAAACAGATTATAATCTTGACACATCTGCTATCCAGTTCTTAGAGGATGCTGGAAACAGTGTGGAGGTAGGCGAGACTGTGTTCCTGGAAGTGGATGACTTGGAGCTGGAGGATAATGGGGATGACCCAGACTACAATCCTGCTGACCCGGAGAGTGGCTTGACTGACTAGTGGACTCTCCCCATCTGCAGAGAGCCCTGACTGCCACAGCATCCGCGGTTATGCTGAAAGGGTGCGGATTTTCCTTTCTTTTTTTCCTAAGAAAAAATAGTTTTCAGGGAAATATTCTTCTCATAGCTTTTATCATTGAACTTAATAAGCTGACTTTAAAATTAAAAACAAAAACAAAACCATGAGATTTCCTAAGATGAGATTTAAACTTTTGAAGAGAAACGGACTGTCTTTCTTTTCCTGGTACTGTTTGCTGAGAATTTCTTGCAAATGCTTCCCAAACTTCGGGCACTTTTGCAACTCAATTCTCGCTTGTAATCCTCGAGAGCATGGCTATGCTTACAACTGGCAGGACCAGCATAGCTGCTCCTGGGGTCAATTTATGGAAGAGGCCTTTAAGAAGCATTCAGACTGTGATACAAATCAATAAAAAGGGGCTCCATCTAATAAATGTTTAGAAAATGTATTTTTAGACCTCGGACTCTTAGAAACCTGTAACCCGAGAGCAGAATTACATATGCTATGTCCTGTAGTGCCTAAAATACTTTTCCTGTTGGTGCTGTGGCTTAAGGATTTGAAGAGCAGTTAGAATCTTTTATACAAAAAAATATACCCCACACATTTAGGACCTTACACACATTTTTTCAACAAACCTTAACTGAATGCTTGCTACTTGCCGAGCACTTATGCTTGTTGCTGAGGATACAAAGATAGGAAAGATATGTCCCCTGCCTTCCAGAAGGACACATGGTAAAAATGATGACCTGGCATTGGTGTATCATTTTACAGTTTTCAGAATAATTCCACAATACCTCACTTAGTCCTACCAGCAATGTCATTAAAGTAGGTATAAGGCTCATTTTGCAGAGGGGAAAAACTTGCTCAGAGGGACTAAATGAATTGCACAAAAGCACAGAGCTGTTAATTGGCAAGATCTCAAACTGGAACCCAGGTCTTCGAGTATCAAAACATTGCTTGAATTAGGATGTAAGTTCCATGAGGGCAGGACTTCATCTGTTTTGTTCATAACAATATTCCCAGAGCCTAGAAAAGTAGGCATATAGTAGGTTCTCAATAAATATTTCAGGGTTGTGTGTGTGTGTGTGTGTGTGTGTGTGTGTAGAGAGAGAGAGAGACTATAAGCCAGCAATCTAATTAGCATATTTGTATATTTTAATTAATGATGTGCTAAGCTGATCTTTTCTATATTAGTGCTACTCGAAGTGTGGTCCACAGACGTGTGCTGGTCCATGAAAATGTTAATTACCAGTTGTCTGTGCATTCAGGCTACTGCATCGCAATAGCACAGATTGGGTGGCTTATAAACAATAGAAATTTATTTCTCACAGTTTAGAGGCTGGAAATCTGAGATCAAGTTACTCGCATTGTCATGTTCTGGTTCCGGCCCTCTTTCTGGTTCACAGATGGCACCTTCCCACTGTGTCCTCACCTGGTGGAAGGAACTAGAGATCCCTCTGGAGCCTCTTTTATAAGGGCACCAATCCCATTCATGAGGGCTCCAACGTCATGACTCCACCCTCATAACCCTCAAGTCCCCACCTTCTGATACCATCATATTTGGGGGTCATGATTTCAACATATGAATTTGGGGGGGAAACAAACATTCAGACCATAGCACTAGTTGACTTTAAGATAAGTACAGAAAATGAGAGTAAGCACTGAGACACTTTGTGGCAACTTGACATTGCTGTGATATATAAGCAAAGGATTGGTAGACTTATCTAGTTGAGCAGGGCATAGACCAGTTCAGGTGCTGGCCAACTCGCGTGTTGAGTCACATGTGGTATGAGCTGTGGGTACCAGTCATACAGCATTCAATTTAATCCTAACCATTTTGGCCATTTGCCACCCATCTTCTCCTCCTGGATAGTCTTTGCTTTTTCACAAAGAGAACACGTCATGCCTTTCGAGTGAAAGAATCAGCAAGAGATTTAAATTTTTTTAAAAAAAGCTACTTTTTCACCACAGAAGCTACATCTTTTCCACCTTATGCTGTGAAGCCATCATTGCTCAGTAACTTAGCATATGGTCTCTGGAGTGAGACTACATGGGGCTAAATGCAGGTTCTGTCGCTTACCAACTGTGACCTTGAGCAAATAGTTTCCAGCTTCAGTGTTCCTATCTGTGATATGGTACTAATAAAATCACAAGATTTCACAGGGTATTGGTAAAAACTAAGCAGTCAGGCATGTGACGTGCTCTTCATACAGCTTGGCACATAGTGACAAATTTTTTTTAATGTTGTAATAAATATTATCTATTATTATTATTTCAACCTTGGTTCATAAAACTTCATGCTATTCAAAAGAGTTAAAAAATCTTGACTACAGAAGTAATTCTATAACTATCCAGGCTTGTAAATAGATGGTCGCCTTTCAATTATCTACATTATTAAAATAAAATAAAGATCAGCTAATTCCAAAGTCTTTTATCTTTGTTTTTTAACACATTCTGTGATCTTGGGGACAATACATTTGTCTTCTAAAAGACAAATGCCGTTAAAAGCAATTTCGCGTTTTTCAGCTCAGGTTATCTGGGTGGTGAACTGTGCATTAGAGTGGAGAGCGCACGCATAGATGATCCAGAGTTGTTTGTTGGGTGGTGTACATATTGCCTATTTATATGTTTTATACAACAGACTTTCTGTGTAGGGTCTGTTTGCTAAGTTGTAGCCAGCTCATTCTTTTTCATTTCCTTCTGTGAACACTGTCCTCTGGAAGGAAGCAGCTACTCAGCCATGCAACTCAGCAACTCCTAGAAAGAATCGAGGATTTTTGCAGCAAGGAAATTGGATAGGGATGAGCACCAGGCAGGACCCAGCTGGCCACTGAAGAGAAAGCCCGATGTAGACAGGAGGCCAGCATGTGCCGACAGTAAGCGAAGTCTTTTCTTATCGGAAGAGGAAAGCTTGCACTTACTGCCTGATCAGGGGGACGACCGTCCCAGACCAGCCCTGCCTTCAATAAATGGAGGGAAGAGGAATCCAGGAGGGTTTGCTCTAGCTTTGTGGATGTGAGTTAACATCATTTATTCTGTAACCAAACTCAAGCACGTGGAAACCACAAATTAAGCAACCTGAATATATATAGATATATGAATTTATAGAAGGCAGAAAAGTGTGGTTAGGGTTGCTGGATTTAGCAAATAAAAACACAAGATATCCAGTTAAGTTTGAATTTCAGATAAACAACAAATAATGTTTTTAGTATAAATATGTTCCATGCAATATTTGAGATTTGTTTATCTGGAATTTTATTTGTAGTTTATCTGTCAACTCTAAGTGTGGTTAAACATGTAAGTTCTGCAGTCACACTGTGTGAATTCAAATTCTAACCCTGCCACTTACCAGCTGTGTGACCTTGACAAATTACTTAACCTCTCTGAGCTTCAGTTTCTCTATGTGTAAAATGAGAATAGCATTTACCTCATAGAGTTGTGAAGATTAAATGATACATAAAAATGCATAATGGTAACTGATACATAGCAAATGTGGAAAAAATACTAGCTATTTTTATAGGAAAGAGACAAATGGGTATTTCCTAACCAAAATTTTTTTTTAAAAATTGACTTTATGATTCCAAATGCCTTTTAAAAAGAAAATCTAGGTGAAGATCTTTTTTTCCATGGTTCTTTCGTTTTGTTTACAACAAATTAAATTAATACAACTTTTAGACCTGCTATCTATGGCATTGATGAACACATAACCAGCATCTTCCAGTATCATCAGACTTCCTATTTCTTCCCTTGATGCCTAACACTTGAACCCAATCTTGAAGATGTCCTACGTTCCAAATTTCCACTGAGAAATTTTGGTAAACTTTCATAAAGTATGACTTGAGTGTTTACTAGATGAGACTCAGGAGCCAACGTCAGCTCCAGAATGGGGTTTTTGTCAGTATGTAATGGGATTTCTGTGCTCTCTAGGTTACTTAAGAGCAAACAATTTGTGCAAAGAGTAGCAATTCTTGCATATAGGATTCTATTAGCACAAAGTTAAAAATCAGACGAGAGAAAACATGGTGAAATGTAGAGAACAGTAGACCTGGAATCCAAAAATCTGGTTCTACCACTCAGCACAATTCGCCTAATCCTTTTGAACGTTTGCTTCCTGGTTTATGAAACGAAAACATCAGTACTCCCTAAAAGGGCAAGAATTAAGTTAAATGAGATAATATAATGGACAATACAGCACTGGGAACGAAATAAGCACTCGATAAGTATTTGTTAATAGGAATCTGTTTATTCACTAGAAGGAAGACCGTACAGTGGAGTAGCTGTACAGAAAGAGGGAAGCCTGGGGTCCGTGCTACTTTATACGGCTGAGCTGAAACAGCAACTCCTCACTCTGTCCACGTCTGCTCCTGGATGAGAACCAGTAACTTCCAAACAATGATACAACCTAAGGGGAATTCAAGCAAGGACTCCATCTTTCTCAACTCCAGTGATGTGCGTGTGTGCGTGTGTGTGTGTGTGTGCACGCGTTTGTATGTGTGTTGGGGGAGCAGGCGGTGGTGAGATAGGGGAAAGGCCAAAAAAGGAGTTGGAAATTTCCTTGTCATTTTAATAACTAGTTGAGCCAGATACCAAACTTTGTGTGTAAAAAATATTAGTTTGAGGCCAGCAAGGGGAAAATACGCTTCCAGTAAATTTACAAAATTAATTTTGAGTTAAGGGAGAAAATCCCAAATTCGAACCAGATTCAGAAATTATGACTTCAGCTTTTCCAGAGTTTGTACTGATTAGGCTTGTTACAAATTAACCAGAGGTAGAATGTATTAGGGAAAAAACATAGGAGAGAAAAATAGAATTGATGAGACTGCTCAAACTCAGAAGATGAAATTTCCTGTCCCAACGTTTGCCGCTAATAAATGAGACTCAAGTGAAGGGGTGCAGTATTTTCTGAGGAGGAGTGAAGGGGTGAGGATTAGGGTTTCACCAAGGAGATTACCAAGGGAGTCAGTTGTTTTGGGCTGGAAGGTCATAAGGAGTGCGTACCTTTGTAGGGCAATAGAGGGATGATGGTAAACTAGAATGGTAGAGCTGGTGGTTGTAGAATGAGGCAGTGAGTCAACATTTATATACTGAGTATCAACAGCTTCATAAGCGTTCAGTGATACACTGACGCATAAAACAGAGCATCAGCACTCAGCGTGTCTAGTTTGGGGGAAAGTAAACTAAAAGCCTAGGTGAGACAAAAGAAGATAAAAGGACTTCTCTAGAACCAGAGGGTTAATAAATCTTGATTGACTAACATTTGAGTAAAAAAAGTAAGAGCTGAATTCTAAAACAGAGGATAGAAATAGAATTTGCCACCAAAGAGGAGGACTCCTGACAAAAAAATTCATTAAATGTCAGGTATACTGGGGATGTGATTGAAGGCCTCCCTTGGGCTTTAACTTGGCAAAGGTTAGAGGAGGAGCTTTTCTCAAGCGCTTCCCTTGCCTCCTGCAGAAGCGAGGTGCATGGTGTACAGGAAGAAAAGCCAGGGCACATGCACCTCTGGACAGGCCTCTGAAACGGAGCACAGTCTTCCTGCTGGGAGTTGTAGGGTTTCTCACCAGCCCTCTCTTCACCGCCTGAGCTGCAATTGCCAAAATGAACAGATTATCACAATTTCAGCCTATGCAACTATCTCACTAATGCTCATTTGCTGACTTTAATGAGTTTCAGAACCAATTTGTGATCATACCATCAGCTCAGGTTTATCACTGAAAGAAAGCACTGGAAGTCTCGTTAGAGAGGTCAGCTCTGCAGAATGCACACACATTGATATGAAAATGAATTCAAATGAATTCTTGTGGGCATTGTAAGGCCTCCAAGTTTCCCAACGCCATTAAGCACAGAAATGTTCCGTGTTGGATGACCTGATGAGCCCGCTCATGTAAGATACCTGTCTTGCAAACTACATTCAAGTATCCTTTTGTTCTCTCTTCAAATTTCACAGCTTCCTCTGTTCTGCCTAAAAAGGAAAACTCGCGACTTCGAGCTGTTACAATAAAACTATTGGCAGCGTGTAAAGTGAGAACAGAGCCTTGCCTTAATTTATCACACCACACAGATTTATTACACATCAGAGTAATCATAGCAACACCATGACTTTGCCGCCTGATAATCTCCTCCTCTGCTCCAGTAGGAGTGTGGTAGAGGGAGCTTGCAGGGCCCCTCAGACTTCCTGTATGGTGCTAAGCGCCGCCGGGCACACTCTTGGCTCAGTGCCACGAGATGATGTGGTACTACTGGGCCGTGCAGCGCCAAGATGTGACACAGAGCTGGGGAGATGTAGTGTTTGGACCAAAAACACTAGAAGCCATTTGCCAGGTCTGTGAGAGGAGTGTTTCTACAGTTGCTTATTGCTGGGGGAATAAGGATTCCCAACTCCTTTCTTCTTTGAAGAGCTTCCTCCA
Organism: Equus asinus; assembly: GCF_041296235.1. Taxonomy (NCBI): domain Eukaryota; kingdom Metazoa; phylum Chordata; class Mammalia; order Perissodactyla; family Equidae; genus Equus; species Equus asinus. The sequence goes on along the minus strand of NC_091805.1, from coordinate 43,792,320 downwards.
CCTGAAATATGATGAGAACACAGTTTGAGAACCATGGAAGTGAGGGGGTCGTTTACAGGGCATTTTACCTGCCTTTAGGCAGCACCATACTTAATAGAATCTGAGACCATCAAAGTTAAATCTGTTCAGAGTTTCTGAGGCGCAATTAACAAAATGCAGGGTTAAACACAATCACCCCTCAGGCCAAGGGTCTCCTTCAGGGTGCCAGCCTTGCTCCTGGACTGCCTGCTTCTCATCTCTTCATCCTGGCTCCGAGTCCTGGGGTGCCCAATCAATCTTGGCTGCTTCCAGGGAAACTGCTCTGAGGCTCTAGGGCACTCAGCTTGCCCATGGTGACAGTGACATCCTCACAGAGGACATGTCCATCAGAGGTGCCCTCCTGCTGCTCAGCTCGCTCCGGAAGCCTCTCATTAGGGTTTCCAATTTTTAAGATAATGGGAACTTAATGGGGATTATTTTGATTTTCTCTCACCAGCCAACGCTTTTGTAGCCGGAGCCCTGCTGCCCCCAGCTGCGCTGCCTGAACAAATCACATTCTGAGTAAGCGAGAGCTGTGGCCCAGGAGACTGATGACATGACCTCAGAAGCGCACAGGCCAATCCTATTGCTCAGTTTTCTTTTCTCTTATGCCAAGAGTTTACCCGTAACAGCATCTGGATTGCTGGCCATCTTGGTGACCACCTTGGACCCTCCATTTTCCTCCATCAATTTTTAGAAAGAAACATCTTTAACAAATCATCAATGGTTTAATCCATTAATTCTAAGCATTTGGGAAGCTCAGGGTCCCTGCTGCTCCTCTCCTCCCCAGCACATTTTATAAAAATCAAGAATTTAGTCTGCCCACGATCCATGACCTGGTTGGACCCTCAGACAGAGATTTACCCTCCAAGGACAGTTCCAAGACCAAAATGATTAGAAAACTATGTAGGATTAACCTTCACAGGAATCAAATGACTTCAGTAAATATTTTTGGAGACCATTAGGCCCTGGGGATCCAAAGACATTGTCCCGGTTCTCTGCCAAATCTTTGATTTTCTTCTCGATAAACAAATGTAAGTTTGTTTGTTCTCGCGTTGGTAAGTGGCGATCAGTGGGGTAAATTGGCCCTTGGGGATTTTTATCCTGCCAGAATGATGGCGAACCACAAAAATGTGCAAATCACCATCCTTGGTGGACCACTGTGCCCATCACCTCTCACAGGATAGGCTGGTTTGGGGTGTCCCCTTTCTCTGTTGGCTGTTAGCTATTAGGACTCAGAAAATCCTGAATCTTGGAAATCGCTTCAGTCCTATGATTGCTGATTCCTGGCATGTAAGCAACCATGTCAGTCTTCTGTCTGAGGTTCAATGGAGAATTATCACTGTTGACTTGAACTTCTGGCAGTAGGTCTTCATCCCCCAACTAACCCCAAAGCAATCAGTATGGAAACCAGAGAGAAAGAGAGGTTGATAAGTCACAGACATTGAGATAAACATGGTCCTAGGTATGTTCAGAGAGGCAACAGGACTGGATGCTTCAAATCACATTGCTGATCACTTTTGATAGAGGACCCAAGACTGTTTTAACCAAACAATTGTTTTGAGGATGAATGTATAAGCCGGGGAATCCACCGTCCAGCCATTTTGTGAGATGGTTGTCAATAGGTTGGCCCAAAGAGAGGAAGAAAGAAAGGAGTACCAAAGAAGGCAAGGACGATGCAAGATGGGAAGTAGGTAGAAACTACAACGTTGTAAACAAATCAAAAAAGCAAAATTATGTCAGGAGTGGGACTCATTTTTAATTATTTGATGATGATTTTTTTTCACTTTTTTTTTTTCAGTATAAGCTAAACTGTGGACATCCTGGCCACTGGGAATTGATTTCAAGTAGAATCAGCATGTCACAGGGCCCCCCAAGGAGAATTTGGATCAAAGTGTGGTGGTGAGGGTCTGGACATTGAGGAGATGGGAATGAGGCAGAGGCTATAGTCCCCAGTCACCCGAGTTCAAAGGATGTCTTTGTCACTGACAGTGTTTAGGAGCACAGACAATGTGCAGACACTTGGCCCGCCAGCCCCTGATGCTGACTGATATGGCAGTGTCACTGTGGAGCACGAGGCGGGAGCTCATTTGCTGCCCTCGTCAGTCTGTAGGTGCTGACTTTGCTGATAGAGGCTCCACCGCAGCCGCAGGGCCTCTTCCCACTTCCTCCTCTTTACACTGCTTTTCTCATCAGAGAAGCCAAGGCCCACTCTAGCCTGCTTTGCATCTCTTACATCAGAGGTTTGGGATGGCAGATTGCAAACGATGGTTGCACTCTTTTCCTTTTGTGCTCTTGAAGTTTGAGCAGAGAGGCAAAGAATAAGTGGCCCAGTAGCAAACAAACGCCTTCATTTCCAAGATGAGTCTGAAATGAAGGTTGTCTGAAAATGTGGCTGGAGGCAAAGACAACGTTTCAGGGCAAAAGCTGAACAGGATCTCATAGCATCTCAGTTCTACAAATTTTACTTGTTTTGTTAAAAAGAGAAGGAAAGGAAAAAAAAAAAAAGCCAGATATTATCCCTTTAGGTGGCCTGGTATGAAGAAGAATCTAAAAGGTGTTAACTATTTTTTTTAATTGCAGTCCTCAGCAATTCAACTGGGAGGAGTGGGTTTTGTATTCCAACACAACTGGTTGTGCCCCAGACATGGAAGGAAAGAGGTGAAAGTATTTTATGAAGGAAAAAGTAAAATAATTGTTTTCTGAAATTTTCTACCTTGATAAAAATTAAAGTTTAATTTACAGGCTAAAGGAACATCCTGTTGAATCTTCATCACACCTCAGCTAACACCCTGCCCCTTGCCTCAGCTCTGTCTAATTTTGGCACCTTTCATCTCAGAATACACCGTAAATACTAATTAATTTTCACAGCATTCTGAAGTTGGTCAAGTCATTCCAACTTATAGTGATGACAGGTTGAGCAGTAGGTAGCAATTTTCCTTTGTTGTCATTACCCTTTCTACATGCTGGGGAACTGAGGCATAGAAGGCTTCAAGGTTCTGGACCAAATCAGTGGTGTTCCAGGAACCAAGCCTTGAGCTCTTCTGTCATCTCTGGGAAGTGGCTTTTTGATTCATCAGCGGTACTTTCCAAGATTAGCACTTGTGTGTGTCAGCACCTGAGATGACTCCCGTCCAGGGGGGCCCAGGTTCTTGGCCTCTGCTTCACCTCAGAAAAGTTCTCTGGCAGTTGAAGAAAGTGGGGTGGTTGGGGATGGAAGGTGAAGCCTCGGTGAGTCTGAGGGTTGGGCGCTTGAGTGGGTCCTGGAGGGGAAGGAGAAGGGCTCTGACAGTGAATTAATATGACTAGAAGGGGTTGCCTCGGAGACTCAGCTTTGTCCTTCAGACTCTGATAAGACGCTGTCAGGACTTGCAGTACCTCTTCCCTTGATAATGAAACATCACAGCACCATGGCCAAGCCTGACGCCTGGCCTCACTGGTCCTGCCCCCTTGGGTGTTGCACACATCCCGTAAACTTTGGAAAGAGGCCACCCTGGGTAGGTTTTCTTGAGGCCTCATTTGTTCCCACCTTCAATAGAGATGAACAGGACCCTTATTCCTAGATTGATCAAGGTGGTCCTAGAGTAGCTAGATAATTCAGTATCAGCTGCACTTTGATCATCTTTTTTAAAGTGCCACAAGAGGAAGATGGACCATTTCCACTAGATAGAAAAGATTAGACCAATGGGTGCTTGTTTCCTCCCGTCCTCATGATCTCTTGCCTCAGAAAAGTGGGAGAAAAATAAACTGAAAAATAAAAGTCATTCATTCGATGAATATCCCCTCCCCACAGAGTAGTCCAACTCTGTTTCTCAGCAGGAAAAGTGGAAAGAGGGAGCAGGAACTGACATTTACTGAGTGCCAACTCTATGCTGGGTACTTTCTATAAATAATTTAATTTAATCCTCCCTCACAAGACCCTACTACATAGGTATTATTATCCCCATTCTTAAAGACTTCTTTCTTAGGCTCTTGTACTTAGGAAGCCATGAGGCCAAAATTTAAAACCCAGGGCTTCCTGACTCCACAATCTTGCCATGAACATCGTTATCATGCTCCACTGCCCATTTTGAAGGAAGACTGACTTGATCCTGCTCTCAGGCTACAGGAGGAAGACAGCAGTCGGCTACTGTCGTCTTATACAACATAGTTATCAGAACGTCCTTAATGACAGGAAGGGTCAGGATGTCCAACTTCTTTCAAAACCCCGTTTGGCTGAAGGATCTGATTCATCGAGTGAACACCGTTCTTTCCAGGGTGTGTGGGGTGCAGGTCTTTGCGAAAGGCAATTGGCCTCTGGAGGGAGGTTCTCTACCACTTTTTGTTGAAAAATCCAAATAGAGTTTACCCTTAATCACTTGTCAATCAATTTAGGGGTACCTTAAACTGGAAGGACCTTCAAAATCATACTACTCTTACCCTCATCATAAAAATAATTATAGCCCAATTTATTGAGGGCTTATTATGTGCCAGGAACTATTCTTTAGGCTTTAGATGTGTTATTTAATCCTTCAACGATCCTGTGAGGAAAGTACTGTTATTTTCTCCATTTTACAGAGGAAAGTAGAGATGAAAGGCACAGAGAGGTTAAGTAACTTGCCCAAGGTTACACAGAAAAGAAGTGGCAAAACTGGGATTTGAACTTCCAAACCTGGGCAACTTTCGACTATACTTTCTGCTGTCTGTCATCAGGGAAGATTGTACATAGAGAGGAAGGGTCATTTCTGAACTTGGAGAAAGAGATTCTTCTTTCCTCATTTCCCATTTCTAGAGTAAAAGCAACTTTCTGCCACATAAAGCTCTAGGTCCCTTTACCCACACCCGTGTTAACCTGCTAGAGAAGTCTACTGAGTTAACTCCTCAGTCCTTCATGACACAGCCTCATTCCTCTCTTTCCGTCTCCTCAGCTGGTCTTCAGCATCTTCCTCTTGTGATGGGAATGAGGGGTGACTGTAGACTAGGATCTCCTTTCTCCGCTGTGGGCCACCACCCTCTGGTGTGGTCATTGTCCTGGACACCCAGAGGCAATAGGAAGTGGCTGAAATTCTACTCCTTGAACACAAAGGATCCCACCCTCATCATCGACCTCACCAAAGAGAGAAGGCAGTTTACCCACACTGACGATGGTGGTTGAGGTTAATGAACATGTTCTTGTATGGTCTAAATATAAGTATGTGGAGCCCTCAGGGGAGAGACCAGATCTTCAAAGAAAGGTCTTGGGGATCCCAGCCTCTATGGCCATGAAGACGGGAGACAGCGAGATTGCAGCAGCCTCAGCTTTTGATTCTGACTGCGAAACTCACATCTGCCTCCCCTTTCATGTGTAAACCAGGATTGCAGAATTACTCACTCCACTCAGATGTGTTAAGAAAGCACAGTGTCTTTTTTTCTCTAAATCACTCTGATATCCCTTATGAGCCTCCACCTGCTGGGTAGCAAGAGGGGAAAAACTAATTTTAGTTCAATAGGTTTTAAAACTTAGTCATTCAATTATTTAAACAGTTTCTTTAGAGTCAACTCTGCGTCTTTGGGTTAAGGCTCAGTCTTTCAGATTCTTCCCTTCTGCTTGCTTCTCTGTAAATGGTACTCGTGGTTCTGAGACGTGGCTCCTGGCTCCCTCACCCCACGGCTACACCCTCTCAAACACGGTGCCCCAACGAGGGGTTTCCTGGGAACAGGAAGGAGCGCTCCTGCCCTTGACGTTCTCTTAATTTATTTCATTCTTCAGGCAGAGACCTGGAGAGGAGAGGCTGGCAGAGGACAAGGGGACTCCGGCCTTGGCGTGTGGCTGTCCGCTCCATGTTCTTCTAGAGTCAGGCTGGCAGAGGAGGCCTGCCAGCCCCTGTCACAAGCAGAGGAATAGTCTCCTTATACTAAGGGGGAAACTCTGAAATCAGAGTGCCTGGTTCTTGAACTTCTAAAGGGTGTAGATTATCCAGGTCGTTTCCTCAAGCTTGTTGTATGTAACCGTCTTGACCCATCTGAGGCTTTACACCTGCAGGCAGGGCCCCTGGGATGTGGGCTGGAGGAGCGATTTAGAGGGGAATTACAATACTGTGTTTTCTGAATATTGTCCCCATTATATCAGTGTAGGCTTGGGGTAGTTGAAGGGGAGGGGGCATTCTAGAATGTGCTTAAAAGCAAACCCTCAAAGGAGAGGCAGACTAGCACAGAGCTTGTGCACAGACTAGGGAGCCCGATTGGGCTCTGCTATTTCCTTGTAGTTTGAATAACTTTGTGTATATGTAAACTCTGTTTTTTCCCCATCCTTAAAATGGGAAAACAGTGGTATCAACCTCATAGGGTGATTGCACAGTTAACTCTGCCAACATGTATAACGAACTTAGATCTCGGCTGTCCCATAGTAAGCACTCAGCAAAGCTTAGCTATCTAGATGCCAAACACATATGAAGTATAACAGACAACAGATTTTAAGCCTTAGAAGCTTCTTAAGTATGATGCAGGGGAAAGAATATGGATTTTCAAAATAGCCTAAGTTGTATGATGTTGAGCAAGTTATATGGCTACTGTAAGGCTTGGTCTGAAAAATGAGGATGAAAATATCATAGGATAGCTGTCAGAATTAAATGAAATAATGTGTGTGAAACACTTAGCAAAAAGTTTGGCATATAACTGAGGCTCAACCGATGTTTCTTCCCCTTTCTCTTTTTGTCAGTAACATGCTCTCTGATAATTGTTTACTGTCATATCCTCAACCAGGAATCTTAAGCTTTTATAATCCCCAAATTGAGTGCATAGGAGAAACCCAAGAGATTCACTGCCAGATTCAAACGGGCCTCCAAATCTGGGACTCAAGACCCAGAACTTCTCCCTGTCGTGTGAGGCTGATCAGAGGACAGTTCCTGTCTTCTCATCTTCAGACCTTCCAGGCATATATATCTCTCCCTTCTCTTTATAAAAGCTACATTGTAGTCTGTTGGAGGCATTTGCATCTGCTTTACTCACATTGCTCAACCCACACTTGGAGAGAAATGTGTTGCATAAATACTAGCAGATGAATTTTTTAAATATCACTTTTTCTCTCCTGGCACGCCGTGAGAGAAATGAGCAAATATAAACAGAAGCGTATCACACTCAAAACATAGCAGATGGGTTCCTGCTGGGGATCTGGACTTCCCTGGAGTTTACACATTTGGGAGATGTAGGATTATGACAAAATCCCCTTGTAATGCTCTTGCTTTTTGTTTCTTGGGTACAATATTAATTGCTTAATGACTGGGCTTAATGTATACTTTCAGCCCCAATTTTCCTGTTGGGGAACAAGCGGGATGCTGTAAGCACCCTCTGCAGGAGGCATTCTCTTCCTAAGCCCAGCTTAAATTGGGTTTGATAAGGAATCAAGGAGGAGAGAAAAAGAGAAAGTTTATCTTCACTCCATGCTGCAAGGGCAGGGGAAAAAAGGAAGCTCTTCACTTCCTATGTCAGATGGCTTCATGCTTATGACCAAGAGTTTATTATGGATATTAAAAAACGGAAACTGATTGCACATGCTCTCTAACTAATCCTGATTTGAGCCATCTCCATTCAGACTACACATCCTGAGAAACATACCTATACCTGGGGAGTTGATCGTGAGCAATCCTTAACTCCAGCCCACACCTTTAGCCCAGACTTAGTAAGTTTAATAAATAAGTTTCATTTACTCATTCAAAAAATTTTATTGAGCATGTACTATGGACTAAGCACTGTATTAGGAGTGGGAATATAGCCATGAAGAAAACAGGCTTGGTCCCTGACTTCACAAAACTCAAGTCTAGTGGGAAACAGGCACTTATGTTATAATCTAATCATTCTATCTTACAGGTATTAAAAAGCACAGTAAGCCAATAGTTTCCATTTTCATCAACCATAATATGGCCCAAGGACTAGGCTTGGAGAAAATGGGAGGTAGGAGCTCCCTGTGGCCTCCTGTTGTCAGAGCTTCTGTGGGGTCTTTAAGACTGCCCCACGGAAGAGCTCCGTACCCACAGTCGACGTGGCTGGCCGCTAGTCTTCATCGGTTGTCCTTAGGGCCTCTCAAGAGAATGCTATGGATGATCCTGCCTGCCCATAATGGTGACTTCTGGATCTCAGAGAAAGCCCCACCTTTAATCATTACTTATTAACCCATTTTTTATTACAAGCATGTTTATCTGTTAGATTTAACAAGGGAAGCAGCATGATGTAATGCAAAGACCACAGGCTTTGAAGTGAGCCCTATATTCTAATCTTGGCTCAAACATTATCAGCCATGTCCGCTTGGGTGAGTTATTTTACTTTTCTGTACTGCAATTGCCTGATATGCAAAATGGAGAAAAGAGCACTTAACTCTGAATTGTTGAGATTCTTAAAAGAAATAATCTCTAAGAAGAGCTTAGCATGGAGCACGTTCTCCTCCATTATGCTCAGGAACTGTATTCTATGTGACATAGGACTTGCCTTTGAAAGAAAACGGTATTTGCGTGAAATATTTAATGCCATCATACTACTAGGAGCTATTTGGTAAATGATAAATTATCCCCGTGGCTAACACTGCTCATCCTGACAGGTGCCAACTCTTTCTGCTTCTGCTGCCCTACCTCTGCAGCTCAAAACCTACCTCTCTAGCAAGTGACCCAACCAGGGAAACTCCAAAGAAATCAGACTGCTCCAATAAGACATCAGAATAAGAGATGGCAAGACACTTTATAAACGTTTTAAAATGAGATCCTTAGCTTTGTCACACTAAGTGTAGCCAATGTCTTTTATTTTAATGTTCTTTTCACTCATTGAAAATATTATCTGTTATCTCCAGGATGCTTGAAAATGTTGGGCTGGACATGGAACTTGTGGGCCACATTTGGCAGGCAAATATACTGGTGACATTGCCTTAAGCAATTTCTATGTCCTTCAAGACTCCTGTGCCAGAAATCTGTCAGTCTTTTGGCTCAAGAGGGACTAGATTCCCCAAGGAATCCGACTGGCAGCTCCCTCTGATTGTCCTACAGCTTCGTCCTGAAGCTCTCAGTTTATTGATCCAGATGTTAGTAGGATTTACCACATGGCTAGCTGATGGGGTTGATGCAAAAGCCTCCAAATTTTATACATTAATTAAATAAAATCTTATAGTTTTAAAAACTGGAAACAAATGTAATGTCCAAAACATAGAGGATGATTAAGTTAACTCCATGGATTATTAGTCAACCATTAATAATCCTGATTACATAATTTTCCATATGATGACAGGGAAAAACAATACTATATATTTAGCAAAAAGTGGTGTGCAAAATTCTATGTACGGAACGAGAACAACTGTGTTCAAAGAATAAATCTATGCCTATAAAATGACTGCAAGGAAACATTCTAAAATAACGTTTTGAGTGTTGGAATTATGGCTAATTTTGTATTTCTACTTTTATTTTTCTAATAAGCGTATATTGTTTATATCATCTTAAAAAGCATTTTGAAATGAAGACTTCTGGGGCCTAGAGTATGGACTTCCCTGAGATGATTTTTGTGAATTGTTTTCCAAGAGGATTTTCAGTAATTTTACCAGTTGGCTCAGCTGAGTGTAACTCGAAGCGAGCAGAAGCAGCACTTTTTTTTTTTTTTTTTGGTGAGAAAGATTGGCCCTGAGCTAACATCTGTTGCCAATCTTCCTCTTTTTGCTTGAAGAAGATTGTTGCTGAGCTAACATCTGTGGCAATCTTTCTCCAGTTTTTTGTATGTGGGACACTGCTACAGCATGGCTTGATGAGCAGTGCATATGTCCGCACCCGGGATCCAAACCCCTGAACCTGAGGCCAGGGAAGTGGAGCACGTGAACTTAACCACTATGCCACCAGGCCAACCCCAAGCAGCACTTTTAAGGAACTTAATGGAGACCAGAAAGTTTACCTTGATCAAGTCTTGGGTTCTGGTCTTTCTTTATAGTGTCTGTTGTTGTTTTATTTCTAGCTGCCAAGCCTTGTTAGATTTAAGTCTCCCTACTTCCTCTTGAGATCAAGCTTGGCTCTTTCAAAGTCATGGCATCTGGTTGTGCTCTAATGCGGGATAGGGGTGGGAGGGCTGTGGGGGTGAAACTGAAGGCGGAGTCCAGCCCCCACTGCAAGGTCAAGTGAAGCGGAACCTGGCTGCAGGCTTGAAAACCCAAATCAACTTATTTTCTTTTCCTCTGTTTTTAAGCTAGTCCCCAAACTTCCTCGTTTTGACCTAAAACGAGAACCAGACAGCTTGTGAGTAAATCCTGTCATCCTCATGATCTGAGACAACCTTTCTCGGGGACATTTTATATATTTTTTTTTCCAAAAGATTCTCCTGGCAGCCATACAACATTAATATTCCTGGATGCATCTTAGCCCTTGTTCCTTGCACACAGGGTTTTCCTTTCTGGCTTCTTGCGACATTTTAAAAGTCTTCAAGAAGGACTGTGGGCTGGCCAGGCTGACCCCCATGAAATCGGACCATTAGGCATGTTCCAAGGATACAGCATACCTTACTCCTTTTTCACTTAGAAAAGTGTAAAAAGTAGGAGTTATGTCCTAAGTTACCAGGACACATGCCCAGTGGCTTCTAAGCCAAGCTGATCCTGATGAGGCTGCATCCCCGATCTCTCCGGAAAGCCATCGCCCAAGTTGCCCATCGTGTTCACCCCATGTTCTAGCCATAGCCTTGAGCTGGCCATCTAGCTCCACTATTATGCTTCAAGATAAGGTTTTGGGAAAAGGATGCATTCTAAAAAATCCCAACAGAGAAGTACAAAGAAGTAACTTAAATCGTGCTCTGATTCTTGTCACCCGGATATCATGTGACCAGAAAAGGAATGACCCTGGAGCAGTATCATTTTTCATCTTGATTAGCAGCCTTGTAGCAACCTGAACAAAGAATTCCAAGCCCTAGGACTCAGAACTTGTAAAGAGAAGAGGACAGCAGTCAGGTGACTTGTCCAGCTGAGTTTTACTAGACAGCCCAGTGTTCGCAGTTCCTGAGGAGCCCCAGCTTAGCCTGAGTCAGCCAGGGCGGGCCCAGCAGCAGCGCTGATCTCACCTTTGCAAGCCAACCAAGTTCCCCGCCCCCTCCGCCCACTCAGCTGCTGTCAGCCACCTCTGCCAACTCGTTCATTTTGTTTCTATTTTTCTCCCTCTCTCTCTTTCTGGGCAGCCACCTCCTCTGCTGTTTACCCCCCAACACACCCGCTGATTGCAGAGCTCTGCTGTTGAAGGGTGCTGACTGATTTGTTACTTGGGTATTTTGGGTTCATTACTCTTCAGCCACTTTACCGAGAAGAACCACACAGAGCCAAAACAGAGAAGAGAGGAAATGGGGGCGTGCAGATGGAAGGGGGTGGGGCAGAAATCCAGGAGCTGCTATGGAAAAATTCAGTGGAGGTGCTGTTGTCAAAGCTTGGGCTCAGAGAACAAGGCCACTCCAAAAGCAACAATGGGAAGGAAACAGGGCTTTGATTAAAACTTCATTGAGAGGCCTGGACACACACCCCAGCGTTCTTCCACAACGGAGATGGCGTGTTCAGGAATTCACAAGGATCGTCATTGCTCTTTGGGAATATTTATGAGCAACCACACCCAAGCTGTGTCGACTCGGCCAAAGCAAGGTGGAAGGGTGCAGTTCTGGGACAGCCAAGCACCGCCTACAAAATACAATCCAAGTCATTTGCCCTAACCTTCAGTCTCCCACTCCCACTCCACGTGCCTTTGGTTCTACTATCTAGATTTGCTCTGTGGACAATAATCCACTGTGGAGTTGCTGCTGTCCTGAGCAGAAAGACACCACTTATGTTGTGAACAAGGGAAAAATCATGTGTGACAGGTCAGCCGGAAGGTCAGCCAGAAGATTCATAAATATATATGTTAGAGAGGCTTCCAGAAAGTTATTGTTTAGAAATTAATTTTCCTTAAATTGTTTCCCCCTAAGACTATGCAGTGCATGAGGCTTCTGCTTGCATTGTAAGCCTGCCTTGTTCTAGTTCCAATCTCTTTAGTAAGAGTATTGAGTTACTGTTTGTGACATTTCCCATCCGTTTCTAGTTTGGGGCTTGCAAGATTAGCATGCTGGGAGTATTCATTCCTTTCTAATTATGCATTCTTGAATTCAACAAATATTCCTCAAATGCTTAATGTTGGAGCTAGCACTTCAGGTCCAGAGCTCAGGCATGTGATAAAGCTGAGGCTTCTGATGGGCATTTCTAGAACAGGAGTCTGACCTCTATATAAGAGAAAGAAACTGGTAAGAATAGAGGGAGGACTGATTCATGGTAAATCTTGTGATTTTTGAGTTTGGGCTCTTAATTCATTCTTATGCAGCATGGTATGCTAAAATAGTAGATTGTACCTAACAGCGATTATATGCAAACCATTTTGCTGGAAATAGTGAGAAATGCAAAAAAGGTATATGATGGAAGCCATGTATTAGGATGATGCAACAGAAAGATAGAAGGATCCAGGTAGCATTATTCCACCATCTCAGCCCAAACAACAACAAATCAGTATCATATAGATCACATCCTCTGATCTATTAAAAAATAGTTTACTCTAGTTTCCATACATTAGTAAATTTAAAAATACTTCTAAGTAACATTAGGAATAAATCATAATTGATGGGTCAAAGGAAAAAATCATAACTAAAATTAGCTAATATAGAGAGCTAAGTAATAAAATATATTTTAGAACTTGTGGGATGCAGAAAAAGCTGCAGAAAAATTTGCAGAGAGAAATTTACAAAAGCTTTAAAATGCTTATTTAGAAAAAAAGAAGACTAGAAATTAATGAACCAGGTGTCCAACTCAGGACACTAGATAAAGGAACAACAGCATAACACAGAACACAAAAAAAGTAAACATAACATAACATAACAGCAGAACACAAAAAAAGTAAAAGAAAAATAATACAGAGGAGAAATTAAACAGAAAACAAAGTTACAATAGAAATGATCAAGGAAACAAAAAGCTGGTGCTTTCAGAAGGCTAATAAAACTGACAGATTAAAATCACTACATATATAACAGAATCGTTTAAAAATAAGACAATGCTAGAAACTTCACGCAACTAAATTTGAAAACTTATATGAAATGACCAGTTCCCTAGAAAAATGAAACTTACTAAAACTGACTCAAGAAGAAATAGAAAATCTAATTAGAGAGATATAGCTATTTTTTGAATTGGTAGTTTAAAATCTACCTACAATAACAAAACAAAACACGTGAGGGTTAGAGGGGTTTAAAAGCAAATTCTAACCAACACTTAAGAAAAAGATAATCATAATCTTGTAAAATCTATTTCAGAGAACAGAAAAAGAAAAAGATGACCACAACTTATTTTATGATGCTGGTGAATTTTGATATCAAATCCAGACAAGGATAGATAGGAAAGGAAAATTGTAGACCAATCTCTCGTAAATGCAAATGTAAAAATCCTAAACAAAATAGTAGAAAATTAAATCCAGCAATGCATTAGAATTAATATTTATGATCTGTTTGGGTTTATCCCAGAATACAATACTAAAACATTAGAAAATTTATTAATATAACTCACTACATTTATATATTAAGGGAGAAAAAAACCAAATCATCTTCTCAATGGATGCAGAGAAAACATTTGATAAAATTTAATTCATGGTAAAAATTCTAGCAAATTCATTACAGAATGAACTTCCTTAACTTGTTAAGGGATATCCATCCAAAATTTACAGCAAATAATATACTTAATATATTTAATGGTTAATGTTTGTTAAAAGCATTCCCTTTATTTATTTATTTATTTTTTTGAGGAAGATTAGCCCTGAGCTAACTGCTGCCAATCCTCCTCTTTTTGCTGAGGAAGACTGGCCCTGAGCTAACATCCGTGCCCATCTTCCTCTGCTTTATACATGGGATGCCTGCCACAGCATGGTGTGCCAAGTGCCATGTCTGCACCCGGGATCCGAACTGGCGAACCCCGGGCCCCCAAAGCAGAATGTGCATACTTAACCCCTGCGCCACCCGGCCGGCCCCAAAGCATTCCCTTTAAAGTCAGGAACAAGACAAGGATGTCTGCCATCACTACTTCTATTAAATCGAGTGCTGGAGGGCCTAGCAAGCAACCACAGGATACAAAGAAATTAGATGTGTCAGGATCTGAAAGTAAGAAACAGACTGTTGTTATTCACAATCAAGGTGATTATCTACACAGAAAATTCAAGACAATCTACAACTATTAAAGTAAAAGAGTTTAGCAAAATCCATACAAACAAAACCAAAAGGCAAAAATCGGCTGTGTTCCTGTATAGGAGAAACAAGTAATTAGAAACTGTAATAAAAAAATAATATTTCCTATGCAGCAAAAAATTTTAAAAAAATAGGAATGACTCTAACCAAAGATGTGTACAACAATTGTGGAAATAAAACCATATTGGAAGACATAGAATACCTCAACAGCTACTGAGAAGCACTCTGTTTTGTGCAAGGAAGACTCAATATAGATGCCAGTTCTTCAGAAGGTAATTTATAAGTTCAGTGCAATTCCAGTCAAAATCCCCAAGTGTTGTTTTGCTTTGGCTTTTTGAGTGGCACTTGATAAGCTCAATGTAAATTCAGAAGGTGGAGCATTCAGAGGCCATAAATAGGCCACCCAATTTCGAAGACAAGCAAGGTTGGGAGAACTTGTGTTACTACATATCAAGTTAGTGCAAATCAATAGCAATTAAGACAGTGTGAGGTTGACCAAGGGCTATGCAAATAGCCCAGTGAAACAGAACGGAGAGCCCAGAAACTGTCCCAAACTTATACGGAAATGCACCTATGACAAGTGGGTGGTGTTACCAAGCAGTCAAGGTATGGTACTGAGACAATTGGTTTCCACACAGAAAACAAAATAAAACTACATAGTTACCTCATATCATTTACAAGAATTAATTCTAGGTGGATTAGACTCCTAAATGTGAAAGACAAACTTTAAAATTTGAAGGGGCTGGCGCCGTGGCTGAGTGGTTGGGTTTGCACGCTCCGCTGCAGGGAGCCCATTGTGTCATTGGTTCGAATCCTGGGCACGGACATGGCACTACTCATCAAACCATGCTGAGGCGGCGTCCCACATGCCGCAGCTGGAAGGACCCACAACGAAGAATGTACAACTATGTACCAGGGGGCTTTGGGGAGAAAAAGGAAAAAAAAAAAACCTTAAAAAAAATGTGTTTAAAATTTGAAGAAGAAAATATGGGAGGATATTTTTATGACTTTGGGAAAGGAAATGACTTCTAAAATAAGATAGAAAAAGCACAAATCATAAAAGCCCGGATTGACACATTTCGTTGTATTTATTTATTTATTTATTTTATTTATTTTTTAAGATTTTATTTTTTTCCTTTTTCTCCCCAAAGCCCCCAGGTACATAGTTGTGTATTCTTAGTTGTGGGTCCTTCTAGTTGTGGTATGTGGGATGCTGCCTCAGCGTGGCTCGATGAGCAGTGCCAGGTCTGCGCCCAGGATTCGAACCGATGAAACCCTGGGTGGCCTGCAGCGGAGTGCACGAATTTAACCACTCAGCCACGGGGCTGACCCCTCATTATATTTAAATTAAAACTTGTTTACAACAAAAAGACTCAAAGTGAGAAGTCAAACCAGCAGCTAGCAGTGTATATGTACAATGTATAGAACCAAAAAAGATTGCATTATGAATAAATATATCGCATACATTATTGAGAACAAGACAACTCAACGGGGAAAAATGAGCAAAAGATATGAACAGATCCTTCACAAAAAGGAATCCTAAAACTGGTGAACATAAGAAAAAATGGTTAAGTGTGTTACTAATCAGAGATATGCAAATTAAAGCAAGCAGGTATCCTTTTACACCTATCAGATTTGTAAAATGAAGACAAAATGTCTGAGGGTTGATGAGGACGTGGGAGCTTATATGCATACAGCTTGCTATGGTTTCCCTCCTCCCAGTAGAATGTAAGTTCCACGAGAGCAGGGACTTCCTGTTGTTCACAGGCATAATCTCCAGAGCCTAGAATAGCGCCTGGCACTGCAGGGAGCTGAGGGCAAGAACCAGTAAAGCTGAAGATTCGTAAGAATATAATTCATAGGAAGATATCCTAGAGAAGCTTTTTCACAAGAGATCATCTCCAAGTATGTTTATTATTTCAAAATAGCAACAAATTGGAAGTAGGAGAGTAGATAGGTAGGTTGTGGAATACTTTTACAATGGAATAATACATGCTGGTTAACATGCATGATTTAGAACTATCATGTACCAGTGTGGATAGAGTATTGTATTATTCTCTTTACTTAAAATATATTTGCTTGAAATATGTCATTAAAAGTTATATACAGTCTTTAAGACGTTGAAAAAATGTTAAACAAAACTTCAATATAAAATCAAATATGATAATTTATCCTAATTTTTGCTACACAAAAGTTAAAAAAATAAAACTGAATATAATAAGAGGTACAAAATGATATGAGAGTCCTGAAAGAGGAGAAATTAATCCCTCCAAAAGGGATCTGAGAAGTGTTCATGCATGAAGTTGCACTTAATATTTAAATAGTTGGAAATGGAGCAAAGAGATTCCTGGTGGAGAGAATGAAGGCCCAGGTAGAGGAAATAAAGCATTTGGGAAATGTGGACCATTTTCAGGGAACGTTTAGAAGTTCAGTTTGACTGGGATATCGATTGAGTACAGGAGAATGGTGAAAGACAGTCTGGGATAAAACCTTGGAGAAATTTAAATACCAAGTTAAAATTTTGGGTGAGAAAAATCAAAACTGTGCAAGATGTACTGTGCTGCCTGGATTTGTGTTCCAAGTAATTAGGCTCTACTTGAATTTATTTCCTTGGGAGTGCCGCTTAAGATATTTTCTTAATGAATTAGGTTTTTTCACTTAAAAATTAATTCAATTTTTATCAGTAAGACACCAAAACATTAATAATAACAGACTTATTTAAGGAAATGATACAATTTAGAGAAAGATATGAGTAAATGCAGATATCTGCTTCACTTAAGTGCTTTTCTTCATGCTTCTTTCACTATTATCATTACTTAGTTTATCCACAATTTTCCTCTGTCTGGAGTATAAATCAACTTTTTATTCACTTGACCTTATTTTTAGACTTAAAAGCTCAGTGATTCATTTGTTCATTCACTTCATTCTACTAATATTTATGATAGCCTAAGCCAGGTAATACGTGGTCCTTGCTTTCATGGAGCATATATTCTAGAATAAGACATATAAATAAACCAGCAATGACAATAGAGGTAAGAGAGGTATGCAGAGGATGTTCTTGTAAAACAGAGGGGCAGCACCTAATCAGGGAGTTAAGGAAGGCTTCCTAGAGGCAGAGATGTCTGAGAAGGATGTGCAGCATCCTTAGTTAGCTAGACCAAAGAGGAGAGGGTAGGAGAGCATCCCAAGAGGAAGTTCAGGGGCGTGAAACATCCTGTGCATATAGTCAAGTATGATCAGAGAAAAGAAAGTGTTAGAGTGTTCTACAGGGCCAAAGATGTAGGCAGGGGCATATCATGAAGAGCCTTGTGTGTTAAGGTGTTTTAATTTTATCCTGAAAACTATTGGGAAGCCATTGAAGTATTTTAAGCGGGGAAATAACATGATCTGATTTGCATTTTAGACAGATTATTCTGGCAGTAGTGTGGCAGGTAGGTTGAAGAAGCAGCAATGAGCAGACAACTATGATCCAAGTGACAGATGTCAAAGGCCTCACTAAAGTAGAAACGGTGGAAATGAATTCAAGAGATGGTGGGAGACAGACTCTAGAAGCCTAAATAACTGATCAGGTGTGTGGATGAGGGAGGGATGAGTCCAAGGGGATGGCCACGTTTCCAGCTTAACAACTGTGTGGATGGTCATTGAGGCAGGAAGAGAAGCAGGTTTACAGAGGAAGATGCGTTTAATGCAGACCTGTTATCATCGATGTGGAGAGAAGTTTGAGTTGGATACATTTGGTACAGATCTGGGGCTGAGGGTCATGTATGGAAGCTGAAGCAGTATGTTTGATTGAAGACCACAAAAGAGAGTTCACAAGTAGGCTGGGGGACCAAAGGCTGAAGACAGAGCCGCCTTCTGTCTGATCAAAAAATAACATAAAAACATATGAAAAAGGAGGATATCACAAATGATATCACAAAAATCAAAGGGGAAGAAATGTCAAGGAGGGAGTATTCCACAGTACTAAGTTCCATAGAGTGGTAAGGTGAGATATGAATAGGCCACATGGAGGTAACTGGTGACCTTAGAGAACAACTTTATTGGCATGGTGAGGACGTTCGCCGGGTTGCAGTAGACTTTCAAGCGAATGGGAGGTGAAAGTGGAAACAACAATAATAGGTGAACTTTAAAAACTTGGCTTTGAAGGAGAAAGAAAGGGCTAGAACTAGGAGAGGAGTGTGGAAGGGGGAAGTTGTTTTTAAAGAGAGTAGAGATGAACCTATTTGTGTGCTACCAGGAAAGATCAAGTAAGGAGGAAGTTTGGACTAACAGAGAGAGAGGGGATGATTAATAGCGTGAGAGTTTCCTGAGGGGGAAGCAGAGACGAGGTGGAGGGATTAGCCTTGAACCGGAGAAAAAGTTACCCTGCATCAGGAGGGAAGGAGAGAATTAGAGTTTTTAGTTTTTAGGTACTGAGGAAGGAGCCCAGGGAGTTCCAAGCTGATAGGTTTAATTTTCTCACGCAGCAGAAAGTAAGATGATTTGCTGAGAGTGAAGATGTTGAGGGTTTGAGGAAAAAATGGAAAGGGTGGAAGAGCTATTGGGAAGAAAAGATAGATGGAGCAGATTAGCGGGAGCTTGAGAGCTCCCTGAAGCTGAAGCAAGGGAATTGGCGTGATGGCTTGTAGCTGCCTGGGTGCAGAAGTGCAGAAGGCAGGGAGTCAATAATCAAGGGTGGAATGTTATAAAATGGTTGAAATACAAGGACAAGGAGGAAGAAGGCTGGGAGTAGGTGGCTGGAGAGGATAAGAGGATAGGCCACTGGGGTTGAGGAGCCAAGGAAATATAAGATCATGTGACATGAGTCTTCCGTACAGACATGGGAGTTTCACAGTTTGATAGAGGCATAAGAGCTGGGGGCAGGGAGAACAGGGAAGGACTGTGAGCTTGATGCCAAGTCCTAGGTGAAGATTGGGAGACACATAATTCCAGCCAGCTCTGATGATTCAAGACTGCAGGGTAGTTTGCCACCAAACAAGAAACAATCTGAAAGAAGGCAGTGAGGTGTCCTTTCAGCATTCCCAATTAGCTACTCATTTGTTCTTGTTTGTTCATCCACCCTTTCATGCCAATCCTTCAATAACCTAAAAATATTTATTGAACGTTCACTGTGTGCCAGAAGGCCATCACTGGAGGTAAATAAGACATATCTCAATTCATCAGTTCTAAGACGCACATTACCTGCTCCCCCTCCAATTTTTTTTAAGATCTCTGAAATCAATTGGGATGCATCTTACACTGATGTCAGCCAGGCCGCAGTCATGATGTAGTTGTCATCGTCTGCCTAGACTCAGACTTAGTCATAGCTGTTCATGTTGTCATTACTTTAATTGAGTTAAGTACACTGTTGGTAATAACATGTTGACCTTAGTTGCTGTTGAAATTACAAAAAATTACACTGTGATTTAGCATTGAAATGAAAAGTAATTGTACTTGCAGAAGGCATGGAAATAGTGGGACATGAATCTCATATTAGTGAATGCCAGAAGCAGGCATTTATCACTGGAGAAATTACCACAATTCCATATCTTATTGCAAAAATCAAGAACCAAGTGTTTTATGGGATCTGTGAAAGACAAAATATCCACAAGCAAATTAAATTGGGTTATGTTTTGTTACTGATATATACACGAAAGAACTGCCTAACATAAGCCAAATGAAGGCAGGGAGAATTGTCCCATATTTCAAAGCTGTGAGAGGCTGGTATGAGTGATTCCTGGGTCACACGGTTATGCTTAAGGCATTGGGTCATAGTTTAGTTGGCAGGATTTTTTTCTTTCTTAGTAATACATAAAATTATGGTGTGTCTTACAATTAAATGTGTCTTAGAATGATGATATATGATAACTCATGTCCTAGAACTATCAAAACATTTTCCTTCAGAGAAACAGAGAATGTCAGAATCACAAGAACCAACACCCTCCTTTCCAAATGAGGAAAGTGAGTCGCAAGAGGTAGGTGTCTGGCCCAGGATTACGCCCCACAGCTTTTCAGAGGCAGAGGAAATGTATTTACTAAAGAGGGTGTTATCATGCCTTGTGGCAAAAGGAGCAAGAAAAGATAAAAATTACACAATGGCTTAATGGCCAGACCTCCATTAAAAACTCTATGATTGCTTTTTTTCCTATTGGAAAGACAATAAACGGGTTTAATAATTACTAATCTTTGACAATATGCTTCTGATTTATGCCCACCATCTTATCTATTTAATCTCCTTAATGACTGGCCTTGCTGGTTATTAAATAGTTAATATTATAGCTTAAATATTTCATAGAGCAGACACTCTATGTCCCTTTTTATTTTTCCCAAGAAATTTTCAAGATACATAAGTCGGTTTTAAAATAGATATCGATAGCAATCTATTATTTGATATAGTTTTTTTCAATACCTAAAAAACTAAGTTGCTTCACTATTAGTCCTTCCCTGGAGCTGGGATAGTTAAGGAAAGCAGGTGTCCAAACTTGAAAGGGAGGATTAAACCAAGAAGCGCAGTGGTATCCATCCTGTCCAACTGATGAAACAGCCGTGGAGTAACCAGAGCGTTATCTCTTCCAGCCCCATTCCTTCCGGTCCACACCATCTTAGAAGCAATCTCTTTGTTTACTGTACACAGCTCCTAATATTAGTAAGAAAATATAGTAGAGGGTGTGCAAATAAAGATGAAAGATAATTTTCTAGTTTTGCAGTGGAAAGCTGCAGACTCTTGTGGTGAGAATTTTATTGCTAGTGTTTGGAGGTCATCTTCCTAGGTTGAGCATCTTAACTGAATAAGACTCAAATTTGTTTTTTGTTTGTTTGTTTTGGTTATAATAGCTGCTACTATTTCCACTCTTACTAAGTAATGGCATTCTGATCACCAGCCACACCAGTCAGTTATAAATTACCTCCTATTTATAAGTGAATTTCTCTGAAGGATGTACCAGACACTATGAGGGATGCTGTTCCTCCTCTCTCCTTTTTAGGCTCCTTTTCTCTTTCAGCATTTCCAATATAGGAGAGGTTTCCTGTTTTCTGATAGTAAAATTGACCCATAGTATATCTTCTTATGTATCCTTCTGATCCTTTTTCTATGCATGCTTTTCAAAGTTAAAATATCAGTTGTATATACGTTGTGTGTCTTGTTTTGCTTACTCAACATTGTTATGTAGGCATTTTCTTATGTTACTAACACTCTTAAGGATAACTATTAATAGTTGCATAATATCTCACTGTGAAGGTGTCATACTTTTTTTTAACCCGTTCTCTTGTGATTGTGGCTTTAGGGTGTTTTCAGGTTTTTGCTATTATAAATACTGCTGTGATGAACATCTTTATGCATTAATTTTTTTTCTGTGTGAAATGAGATTCAACTCCTTTAGGCTGGCTGGGTATTTTTATTTTTTATTGATTTATTGATTTATTGATTTTTGTGAGGAAGATTTACCCTGAGCCAACATCCATTGCCAATCCTCTTCTTTTTTTTGCTTGAGGAAGATTAGCCCTGAGTTAACATCTGCACCAATCTTCTTCTATTTTGTATGTGGGATGCCTCCACAGCATGGCTGAAGAGTAGAGTAGGTCCACACCTGGGATCCAAATCCGTGAACCTGGGCCACTGAAGTGGAGGGCGTGGAACTTTAACCACTTGGCCACCAGGCCAGCCCTGGCTGTGTATTTTCAAATATACAGAAATGAGAATTAGTGAATTAGTGGCCTAAAAGTGGTAAATTGTGTTTAAACCGACTGTATTTAAAAAGAGGGATTTTTTTTTGTAAGCATATACATTTACCTTTCACCATCAGGGGTGGACTCCTTGTTCCAGAGAATAATTGGGCCTATGTCCAGCAGCCTAGGATGTATCCTGCCCTTTCACACTTTTCCAGAACAGGGAAAGACATTGGGGGTGGGTGAGCGTGGGAGAGTTAGAAGAAACAGAGGTGATCTGTGCCTGGCAACTTCTGCTCTGTGACCAGAAAAGATGGGAATTTCTGTAAAATGCTTTGTGAAAATCATTCTTTCCTGCCTTTCCAGTTAAATGATACATTCTGTGAAGACAGAGTGGACTCCAGGCCTCCATGCACTGTTCATCCTCTTGCAGTCATTACAAGACTGTATGGTTAGAGGAGCCAGGAACCCAGGACATCCAGGATCGGGGCCAGGAGACCAGGCTCTGGCCTGGGTGGGAGAAATCCCTTAGCTTAGCACCTAGTAGCTTCAAAGGACAGTTTGATCTGAAAGCCCTTAGGTCATGCTTTCTAACACAGCTGTTAGAACACATACCCTGTAAACAGGAAATGCCTTAGGAAGTACAACTGAGTACTTTATTTTTATTTTTTAAGAAACTATTAAAAAGCCTGAGCAGAGGATGACATTTATCTGGCACTGCAGTTAGCAAGCTGAAGCTGCTCCCTGACCGCCCTGGTTTTAGGTTCTGGGCAGTTGTGTGCCCACTGCTGTCTAACAGGTGTTTAAATATTCCCAAATTACTCTCTAACTCCTTTAGCCTTGTAAAATGAGTGTCTCAGTCAGGGGAGTTGTGGGTTACATAGACGTCCTCTTTTGCTTTCCTAAACCCTAAACCAATATTTAGATACATCTGTGCATGGAATATGGAAAATTTAGCACTGGGCAAAAGGAAAACCACGTAAAACCATGTAAAACCAAGGACTGCGAGGCTCTGGTTGGTTGAATAGCATTAGGAAAGGCTAAAATTAAGAATTGCTAACTTCTAGAAAAGACTTATGTGTATCGCAGACACAATACTCATCTGCCGCTTGCACCAGGTTCCACTCCCACCCCCTGCCCTAGCCATGTACTATTTGTTTCAGTCACACAGCCTCACTAGCTAGGCTGTTTCACACCACAGGGCCTTTACACATGCTCCACAACACCTGGAACGCCCCTATTTCTCTCTTCTTGCTTGTTTATTGGTAAATTCCTGCTCATCCTTCACAGCTGAGCTGTCACTTGACTTGATTATAGCATGAAGACAGCACAGTATAGTGGAGAGAACTTGGACTTTAGAGTGAGGCATAACTGGGTTCAAATCTTGGTTCCATTTTTTACTTGATGGGTGAGCTTGGACAAGTTGACTTGACTTCTGTGAGGCTATTTCCTCCTCAGTTAATGGAGCTAATACCTTGCTCACTGGAGTGCAGTGAATATTAAGTCACAGTACTATATTAAGTACTTGGCATACAGTAGACACTCAATAAATGTCAGTTTACCTTCTGCCAGGCCCATCTTCCAAGCCCTCCTTAATTTTCTAGACAGCATCATTTCATTCAAAACTTAGAGTAGGATCCTGTGTCTTATCTCTGAGACTGAATATCTACATAGCATTCAAATTCTTCATGCCATGCCTAAGCTATAGGGTTTCCAGAGGGAATTTTTAATTCACTTATTTATGAAACAAATATGTATTGAATGACATCAGATGGCAGCTAATCCTAGCACTTGTGTTCTCGATATGTTTTTGCTTTCTTTAGAATAAGGTTGCTCAACTTTGACACTTTGGACAGTTGGGCCAGATAGTTCTTTGTTTCAGGGGTTGTCCTGTGCATTTTGGGATGTTGAGTAGCATCCCTGACCTCTACGCAGTAGATGCTGCTAACAAACCCCCCAACTCAGATGTGACAACCCGAAGTATCTCCAGACACTGACTGCACCTTGGATGAGAAAAATTGCTTGAGCACTGTGCTCCCTTTGTTATTCCTCTCTCTAGGCTCCATGTTCAGCCTTACTGGCACCTTTCATAAAAATATGATATTTTCTCAAGTCTTTCAAAGCAAAATCAATCAAACACAAAACTCTCTTCCCTCACAGCAAAGCTCTCCAAAAGGTTAGGCTGCATTCTTGTCCCTGTTCATTCATTTTTCCACCTGCTGCGTCAGGCTCCCCTCACCCCCTTCAGGAAGCGCTCTGGCAAAGTTCTTACTGATAAATGGCTAAACCCTGTATCTTCTTTCCACTGCTTACTCTGCTTGGCCTCTGTGACGTTTGACACTTGATAAATTCCAGGGTGTCTTTCTTTCCTGGGTCTTCTTTGACCCTCTTTTACAAACCCTACTGGCATCTCCTTTGCTCTGAGTCTGAAATTCTGTCATTTCCCAGAGCTCTGTTCTTGGTCTTCTCTCTTCTCTTTCCCTGGCACACATTCACCTTTTCTCAAGGCTTTAGTAGAATATAAGCACCAACTCCAAAACCTTGAGTTCCAGCCCAGATTTCCCTCTTGAGTACCAAACCCATATATCTGCTTGGGTGTTTCACAAACATCTCAGAGAGAACTTACTGTCCTCATCTCCTCTTCCCAAAGCTGCTTCTCCTCCCGCCTTCCTGTGCCTCATCTCTTCTGCCCAGTGGAGCACAGTGTGAGCATTAGGGTCTGGTGATAAGATATTAGGTGCTTTAGGAAAGATGTTCATCTTAGGTCACCCAGTCACGCAAGGCTAAGTCAGTTCCTCCCTGTCCAGACCCTCTTCACAGCCCACTGGCTGTAGTCCACATAGAACAGCGAACCTTAGTGTTAAGTTAAATGGGATAACCTCCGTAAAGCACCTGGCACGTAGTACGTACTCCATAAGTGTTAGCTCCCTTTCCCTGTTATTTTCTTCTGGAAGACACACTCCAGAACATTATGAGTTGTGTATGGGCAATGAGATTATTATGTGATTTTTCTCTTGTGTTCTCTAAATTTTTTCCCATTGAAATCATTTTTGCAACTAAAGAAAAAGGTTTTGCTAAAATACTCTTACCTGCGCATCTGATCATGCCACTCCTCTCTGTTGGCTGTTCATTGCCCTCATGGTCAAGCCCAAACCTCTAAGAATGGCTTGATCCTCTGTGATTTGGCCTTATCTAGTTGTGTAACCTTATTTCTTGCTCTACCTCCTCCCCCACATTACACACTCTGGCGACACAAAACCTCTTCCAGATCCCTGAAGAGGCCAGGCTGTTGCCTGTTTCTGCTAGAATTGTTCCTCTGTTTGGGGACTGACCCATGCCTTCCACCCCTCCCCTTCCATCCTGTGCCCACACACAAGTCCACACTTAGACACACACTCTGGGACATCTGGCTAATTCTCGGTTCTCAAAACTCAGTTCAAACACATCCTCTCTGAACCCTTTTCTGTTTCTTTTCTTTTTTAGCATGCATCCTTCTCAGCTTTATTTTTCCTGTGTGCTGGAGTCCCTTCACCTGCTAGACAGAATTGTTTCCATTTCTTAATTTTCAATAGTGGTTCAGTGCCTTCTTGCCTTTGATGGTAGTTCACGTTAATGCTTGTTGACTTATACTCGGTCAGTCTAGGAGTTCTGATGTGGCGGGTTGGACACTCCAATACCTTCCTTTATTGTTGTTAAAGAGAGGAGATGGGACTTCAGACCCTCCCGTCCACAGGGCTGCAGCAGATACTGGTGTACAAGCTTGTCCTGACCAGTTTGATTTTCTCTCTTGATTGGTGCAGGTTGCTGATAAAAAGTGTAATGGGTCCATGATCATAGTTGTTGTACTTTGTGCAGTGAGCATAAATTCTTAGTTTGTTCCAGATCACTCGGCCTGGCCATGGCTTCCTCTGGAGCCCAGCCACGTGCACAGCAAAAACTTTGGGGCTGATCAGGCGCTTGTAAAGGAGAGAGAGCCAGTAGTCTAGATTGCTAGTTTATTAACAGCCAGATGGAAGAAATGTACAGGGCAAGGAACAAGGAAAGGGTGCAGAGCATCCATATGCCACTCTCTCCACATCTCCTCATGTTCACCAACCTGGAAGCTCTTAAACCCTTTTCTATCTCTTAGTCTCCAAACTAAAAGTCAACATGCTCTGCTTTGTTGCTTTTTGCCCATTTAGATCTTTGTTAGAGCATCTAGGATGCTTGATTACATTTATTTGTTGACTCATCTGTCTCCCTCTAAGAGACTGTGTTACTCCTTTAGGGCAAGGACTATGTCTTTTGTTTGGCATGTAGGAGATGCTCATTTAAGTTTTATCTAACTGAGAAGCACTGTGGTAGACTCTA
This sequence comes from Equus asinus, assembly GCF_041296235.1. Lineage (NCBI taxonomy): Eukaryota > Metazoa > Chordata > Mammalia > Perissodactyla > Equidae > Equus > Equus asinus. Next base: position 43,766,112 of record NC_091805.1, on the reverse strand, counting down.
GGATGGGAGCAAGGAAGGGAAGTAAGCAGAGTGCCTACTGCCTTTCTGGGGCTTGAGATCCCATCATGGAGATGAATGTGATTAAATGGAATGAAGAAAGAAGAAATTGGAATAAAGGCTAAACACTTTATATGCTTTCTCTCTCATTTAATCCATGATATACTTGGAAATAAGTGCTATTATTTTGTAAATATGGAAAATTGAGACTTTAATGAGGTTAAGCGACTTGATCAGGCAGCTAGTAAGCTTCCAAAATTGAAGCTGCTGGTCTAAACACAATAATGTCTTTGACCCTGCAGTTTGAATGAAGTCCTCAAAAATCTATTCAGAGAGAAATTACCATCAGGGGTCACCTTGACCACTTACCTTACAAGAAACTTGGATTCCTGCAAAAGAATACCCAGATGTCAGTTGATTAATCCAAGTTTTCAGGGGCTGAGATCTCTGCTACTCCTTCTCAATCCATCCTCTCACCTCCAACTGTAGAAAAACACTAAAAACAGAAACCTCCCTTAGTTGCTGGATCCACATCTGCTCGCCCTAGGGAACTTCCTGGGTCTCAGAGACGAGGAAAATCTGACCTGTGTGTGCTCAGGTACCTGGAAGGGAGTACTTCCTGGAACACAGTGAGAGCAGGAGGCCCTGATGATGCAGATTTGGGGCTCTATTAAAAGATGTTCCTCTTAGGTTACCTAGTAACCAGAGGCCAAGTCTGTTCTTCTTCCTTAGGCCCTCTTCCTGAAGCTCTGGCTGCGGGCCCACACGGAGGCCTGCCTCCTGGTAGCTCTGTTAATAACTTTAGAGTCAGATTGAGATCAGGCGGCCTCCATGCTGGCACCAGCCATTACCCTCTCCTAAGATAAGGAGACCAAACATTAGCTAGCTGGTAGCAAACAGTGCCGTAAACACACCCACGCCTTCCTCCCCTCACCCCTTCAAATGAGCAGCAAAATGCCACTCCTGTCCTTATTTGGATAGGGAAATAAAGAACTGAATACCACCTCGACTGTTTAAAGTTGCTTTGGCCCAGAGAGGTTCTCCCACAGAGAAATCGTTCTTCATTTCCCGATGCTGAATCAAATGCCTTCTTTCCTTCCTCCAGGAATTCTCCAAGTAGCTTCACCTGCCTGAGCACCTTAACTCTGTGACCTGAGATTATATACATACTTAACCCATACTGCCGACCCTAATCATTATATGTAGATACAGGATGCAGTTTAGCAAGTATTTTCTAGCCACTTGATGTAATTTGTTTTGTATCGTGTGTATCAGAATAGTTATAGTTCCCCTTGGGACTAAGCAACCTATTTCTTCAGTGTTGCCTGGTGTGGTCCTCTGACCGGCAGCGTGAGAACCAACTCTGGAGCTCGTTAGAAGTGCAGATTTGCAGGCTCCACCCCAGACCCATGGAATCAGAATCTGCATTTTAAGAAGATGCTCAGGTGATTTATATGCTTCTTAAAGTTTGCAAAGCTCTGGGCTGAAGTATTGTTTGCAGACACACAGACCCTTCTGTGATGCCAGTGTGGTGGTCCGTATGCAGGGCAGGCTCACTTTTCTCTGTCTCCCAAGATCCTCCAGTGTAGGCAATAATTCTACTGATCCTTTTTGTATGCTTTTGTACATACTATGTATTTTTTCAGTGCCCTTCACAGATAGCTTTATTGGTAGTAAATACTAATAAGGACAAGAAATATTTACTGAGCATTCATGTGCTGGGTGATCTACACGTGTTATTTCTTTTAATCAATATTGTATTAGTTTGGGGGCTGGCCCCGTGGCCGAGTGGTTAAGTTCGCGCGCTCCGCTGCAGGCGGCCCAGTGTTTCGTTGGTTCGAATCCTGGGTGTGGACATGGCACTGCTCATCAAACCACGCTGAGGCAGCGTCCCACATGCCACAACTAGAAGGACCCACAATGAAGAATATACAACTATGTATGGGGGGCTTTGGGGAGAAAAAGGAAAAAATAAAATCTTTAAAAAAAAAAAAATATTGTATTAGTTTGTTCATGCTGCCATGACAAAGTACCACAGACCTGGCGGCTTAAACAACAGAAATTTATTTTCCCACAGTTCTGGAGGCTAAAAGTCCAAGATCAAGGGGTCAGCAGGTCTGGTTTCTTCTGAGACCTCTCTCCTTGGCCTGCAGAGCTCTCTCCTCTCTTCTTGCTGTGTCTTCACGTGGTCTTTCCTCTGTGTGTGCGTGTGTCTGGTGTCTCTCTCCCTGTGTCCAAACTTCTTCTTCTAAAACAGATTGGATTAGGGGCCTCCTAATGGCTTCATTTTAACTCAATTACGTCTTTAAAGACCTTATCTCCAAATGTGTCACATTCTGAGGTTCTGAGGATTAGGACTTCACATCTAAATTTTGGAGGGATGCAATTCAGCTTATAACATCCATAAAGTGGCTAATTATTATCATCCCATTTTATGGATGAAGAAACACAGGTTTTAAAAAGTTCATCAACTTGATTAACGTCGCACAGCTAGTAATGACGGAGCCAGAGCTGGAATTTTTTGTTTCCTCGTGAGTTTGCTTACTCATTTATTTAGCAAACACTTCTTGGATATCTGCTGTGTGCTTTGCATTGCAGTGTGTGATAGGGATACAGAAATCATGCTTCCTGCTTTCGTAAAACTTCCATTTTTGTGGATTATTTTTTATTCTTGAATCTATATGCTTACCCTCTCTACTGTTACAGATATTCATTTTTGTCTAGCCTCACACCATTATTTATTGCCAAATTCAAGAGAACAGTATAATGACTTTCCAAACAAAACCAGGCTCTGAAGCCATCCAGCCTCACAGACACCTAGGTGGGACTATAGTGTCTTCAGGTCAGTCCTGGCCATTTCCTAGGGTGACCAACTCACCCCGATTTCCCTGGGACTTGGGCTTTCCTGGTTTTAGCACTCAGGAACCTCCTCAGCGCCAGGCAGACCATCACAGTTGGTCCCCCTCTTATTTCCTGCCTTGTGCCTTGCTGAGACAGAGGATGAGGAAGGAGCAGACGTCATACAAACAGAGCCCAGCTTCAGAATCAAGATGGATTGATGGGGCAGTGAGGCTTCAGCTTTACCCAGGCCTCTCTCTACTGCTGCTGTGGAAACGGTCCAGGTCAGGTCAGCCTATTGTCTCCACAGACGGGAACTGAATCAGGAGATAAATGGAACATCTCAAGCCTCAGCTGTTCTCCACATAAGCATGATGCTATGAATGAACAAGATAATCTCTCAAGCCTCCTCAGCGCAGGACGCAGGAATTCCTGAGTCCCAAATATCCAACTGTCCTTCCTTGGAGAGTAATCTCACTTTCAGTTAACAACATGTGAGAGCTCTACCAGCCAGGAGCCAGGATGGCCCAGGAAGTCCTCTGTGGGTCGGCCATGTTGGGAGAACAGAGAGTGCCTACTCCAACGCCAGAGCCCTTGGAATATGCTGAAAGGAGCTTCTGAAAGGCAGCCAAATCCTGTTGCATAATTGATAACTGCAGCACAGCCCTGCAGACCTGCTCGGGGACTTCCCTGGTGCTGATGCATCTTCTGCTGCCCACTGTCTCTTTGGGACTCGCTTAGATGAGGCTTCTGGCAAGCTCCCGCATATGGAAATGGCAGGCTCCTCAGCTGGAGAGGTGCCAGGCGCACTGTCCTCCAGCTCTGCCTTTTGTCATTCTGTTAGCCCTCGAGGCTTCGATGAAGGGGTGAGGGAATAAGGAGTAGTCAGGGAGCCTCATAATTAGTTAAATCTATGGAAACTCCTAAATAAGCAATTTAGCTTTTTAACAAAAAAATAGCCAAAATGTATGCATTTTATCGATTTTCTCACCAAAGCCAAGGTTGTCTATGGAATTGGGACCATACGTTCTCCTGGCAGAATGGCCTGTCACAAAATCAAGGGTCTCCCGTAATCTTTCTGATTTCGAGGAAAGGGGATTCCTTAGATATATTTAGTCCCTAATTATGCTTCCTGCATTCCAAGTTAGTCAAGGAATTAACTGACACATGTTTAGGAACCTACTGTGTGCAACTGTGGGATCATCAAAAATATATTTAGTCTTTGTCTCAGGTTCCTGGCAGAGTTCCTAAAACTCTTGGAATTCCTGAGCGATAGGAGTGTCTTTTGCTATTCATAGAGAGCTCCTTGGGACCACACCTGAGTTTTTGCTAATGAGATGACTCATCGTGGGACCCCTAGATGGCTTTAGGAAGGAGGTTGGTCACAAGAAAGACCAAACGTTCAGCCCTACTTGCTGACCTCCAGGGAGGAGAGGGAGCTAGAGATGGGTTATAAAAACTCTTGAACAGTGGAACCCAGGGGGCTTCGAGATTGGTGAACACTCTGCTGTGCTGGGAGGGTGGTGTACTCGGAGACGACATGGGAGCTCCACACACCCCCGTCCCCGGCACTGCATACCTTCCCTTATGCGGCTCTTCCAGGTGACAGCTTCCTGAGTTGTATCCTTCATAATAAACTGGTAAATGTAAGCAGAGTGCTTTCTTGAATTCTGTGAGTCGTGCTAGGCAATTATGAATCCTGAGAGGGGGCGATTGTGGGAACCCTCAAATTTGTAGTTAGCCAAGCACAAGTGTGGGTAGCCTAGGCTGACGTCTGTAGTGAAGGCAGACTTGTGGGACTGTACCCTCAACCTGTGGGGTCTCACGCTAACTTAGCATCAGCACTGAATTGAATTGTTGGACACCCAGTTGGTGCAGGAGAATTAGAACATTGGTGTGCAAAACTCTCACACATTTGGTGTCAGAAAACATCACTCAGCAATGAACATATGAAGCACTGAGTAGGAGAGACAAAAATAATAGATGGTTATCAGGGTTTACAATCCAATTGCACATGAAAAAATCGCACAATTCACAGCCATTTTGGTAAGTGCTCAACAAGTGAACTGCTACATCTCCTTAGACCTTGATTTGACCTTGAAGTCTCTCTCAACTTCAATATAGTTTCAATTTATGTATACTCTAAGGTGCACAGACTGTAGGGCTGTCAGAGAAGAGCAAGAGGCACGAGATGGCTCCTACCTCCACATGGCCTCAGAGGCCCTTGGTTTCGGAGCCTGCTTTCAGGAGGGTCTGCCACTCTGACCAGCTGCAGTGCTGGCACGGCCGCGAGAGCTGGGTGATAGCCATTGTTTGCTCGCAGAGCACTTGAGGCCCCATGCCAAAATGAAGGTTAGGTTGGCAAACGTTTGCATGCCCTCTGGGAAATTAAGAAACTTCCCCATGCCACTCAGCAGTTTCCTCCTGACATTTTATGCTTTGTTTTAATTTTTTTCCAAAAAAGAACACCACCGAGCCTCCTTCTCTAACTGGGAAAAGACTTTTTGATATTTCTTGTTAATCAGAAACTTCCAGGGAGACCTCTGAATTCCCATCTCCCAGAAAAACATTTGTGGCTTCAAAAGTGCTAAAAAGCAGGGGACTCTGAGACTTCTGAGTAGGTGGAGCAGTCACCTATGCACCCAAGGGTGGTTTGAAGACGGCTGGGATGGCCTCCTGGCCAGAAGTACCTCCCAGTCTTAGAGAATGATTCCCTCGTGTGGGATCTGGAGACATATCAGGCCTCAGAGGCCCTTGAACATGAACCCTTAGAGACAATAGCTTAGGATCCTGGAATCACTGAGGTAGAAGGGAGCTGAGGGATAATTTCGCCCAGTCCCCTCCTTTCACAGTTCAGAGACAGGGCTTGATTGTCCTGGGGCCTTGTATGGAGGACAGTGGCCAAGCTGGGCTATTTCTAAGCATTACCAGCACTTGTTCAGCAATACTAGGCTGCTTCCTTAATCTGTGAGGAGAGAATCTTTTGCTAGCTGTGAACGTGACCCTTGGGGGACGACTGAGGAAGAGCAGCCTAGAGGGGCTAAGGTTTCAGGAGGAAGGAATAGGGCCCAAGACAGTGAGGGGTCACCAACCACAGTTCTTGCATTTCCCCTGGAAATATGGAGGGAGGCATAGCAAGGCCCCACTGCTCCTGGCTCTTCTGCCCAGAGGCCAGGCTTAGTGAGAACTTGCTCTAGAGGTCGGTCTGCTCAGGCTGCCATAACAAAGGACTGCAGACTGGATTAACCAACAGAAACTGATTTTGGTTTCTGGTGAGGCCTCTCTTCCGGGCTTGCCGGAGACAGAGGGAGGGAAAGAGAGAGAGAGATCTATCTATAAGGATCTATCTATCTGTCTTATAAGGATACCAGTCCTCTGGGATCAGGGCCCCACCCTTTTGACCTCACTTAACCTTAATTAGCTCCTTAAAGGCCCTTTCTCCAGACACAGTCAGGATGGGGAGGTAGGGCTTCAACACACGAGTTTTGAGATGACACAGTTCAGCCCACAGTGGGGCTGTCATTTTACTTGGTGGAGGATCTCAAGTTATTGGTAAGCCACTCATCCTGGCAGTGATGAGATTTTAGCAAGAACTGGGTTTGCCATTCAAGGCCCTTCTATTTTTAGTTGACAAATATTGCAGTTTCACAGGACACAAAATAGTACCCACATCCCTCAGCAGGACACCCAAAGCACCCCTCCCTCGGGTGAGTTGGGTGCCCCTCTTCTCTGCACCCACAATACCCTATGGACGGAGCTCTTACCCTTGCATTCCTGATGTAGTTCTGTGATGACCTGTTTATCTATCTCCTCCAATAAGTGGTGGATTTCTTGCCAACAAGGCTTACATCTCCTCTCATTCGTGTTTATATGCCCAGCACCCTGCTCAGTGCCCATAACCCATTAGATGGATGAAAAAAATGGCCTCCTAAAGCTGTTGAGACTGAGTCAGATAAACCATGAAGCTAATGAAGCTTAAGCATCAGGGCCCCTTATTTGCATGTGGACATACCCAGCAATTTTGAAGTCACAATTTAATATTCGTTTCCTTAAAGAGATCCCCCTCCCGCCACTCCCAGCCCCACGACCAAAAAAGCTATAATTTGGGCTCCATAAAACCTAGGCATGCCCCTGGGCTACTGAGATGGGGTGTGGCTCTCTGCTGTATTTAACACTGCTTCCCCTCTGTTTGCCACTGGAAGCACCTCAAATACATTTCTCTTTCCCTGACACTTTTTGAGAGATATAATCTAGTCACTCAGCCATATTTTGATCAAAGGAAATGGAAATACTGGAGCTGTGTGCCTAGCAGCATGGAATAAACTGACTTTCAAAAATCGTATTAATTAAAAAAAAAAATAAGATGCCCCAAGTGTGATTCTAGGACAGTTTTCTTCCCTCCAACTGTTATGGTCATCACAGAGAGGCGCAGCACAGTCCCGTGGGTCAGCCTTTGCACCCTATGTGCCTTTAGGGCCTCAGTCACTTGCTGGACACTCAGCTTTGGGGGCCAGTGGTCATTTGCTCCTCACACCTGCTCAATCGAAAGTCTAGCCAACCCGACCTCTCATTAATGTCTCGCAGTAGCCCACTTCTCTCTTCGCCTCTACCATCGCTGCCTTGGTCTCCTGCCTAATTATTGCAACCAGCACCAACTGGTCTTCCTCCTTCTGTTCTTGCTGCTTTCAATCCATCCTTCACACGACAGCCAGAGTGACCTTTGCTACAATTCCAAGCTGATCACGCAGCTTCCATGCTTGCCTCCCTTGCTAGCTCCCCATTACACTCCAGATAAAGCTCAGATTCTGTGGTACTACGTGCAAAGTCCTCAGGACCTGGCTGCTGACTGCCTTTCCTTCCTGTCTCCCCAACTCCTCACTGGCATTTCAGGGCTCGTCGTATTGAGTTACTGGTCATTCCTCGAAGGTGCCCAGCTCTCTCTACCATCTGGGCTTTGGCACACGTAGCCCCCTCTGTCTAGAAGCTTCTCCTTCGACTTTGCCCGGACTCTCTTTCACTTTCAGTTTAGGTTAGTGCTCTCCTATAGAAATATTACATGAGCCACACATTTATTTAATTATAAATTTTCTGGTAGCCACATGTTAAAAAGTAAAAAGTACGTGAGCACTATCGCATGACAATAATATCTTACGTGATACAACAGCAAAAGTGGAATGCAGTCCTGCTAAAACAATGAAGTTGTGTTTAATGGAAAAACATTTCACACTGCCTCAGTTTTTAACTTTAAATTCATTAAAATTAAATAAAATTAAACATTCATTTCCTCAGTCATACTAGTCACATTTCAAGTGCTCAATAACCCCATGTGACTAGTGGGGTTATTGTGGCTATTGGACAGCAAAGGTTTCCGTGTCACTTTCTCTGACATCCCCAGTCTGCCTGGGGTGCCCTCCCAGAGGTTACTACAGTATTTTGTGCTCATCGCGATCACAGTACTTATTGCGCTGTGATGTAATTGCCTACTTACTTGTCTCTGCTTTTCATTAGACTCTAAGCTTCTTGGCAGTTAGGACTTTCTCTTATTCCTCTTTGTATTTTCAGCACCCAGCAATCCTGGCCTAAAATAGCTGCTCCGCTGGTTTGTTCGAATGAGATTGAATGCCTGAACAGTGAGGATTTTCTCCCGGCCTTTCAAAGCACAGTAAAATCGGATCCCTGACTTGTTCTAGCACCTCCTCTCCTGCCACCCTCCCCTTGCTCTCTCTGGGGCAGCCACCCTGGCTCCTTGCCATTCCTTGAATGCCCTACGTATGTGCTAACCTCAGGCCCTCAGCACTATGTTCCCTGTGCCTGGAAAGCCTTTCCCCTGGAGAGCCAGTCGGCTTTGCTTGCTTCCTCATTGCATTTAGTTATCTCACTAAAGTGCCTTCCCTGGCCCGCTTTTTGAAAATAGGCCTCAATCTGCCAGTCATTTTCGAACCCCTTAACTTTATTTTTCATCACGGTGCCCATCACTACCTGGCATGCTATTTACTTCATGAATCTGACTCTCCCTACTAGAATACAAGTTTCATGAGAGTAGGTACTTTCTTGTGTTGTTCAGTGCTGTATTTCCAGAAACTAGAAGAGTCTCTGGCACCTAATCAGAGCTCAATAAGTATTTGTTGAGGGGCCAGCCCCATGGTCTAGTGGTTAAGTTTGGCTTGCTCTGCTTCGGCAGCCCAGGTTTGGATCCTGGGCGCAGACCTACACCACTTATCAGGCATGCTGCGGCAGTGACCCACATACAAAATAGAGGAAGATTGGCACAGATGTTAGCTCAGGGCTAATCTTCCTCAGCAAAAAAAAAAAAAAAAAAAAAAAAATTGAGTGCAAGAAGTTTAGCCTAGCTATCATAGGGGAACTTAGGGAAAGGAAAAAGATAATAAGGCACTCAGAAGCAGAGTTCCAGAAATTTCAACATTTCTCCCACTTCAAATTTCAAAATGTTCACTGGAAAGTTACCCAATGATCAGCTTTTCCTTGATTTATAGCACAAAAGTTGCTGCAGAAGAAGTATAATCATGAGTGTTAAGAGATCGAGGCTTCATGCCGCCAGAACGAGGGAACCCTTGATTCTCTAAAGGCAGAAGGGTTGGATGCGTGGAATGTGGCTGCTGGAAGCTTCCATGGCAGTTGGTAAAGGAGACTGCCAGTTGGACTGATGGAAGGGACTCCAGCAGGACACGTGAAACAGAAAGGGGCAGGTAGGAAAGCTCCTGAGAAAAGCAGTCAGACTGGATGCTGGGCTGCCCCAGGTCTGAGGGGCTGTGAGGCCTCACAGGGGGTGTAAGAGCTGGAGGCAAAGATCTAGGTCTGAGTCCGCTTACTGACCGCTTTGGAATGTGACTCTGTGACAGGGGCAAACCACTTGGTCATCAGTTTGTTCTTACTTGTAAAATAGTGATAATTTGTATTTCACAGGGTTGTTGTGAAGATGACATGACAAGATATATATGAGAGTGCTCTGTAAACTGTACGGTATTTGTGATACAAGTTACTAGAGCTGTGGTCGTTTTGCCGTGAGTTCTCCTGTCTGCCCACCCTACACATTCAATCATTGAATTTATTGGTTGTATACAACTCAGGGCTCTTGTAAACTTTTATTTTGTCATAAAACTCAGGCTCTTTCTTCTTGAAGGTCCCCAAGGATTCAGAAAAACGACTCAATCTGGCCTTGGAGAACCATCATAATTTGTGATTTAAGAAGCTACATTTGGCATTTCAACGAATACTGTTTTCCAGTGATTTCATATGCGAATTTCTTCTCTCCCCAGATAGACTGTAAGCTGCTTGTTGTTAAGAGCACAGATTTCAAAGTCATTTGGTCCTGGGTTTAAATCCTAGCTTTGCTACTTACTTGCTGTGTAGGACTTTGGGTAGGTTACTTAATCTCTTTAAGTATTAGTCTTCTCATTCACAATATTGACATCACAATGATATCGTTTATAAAGTGTTGTTGTGAGAATTAAAAGAGATAATGCATCTAAAGTTCTTAACCCGGTACCTAGTACACAGTGAGAGCCTAATCAATTGTCCCTTTGGAACAATCGCTGCCAGCACACCACTAGGCACATGCTAGTATTGGATTTTCCCAAAATACTTGATTGAGAATTGGAAGTAAAGCAAAGAAAGCAAAGAGTAATTCAAGGCCAGTTTTGGCTTTAATTTCCCAGTTTATCAATAGCAAGTGAAAGAGTTATGGCTTCCTGACCCAGGCACAGACTTCAACAGTAATAAAAAAGGAATTCATTTTCTTCGGTTGACAACTGATAAATCTCCCTTGAATGGCAGTGGGTTCGGGTAGAGGAAGGGGATATTGGAAATTAGTCCTGAGACGTTGATGGGATGGTTGTGGGATATAGGTATGAGCCATCATATTTTTGAGAGTATTTTCCAATTTCAAATCATCTGCCCCATTTTTAGACCATGTATCTTGATTTTTGTTCAGAAAATTTGATGGGTACAGTTATAGATGTGTTATCGTACATCACCAAAAATGATTAGCCTTATGTTTTATTTATTTGGTTATTTGTTTAATTTATCCATACAATCAGCAGTTTTGAAACTACTGAGCTCTGTGGTAGGTTTTAGGGATCAAAGATAAGGCATAGTTTTGTTTTCTTTTTCCCTTGAGGAAGATTGTCCCTGAATTAACATCTGTGTCAATCTTCCTCTATTTTTTTGGTATGTGGGACACCGTCACAGCAGGGCTTGACAAGTGGTGTGGGGGTCTGCGCCTGGGATCTGAACCCGCAAACCCTGGGCCACCAAAGTGGAATGTGAGAAGTTAACCACTAAGCCACTGGGCTGGCCCCAAGCCACAGTTCTTGACCTCATGTTTTTCAGCAGGAGACAGACACATAACCAACTATAGTGAAACACTGAATGTGCTATTTTAACAGTTATGTACAAAATGACATGAGGTATATTTTCCCCTTATGTGTGTAAGATTTTTAAAAATAAGATATACAGGGGCTGGCCCTGTGACTGAGTGGTTAAGTCTGTGCCCTCTGCTTTGGTGGCCCAGGGTTTCACTGGTTTGGATCCTGGGTGCGGACATGGCACCACTCATCAGGCCATGCTGAGGCGGCGTCCCACATAACACAGCCAGAAGGACCTACAACGAGAATATACAACTAATGTGCTGGGGGGCTTTGAGGAGAACAACAACAACAACAACTAAAAAGATTGGCAGCAGATGTTAGTCCAGGTGCCAATCCTTGGGAAAAAAAATAAGATATACATTTTTAGGTAGAATTACTTTTCATCTGAGCCAGCCCTTGCTGTCCAGTGGTTAAGATTCACTGCTCTCTCCACCGCTGCCCGGCTTCATTTCCTGGTCCGGGAACCACACCAGCTGTCTGTCAGTTGTCATACTGTGGCAGCCATGTGTTGCTGAAAGCTATGCCACTGCTATTTCAAATACCAACAGGGTCACCCATGGTGGACAGGTTTCAGCGGAGCTTCCAGACTAAGAAAGACTAAGAAGGACCTGCCACTCACTTCCAAAAAAACTGGCTGTGAAAACCCTGTGAATAGCAGTGGAGCATTGTCTGATACAGCACCGGAAGGAGAGAGGATAGCGCAGAAAGACTGGACAGGGTCCTACTCCGCTGTACACAGGGTCACCAGGAGTGGGAATCAACCCCATGCGCTAGCGACAACAATTTTTCATCTCAGTCTTTTGTAGACATTATACTTCTCTATTCTGGCTTCCATTGTGGTGCTGAGAAATCTGTAGTCAGTCGAAATATCATTTCTCTGTGGATGATACCTTTTGCTTTGACTTGTTTTAACGTTTTCTCTTGTGAATCTGTGGTTTTACTCCAGTGTGTCTAGAAATCTGGTTCTTTTTCTTACCAGGGATTCATTGTGATTGCTTAAGTTGAACATTTGTGTCTTTCGTCAGTTCTGGAAAATTACTAACCATTATCATTTTGTCAAGTTTTCAAAAAATCGTGGTAAAATATACATAACAAAATTTACCATTTTAACCATTTTTAAGTGTACAATTCAGTAGCATTAAATATGTTCACATTGTTGTGCCACCATCACCGCTATCCACCTCCAGAACATTTTTCATCTTCCAAAACTGAAATTCTGTCCCCATTAAACATAGCTCCCCCCTCCCTCGACCCCTGGCAATCACCATTTCAGTTCCCACCTCTATGAATTTGACTACTCTAGGTACTGCGTATAGGTGGAATTATACAGCATGTATTCTGTCATGACTGTCTTATTTCACTTAGCATAACTTTTTTCAAGATTCATTCATATTATAGCATGTGTCAGAATTTCCTTCCTTTTTAAGGCTGGATAATATAATATCCCATTGTATGTATATACCACATTTTGTTTTTCCTTTCCATCCATTGACAGACACTTGGGTTGTATTTCCACCTTTGGGCTATTGTGAATAATGCTGCTATGAACATGGGGTATAATATCTGTTTGAGTCCTTACTTTCAATTCTTTTGCTATATACCCAGAAATGGAATTGCTGGATCATATGATAATTCTGTTTTTACGTTTTTGAGGAACCACCCATACTGTTTGCCATGGTGGCTGCACCATATTCCATTCCTACCAGCAGTGCATAAAGGTTCCAAAATTTCTCCACATCTTCACCAACACTTGTTATTTTCCGTTTGGTTTTGGTTTTCTTTCTTTTTTTTTTTTCTTCTTCTTCCCAAAGCCCCCAGTACATAGTTGTATATTCTAGTTGTAGGTCCTTCTGACTCTGCCATGTGGGACACTGCCTCAGCATGGCTTGATGAGTGGTGCTGAGTCCGTACCTAGGATCTGAACCAGCAAAACCCTGGGCTGCTGAAGCAAAGCGTGCAAACTTAACCACTCAGCCACGGGGCCAGCCTTTTTTGATAACAGCCATCCTAACGGCTGGGAAGTGGTATCTCGTTGTGGTTTTGATCGGCATTTCTCTAATGACTAATGATATTGAGCATCTTCTCATATGCTTATTGGCCATTTGTATATCTTCTCCAGAGAAATGTCTATCCAAGTCCTTTGCCCATTTTTCAATAGTGGGTTGTTTTGTTGTTGAGTTGTAGGAGTTCCTTATCTATTCTAGATATTAATTCCTAATTAGATATATGATCTGCAAATAGTTACTCCTATTCCATGGGTTGCCTTTTTACTCTCTTGATAGTACCCTTTGATGCACAAAAGTTTAACATTTTGATAAAGTCCAATGTATTTGTTGTTTCTTTTGTTACCCGTCATGTTCCAAGAAATCATTGCCAAATCCAATGACATGAAGGTTTCCCCCTATGTTTTCTTCTAAGAGGTTTATACTTTCAGCTCTTCTGTTTAGGACTTTGATTCACTTTGGTTAATTTTTGTATATGGTAAAAGGTAAGGGTCATTTTTTGCATGTGACTATCCACTTTTTCTAACACCATTTGTCGAAAAGACCATTATCTCTTTAAATCTTGCCTCTCCTCCTTCCTTTGTAGACTCTCTTTTAGAGAGCTAAGTAGACACAGATTTAGCTTTCTCACTTCATCCTCCATATTGCTTATTCCATTATCTTTGTAATATTAATTCTGTATAATCTTTTCAGCTTTTTTTTAATTTTAATTTTTATTGTTTATTTTTTCCTGTTTCTCCCCAAAGCCCCCTGGAACACAGTTGTATATTCTTCATTGTGGGTCCTTCGAGTTGTGGTGTGTGGGATGCTGCCTCAGCGTCGTTCGATGAGCAGTGCCATGTCTGCGCCCAGGATTCAAACCAACGAAACCCTGGGCCGCCTACAGCGGAGCAGGCAAACTTAACCACTCGGCCACAGGGCCAGCCCCTTCAGCTTTTTTTTAACTTTACCAATTTTTCTTCTGAGTCAGTCTACTGTTTAACCTGTCCACCAATTTTTTTTTTTTTGAGGAAGACTAGCCCTGAGCTAACTACTGCCAGTCCTCCTCTTTTTTTGCTGAGGAAGCCTGGCCCTGAGCTAACCTCTGTGCCCATCTTCCTCTACTTTCTATGTGGGACGCCTACCACAGCATGGCATGCCAAGCAGTGCCATGTCCGCACCTGGGATCTGAACTGGCAAACCCCGGGGCGCTGAGAAGCAGAACGTGCGAACTTAACTGCTGTGCCACCGGGCCGGCTCCTGTCCACCAAATTTTAAATGCAATTTTTACATTTGTTTCATTTCTAGAAGACCTATTTAGTTGTTTTCCAAATATGTCAGGTCTTTTTGTGTGTGTGTGTGAGGAAGATTGGCCCTGAGCTAACATCTCTTACCCATCTTCCTCTTTTTGCTTGAGAAAGATCATCGCTGAGCTAACATTGTGCCAATCTCCCTCCGTTTTAAGTGGGGTGCCACCACAGCATGCCTTGATGAGCAGTGATAGGTCTGTGCCCAGGATCCAAACCCATAAACCCTGGGCCACTGAAGTGGAGCATGAAAACTTAACTACTATGCCACTGGGCCAGCCCCCTGGTCATTTTTTATATCTCTTATTCTTTACTTATACTTTAAATTAATTACCTTACTTTTAAAATATATTATACATACTTATTTGATATTCTGTAACCATTGATACCTATATTTAAAGTCTTGGCAGGTGATTTTTTTCCCTTCATATTGTTTCTGCTGTCTCTCACTCAGGAAATTTTGTGTCCTCATGTATTTCGAGATTTTTGATGGTGAGCTAACATTCTTTGGAACTTTATAGGAATTCTTAGAGAATTTGTGTTTGCTTTTGCCAGAGGCTTGGGTGCTACCAATCTGGGACTACTTTGACTAAATTTTTGATTCGGGTTTTTTTGGAACAAGAAGAAAATTTGGATTCAGCCCCCAAACTTATTTGAGTTCTCACATGTGGTTAAAAATTCACAAAGGAGACTTTTGGACCTTGTATCAAATGCCATGACTGATACATTAATTGTTTTCCACTACATTCTTTTGAGAGGTATATGTGGGTCTCTTTTAACTATTCATTCTGTGTTTAATCCTTTGCAACTCCTGGATAAACGTTTGGGTCTCTGATCTTACTCTTGAACTTACGTGGACTTGAGACTTATTGTGCTGCCTCCAAGTGGCCATTAAAACAAGTGCTGTAGATGACTGTGAATTAGCGAATGCAATAGAACACTGTGGGTCAGCAAATGCTCTAGAACAGCCCCCAGCTTTAGCGTGTGCCCTCCTCATCAGGTTCGTGCTGCAGTTTCATCTTTGACCTTTATTTTCTTGTCAAACAGGAGATGTTAGTTAAATTTAACCTGGTGGTTTTGAGAGGTTTACAGCAGAAAGGTTTTTCAGATGTGAAATTCTCTGTAATACCACATGCCTCCATGAATTATCACAGCTCTAAATGCTGTGATGTGTCTAACTTGATTTCTGGTGTACGCTTTATGTGTATTATTGTAACCCTCACAGCAAGTCTGTGAGATACGTATTACCATTATTTCCATTTTAAAGATGAAGAAACTGAGGCATAGAAAAGTTAAGTAATATGCCCAAGGTCATATAGCCAATAAGTAGTAGGTATTTGAATCTGGGAACTCTGCCTTCAGCGCACATGCGCTTAAGGACTTCCATCAATCATATTCAGTTTCTGTTCTGTGCCCAGCACTCTTCTTTCCTGCTTACAATCAGAATGAGGAAGCAATGCAGACTCATATGGAACCATTAGAAACCAATGCAATATATACACTAATTCTTTGTTATGTGTACTGATTCTTAAGTATTAAAGATGTTTACAGAAAGGGTGATCAATGGGGAGTTTCCTGCCAGTTTTGGACTTGAAATAGTTCTTGAGAAATGGATTGAATTGACTAAGCAG
This sequence comes from Equus asinus, assembly GCF_041296235.1. Classification (NCBI taxonomy): domain Eukaryota; kingdom Metazoa; phylum Chordata; class Mammalia; order Perissodactyla; family Equidae; genus Equus; species Equus asinus. The sequence continues at coordinate 43,749,970 of NC_091805.1, read as the reverse complement.
AAGAACATGGAACAGGGAAGAAATCCAAAGGGGAGGAGATATAAGCCCAATGTCAGAAGTAGAAATGAGCATGATAATATACGTTTGAAAATCCTGGCTCATGAAGCAGAAAGTCTTCTTCAGGAAGAAATGGGTAATTCAGTTGGATAGGTGTGGAGGAGCCTGAAAGCCAGATAAAGAAATTTACTTACAATAGGTAGAAATCAGGTTTAAGGAAGATATCTTTGTAACAGAATACTGGATAGAAGTTATCAAAAACTGTAAAGGGGCTGACATTTTACACCACCTGCAAGCAAAAAAGTTAGTGTGTTGCATGATGCTGCAAGAAGACACAAGACTCCCGAGTCAGAGACAAAGGACTTGATTATTAATGGCACAGCAAATGGCATGTGTTTCAGTTTCACATCCATTCTCCTTGCTCCTCAAGTCCCCCAGAGGTGATGCAGAGGGAATGCTATATACACTGTAGGTTTGTGTCACAGCTGAGGAACCTCAAGCTTAAGAAACTCAAATCTCAGGGCTGGCCCCATGGTGCAGCAGTTGAGTGCACACGTTCCTCTTTGTCAGCCCGGAGTTCACTGGTTCGGATCCTGGGTGTGGACATGGCACTGCTTGGCATGCCATGCTGTGGTAGGCATCCCACGTATAAAGTAAAGGAAGATGGGCATGGATGTTAGCTCAGGGCCAGTCTTCCTCAGTGAAAAGAGGAGGATTGGCAGCAGTTAGCTCAGGGCTAATCTTCCTCAAAAAAAAAGAAAGAAAGAAACTCAAATCTCTTATATGGGCTACAAAAATATCTGCCTGAGTTTGCCTGGGAGGAGATATTATCTTCATTGTACTAGACAATACACAGAGCTGTTCTCTGCTCTAGAGGGAGACAGTGCGAAAATAAGGCCATCTGTGCCTCTGCTTGCAAGATGGAGACCAACATGAGAAAGCTGTGAAAAATTGTTTCCCAACGGAAGTAATCTGAAAAACAGCCATGTGAGTATGAAGTGTTTGGGACATTTCATGTTAGCTCCATGAGAGCAAGGATCTTACCTGTTGAAAGCTAATCCCCAGTGTGATGGTATTTGGAGGTGGGGCCTATGGGAAGTGATCAGGTGATGAGGGTAGAGCCCTTATGAGTGAAATTAGTGCCCTTATAAGAAGAAACACCAGAAAAATGATCTCTGCCATGTGAGGATACAGCAAGAAGGATACCATCTCCAAATCAGGAAGAGGGCCCTCAACAGACATCGAATCTGCTGGCACCTTGATCTTGGACTGCCCAGCCTCCAGAACTGTGAGAAAGAAATGTTTGCTGTTTAAGCCACCCAGTCTATGATAATTTATTATAGCAACCGAAGCTGACAGAACACCTGTTGTCAGTCTTGTTCACTGTAATAGTCCAAAAGGTTAGTGTAAAATAAGCCTTCAATAAATAATTGCTAGATGAGTTTAGTGCCTAACAATTTTTTAGTGTTTATTATGTGCCAGGACTAGTACTAGTCACTTGGGAAGTGTTAACTCGTTTAATCCTCATAACAATAGGTACTTTTATTATCCCATTTTACAGATGGTAAACCTGAGGCATAGAAAGTTTTAATTAATTACTCCAGATTACGCATCCAGGAAGTGGCAGAGCTGGGATTCAAACGCCAATATATGATTTCAGAATCTGTGCTTTTAACTAGTATGATGACCTGCCTCTCAATGCCTGCCTGGTGGTGGTGGTTATTGAAAAGACAGATAAAAGGGGCTTTTAAAGGAATGGTTGGATGGCTTTGGTGATTTCCTGGATATTGGGGATAAAAAAAAGGGGAGTTTTGATTTTAATGAAAATGGTGGAACGATGTACTTTAGAAGCCCGCCTCTCCATAAAAGCAACTCAAAATTTGGCAAAAACTGTCAGAATCAACTTTTTCAGAATGCTGGAAACTAACTATATGCTTGCAGCAATTCTGGAAGAACATATTCTAGCAAAACAGCTGAATCTTGGTAAGAATAGCATGTTTTGTGGTGTTTTAACTTGACTTAGTCCCATCTCCAGCTCCCCAGCGCAGGGGTAGCCTTGAAAATCAAAGCCTGCATTCTATACTAGTACCAGAGGAAGCAGAATGAACACCACTTGCAACTATTTATCCTTGGTTGATCTGCCTGTGACTCCCTGGAGTCATTCAAAAGGAATGTTTTATCTCACTTAACTTGGAACTTGCCTAGCCCTAGAGCAGCTACCCAGGGTCATCTGTTGAAAACACTTACAGGCAAATGTTTTAGCCTTTGCTTCTAAGGCAATTGACACCAGTTAGGGCAAACAATAGATTAATCAAATACCTTTGGAGAAAAGGCTGGGGAATAAGATGCTTTTAGGGAATCAGGGTTTTGGAAAGTTCTGACATATTTCTGGCAATCTAGAAGGCCCAGGGCTGTTCACATGCTCAAGGAAGACCAGAGAAAAGTCCTAAGCTTGGACCTCTAGTTGACCTGCACAAGCTAGAAGCAAGGGCCAAGGCAGAGTTCTGAATTTCCTGGCTGAGTGTTGAAGGCATGCCCCAATAAACACATAGAATCCCTCTGTAGGGCCGGCCCAGTGGCGCAGCGGTTAAGTGCGCACATTCTGCGTCTGCAGCCCTGGGTTTGCCGGTTTGGATCCCAGGTGTGGACATGGCACCACTTGGCAAGCCATGCTGTGGTAGGCGTCCCACAAAGAAAGTAGAGGAAGATGGGCATGGATGTTAGCTCAGGGCCAGTCTTCCTCACCAAAAAGAGGAGGATTGGAGGCCGATGTTAGCTCAGGGCTAATCTTCCTCAAAAAAAAAAAAAAAAAAGAATCCGTCTGCAAAGACTGGAAGATTCTTTTGTTCCAGGTGTTATAAGAAAATCTCTGTACATTCATTAGCTGACCACTAAGTTAACAGAACAGAAATCATGACCAAGTGGAATTTATCCCAGAAATGAAAGATTGATTCAATATACAAAAATCAGTCAATGTAATATATTTACAGAATGAAGAGGAAAAACAGGATCATCTTAATAGACACAGAAAAAGCATTTGATGAAATTCAACACTCTTTCATGATAGAAACACTCAACTAAACCAGAAATGGAGGAGAAATTCCTCAATCTGCTCAAGCGAATCTAAGAAAAACCCACAGCTAACAGGCTACTTAATGGTGAAAGACTGAAACCTTTTCTCCTAAAATCAGGAACAAGACAAAAACGACCGCTCTTACCATGTCTACCCAACACTCTGTTGGAAGTTCTCACTAGGGCAATTTGGCAAGAAAAGAAATAAAAGACTCCTAATTTAAGAAAAACTATCTTTATTCACAGATGATATGATCTCTATACAATTTAAATATAGAAAACCCCAAAGAATACACACACACACACACACACACTGTTAGAGCTAGTAAATGAGTTCAGCAAAGTTGAAGGATACAAGATAAATATACAAAAATCAGTTGATTTCTATGCATTAGCAACGAACAATCCAAAAATGAAATTAAGAATTATAAATTAATTTATATGGGGCCAGCCTAGTGGCGCAGTGGTTAAGTTCATACGTTCCGCTTCTCAGCGGCCTGGGGTTTGCTGGTTCAGATCCCAGGGTGTGGACATGGCACTGCTTGGCATGCCATGCTGTGGTAGGCGTCCCATGTATAAAGTAGAGGAAGATGGGCACGGATGTTAGCTCAGGGCCAGGCTTTCTCAGCAAAAAGAGGAGGAATGGCAGTAGTTAGCTCAGGGCTAATCTTCCTCAAAAAAAAAAAGAGAATTATAAATTAATTTATAATAACCCTCAAAAAGAATAAAATATGAATAAATTCCTGTTAAGATGGCGTTATTCCACTTTAAACCCATCAGTATAGCTATTATCAAAAAAGAAAAACAAAACAAAAAAGACAGAAAATAACAAGTGTTGGTGAGGATATGGAGAAATTGGATCCTTTGAGTACTGCTGGTGGGAATGTAAAATGGTGCAGCAGCTATGAAAAATGGTATGGTGGTTTCTTAAAAAAATTAAAAATAGAATTATCACGTGATCCAGCAATTCCACTTCTGGGTAGGTACTCAAAAGAATCAAAAGTAGTAACTTAAACAGATATTTAGAGATCCACGTGCATAGCAGCATTATTTGAAATAGCCCAGAGATGGAAATACAACCCAAGTGTCGTGAATAGATGAATGGATAAACAAAATGTGGTATATGCATACAACAGAATATTATTCAGCTTTCAAAGGCAGGAAATCCTGATACATGCTACAACATGAATGAACCTTGAAAACATAAGCTAAGTAAAAAATTTCATACACAAAAGGCCACATATTCTATTTTTCCATTTACAGAAATGTCCAGAATAGTCAAATCCATAGATGCAGAATGTAGATTAGCCATTGCCAGGGGGTCCGGGGAAGAGGGAATTGAGAAGTATGGGGTTTCTTTGTAGGAGATGGAGATGTTCTGGAATCAGATAGTGGTCATGGTTGTACAACATTGTGAATATGCTGGAAATTACTGAATTATACACTTAAAAATTGATAAAATGGTGAATTTTATGTGGATTTGATCTCAATTTAAAAAAAAAAGGAAGGAATCAAAGATGAGTGAATCCCCTTTGGGTTTCAAGTCTGAGTAATTAAGAGAATCATTTCATTGACAGAGATGAATAAGTCAGAAAGAAGACCCTGATATTTGAGGACAAATAGCCAATTTGACTTTAAACATGTTGACTTCAAATTGAAGCCTGCATTTGGTTGGACGTTATGACCTCTGATAGGTGTCTAGTGAGAGTTCAGGGGCAGAAATAAGATTTGGGAACCTTCCATGTAGAGTATAGTAGAGACTGGGAGAATGAAGCCCTTGCTAGGAAGAGGGCCTCTTCTTGGCAGATCACAGCCTGTTCTCGCCCTCCGTCTCTGAGAAGGCCCCAGGCTTTGAAGTAAGTAAAACCCCACCCAACTTCAAAAATGGCCCACTCTGGGTTGGCAAGACGGATGATGATGTAGGAATAGGGGTACTTCTATTTTTATTTGAAGCTTTGCCCCATCTGTACTGGGGCTTCTTGCCTCCTCCTCCTCAAGGCAGGGCCCAGTCTTTCAGGGAGGAAAATCCACTTTTCATTTCCTCCAAGCATTGGACACCAAGAAATGATCATGTTAACATTTTGGTGAACACTGTCCACTGGGAGTTTTAGGCCAAAGAGCGATTTTATTCAATTACGTTTCTGAGAGATGACTCTGGTTGCTGAGTGGAGAACCCATGGGAGAAGGTATTCAGGGAAACCAGACAGTATGGTTTTTCCCTTTTGGCAGTGAATCTCTTAGAAATGAAATTCTTCAGTTTTTCTTTCAAAATCAAGTTCTTCTCTGATTTTAAGTTTAAATATATATATACACCTGCGTTCACACAGAATCACTTTAGTTCGACATTTTTTGGTTCATTGGTAAGAATACTCATAAAAACTGCATTTCACAGTTGAGTTACCAAAGAACTCTTACTTCTGTTGTGCGTGTGTGTGTGTTTAGCAAAAGAAACTTCTTTAGAAATGTTTGATATTATAAACCAGTAAGGGAAATCTGCAAATAAACTTTTGATTTCGGTTTCCCATCGCATTCTAAATTATGTGTTTATGTTTTCTTCTATCAGGAGGAAACTGAGTTTGTCAAGGAGCAGACATTCGCAGCTACGCAGTTACTCACTTGGCAACTCAAGAGGGCTGATTGCACTTCTTCTAGAACAAATCCCAGGAAGTTTCACAGTGAAATAAACAGAAATCTGCAGGTAACACTTTGGTAAGATATTGTGGGAGTCTATACCGTTGTCTCTATGCAGGTCTGCTTAGCTCTTCTATATGAGTGTTCAGAGAATTTCCTTAGAGATTTAGGAATTCAAAAGGATGCTCTCAGAGCTGCTAGAAAGGAGAAACATTTTTATTTGTTCTTTCGCTATTCATGGTTACTGAAAGAAATATACATGACAAATGTTGAATCTAGGAACCGGTCTGGATGTGGACAAACATGTCCGGTATTGTAAGTTTGCGCCTAAGAGAAATGCTCCCTTCACATTCTGTGTCACGGACGAAAAGGCATTCACATGGCTGTGCTGCATGAAGTCTGTATTGCTTTAAATAAAATTTTCCGACCCTCAGGTGACTGGTCCAAAACTTCACTTCTCTTCAAGCTCTCTACACTACCCTCGGCTTCCTCTCTCCACGACTGTGCCCAGGACTTCATCAAACAAATGGAGGCCGTCAGGCAACTTCCTGCTGCTTCCCGCTCTCATCCGGCACAGTCTTTTCACCCCTTTGGAAAGGAGCCACACATCCACTTCTCTGTCTAAACTCTGTGCATCGTCCCCAAGTTCAACGGCTATATAAAGAAGGGAATGCTAGTTGAATGACCGCGCTCCTGGTGACACAGACCTCATGAAAATTCACATCTTGCTTTTTCTCTCCAGTTGTTTCTTTTGAAGGCATTTTCCCGTCTCTTTCAGTTTTGACTTAACACTTTTCTGAACCTCAGCCAGGCCCAGTTTTATAGCAGTCACTCACTACTGCTTGAAACTCTCCGTTTCCTTGGCCTCTGTGAGGCTGCTCTCTTGGGGTCTTAGACTTCTAAGGCTCTTTTATGGGTCCCTCTTCCCCTGCGCATCCACTGAATGTTGGGTTCCCCAGGTTTTGCCTTAGCCCACTGCTCTTCTCCCTCCTTCTCCTTTCCCTGGTTATCTCATTTATCCTCATGACTGTAATGATGACGCACATGTGTATGCCTGCTAAGCACCTCCACTTGAATATTTCACAGGCACCTCAAACTTGGCATGTCCCACATTGTTTCCTCTGCAAATTTATTCCTCCTTTTAAAGTTTGCCTGCAAATTACCTACTGATTTCAGTTCTCTCATCACTGTATCAGTTAGGATTCTTGTAGGGTGCTCATAGAAGATTTCAGAGCCCCTGTATGGACCTTGAGCTAAGACTGTAGAACCCTGAGCTCATCGTTTTCTTTCTCTAAGTTCTCCAGCACACTTGGAAGTGGTTCTCCAGCCAATCTTATTATGGCTTGTATTGTCTCTTAAGTATCCTATGACAGCAAATATTTGTTCATCCAAAGCTTTACCTTGTATGGCAAAAGTTGGCAACTATGCCTCCGGGCCAAATCTGACTTGCTGTCTGTTTTTATAAATAAAGTTTTGTTAGAACACAGACACACCCATTCATATACTTATTGTCTGGCTGGCTGCTTTTGAGCTACAACCACAGAGTTGAGTAGTTGTGTCTCTCAAGCCTGAAATATTATAATCTGTTCCTTTTGAGAAAAAGTTTGCCAACCCCTGTTCTGTAGGTATTTGATTAAAAATGTCAATGTATGGTAATCTGTGTAATTGTTTCGCCTCTGATTGCCGTGTAATGCTAGCGTCCCCTTTACCACTGGAAACAGGGCTATTAATACCTTGAAATGTAATAAAACCACAGCATGAATTCCAGACAATCCAGAAGCTATTCAGAGAACATATCCAACCCAACTAGACCCCCGGAATCATGTGCAGCATCAAATTCTCTATCAGGCATGGTTCGATCAAAGAAACAAGACCGCTAGAGTTTTGACCTTACACAACTGTGAGATGTGGTTAAACGGTCTCTGTGAGGCTGTGGCCTTTGTGCCTGATGCTTGAGCATGAAGTTTGCAGGGCAGGTAGTCAGGAAGGGAAGATGGATGTAAAGTAGAGAAGAGAAGTAGGAATGAGTTGGAACCTGGAGACTCCAGCTGGAACCCACGAAGATGGACTAGAAACTGTGTCAGTTTCTCATCACCTCTACAGGAGGAGCTGACACTTTGTCATGAAGCTAAATACTCACCTGGAACAGGAGTCAGAAAAGCTCGAGGATGATCCAAGAGGAGATGCAGCAGCTGGAGGACTGCTGCTGCCCTGTGACAAGGAGATGAGCCAGTAGATAAGTGACAACATGTGTGAGCTCCACCAATGCCTTCTGCTCCTGCCCCAACCTTTCGTGCATCAAAACGTTATGGCTGCTGCTCCCCTTCCACCTTCCAAAGTTCATGTAAATGTCTCTTATGGTCCACCCTGATCAGAAACATACAGGGAAGAGAATTCTTGGAAAGAGAATTTTAACCAAGTTAACAAATTACAGATTTGTTAGGATTTAAAATTAATTAGAATTTAAAATTCTAATCATATTTTCTGTTTCTCTGTATATCTAGTCTCACGTAATGGTGCACTATTCACTAAATTTCTAAAGCTGGGTACCTGGATTCATTCCTCTCCATCATCATCATTAGTGGCTCACCTAATCTTGCTTATTTTAGGTCCTAAATATATTTCCAATATGTCTGTTCTTCTTTAGCGGGGAACCAGCACTTCCTTAGTCCAGGCTTTCCTTAAATTTTGCCTTCTTACTGTCACTACCTAGCAAGTTTCCCTGCCTTTTATCTTGTCCTGCTTAAATCCATCCTCCTTCCTACAGCTGGAGTAAACTACCTCAAGCACAAATTGAATTACATCCTCTTCCCCCATTTACTACTCCAGAGTGTTATGATTGGGAATAGGGGGATATTGTGAAAGGTTATGAGCGTTCTTGCTTTTCTGTGTTCCTCGGGGGGTTTTTTTTGTGGAAAAATTTAAATAACATAAAATTTACCGTTTTAGTCATTTTAAGTGTACAGTTCAGTAGCATTCGGTACATTTACATGGTCGTGAAACTTACCACTATCCATTTCCAGAATTTTTTTTCATCTTCCCGAACTGAAACTCTGTACCCATTAAACACTAATTCCCCTTTCCCCCTTCCCCTCAGCCCCGGCAACCACCATTCGACTTTCTTTTTATGAGTTTGACTATTAACTACTTTAGGTTACTTTGTATAAGTGGGATAATACAGTATTTGTTTGCTTGTGACTGGTTTATTTCACTTGACGTAATATCCTCAAGGGTCACCCATGTTGTAGCATGTATCAGAATTTCCTTTCTTTTTAAGGCTGAATAATATTCCATTGTATGCATATATCACATTTTGCTTACCCATTTTTCTGCCGATGGACATTTGCACTGCTTCCATCTTCTGGCTGTTGTGAGTAACACTGCTATGAACATGGATGTACAAAATCTGTTCAAGTCTTTGCTTTCAATTCTTTTGGGTATACCCAAAAGTAGAATTGCTGGATCTATTTTGCTGATAATTCTATTTTTAATTTTTGAGGAGCTGCCATACTGTTTTCCACATTCCCACCAGCAGTGTACAAGGGTTCTAATCTCACCCACACTTTTTATTTTCTGGATTCTTCATTTGTGTGTTTTGCTTTGTTTTAGTAATAGCCATCCTAATTGATGTGAAGTGGTATCTAATTGTGTTTTCGATGTGCATTTCCCTAATGATTAGTGACTTTGAGCATCTTTTCATATGCTTATTGGCTGCTGGTGTATCTTCTTTGGGGAAATGTCTAGTCAACTCAGTTTACCCATTTTTTAATTTGGTGGGTTTTTTTGGTTGTTGTTGAAATGGGAAACTTCTTTATATATATATATATATAGGCTATATATTAACCTCTTATCAGATATATGATTTATAAATATTTTCTCTAGTTTCATAGGTTGCCTTTTTAATCTGCTGATAGTGTCCTTTGATGCACAAAAGTTTTAAATTTTGATGTAGTCCAATTTAGCTATTTTTTATTTTGTTGCTTCTGCTTTTGTGTCATATCCAAGAAATCATTGCCAAATCCAATGTCATGAAGGTTTGCCTTACGTTTTCTTCTAAGAGTTTTATAGTTTTAGCTTCTATGTTTAGATCTTTCATCTATTTTGAGTTAGTGTTTGTATACAGTATAAGGTAAGGGTCCAACTTTATTCTTTTATATGTGAATATCCAGTTTTCCCAACAGCATTTGTTGAGAAGACTGTTCTTTCCTCATTGAATGGTCTTCACCCCCTTGTCGAAAATCATTTGACCATATAGCTGAAGATTTGTTTCTGGGCTCTCTAGTCTATATATATCTGTCTTTATACCAATACCATACTATTTTGATCACTGTAGCTATGTAGTAAGTTTTGAAACCAGGAAATGTGAAACTCCCAACGTTTTTCTTCTTTTTTTTTTCTTTTTCCCCAAAGCCCCAGTAATAGTTGTGTATCCTAGTTGTAAGTCGTTCTAGTTCCTCTATGTGGGATGCCATCACAGCATGGCTTGATGAGCAGTGCGTAGGTCTGTGCTCAGGATCTGAACTGGTGAACCCCGGGCCGCTGAAGCTGAGCGTACAAGCTTAACCACTCAGCCATGGGGCTGGGCCCCATTTTTCCTTTTTTTCAAAATTGTTTTGCCTATTTGTATTTATAGTTCCTAGGGTTTAAAAAAATGAATATTAATTTCAAAGATAATAAAACATTAAAAGGCAAATTTAATAAAATACTATCCACTCAAACAACTCCCTACATAAACAATGCAAAACTCATCAATGGGTCCCCATTGGGTACTGAATAGAGTCCAAACTCTTTAGCAGGTTATCATAGTGCTCCATGTCCCATCTTCTATAGATTTACTCTGCCTTGTTCACCTCTGTCCCCATCTTGCACCTTGTACTTCTTTTATAACTTCTTACCTAATGCCTCACTGCTTGTACTTCTTATCACAGGTCATTCTCTTATGCTGCTGTACCTTTGCTTATACTGTTCCCTCTGCCAAGAACACCTTTCCCACTTTTTTGGGAGTGACTCCTCCTAATTTTTCCTTTAGGAATTAGGTTATTTGTCATCTTCTCCAAGAAGCTTTTCCCAAACCCCCACATTGGGTGACAAGTCTCTCTTCTGAGTTCCAATGGTCCCCAGTCTATGCTGTTTGATTAAGACATTATATTATAGAGTAATTGTCTATAAGCTCTTCAAGATCAGGGACCAGATCTTCTTCTTCTTTTGTTTAACTTCCAGTGGCTAAATACAATTTTTGGCACATGGATAACATCTGTCAAAATTAGTTTAATAGAAGTGAAAGGAATTTCATGTCTCCAAGGCAAGGACCTGCTGCTCAGGGCGGGATATCACTGCCATTGGCAAAGGGAAAGCTCAAGTGGGAGAAATCCTCTAGTATTGGCCCTGAAGATTGAGCTCACTGGGGTGGAGAATATATGAAATCTTGCAGAGGAATATAAATGTCAGATGACTTCCATAGTGTAGACTGGGAAAATTCTCCTGCTGCCAGGTCACTATGCAGGGCATCTATTTGAAAAAGTATATAAAGTTCAGGTCATTCCAAAGGCCGCTAGGCAAAAATCCAATTCCTCTGTGGTGTAGTAGTCCTTTCCTGGAGGAATGCCTGAGGTCCTGGGAACCCTTTTATTGTTCAGTGCATTTAGATGGAAACATGTTTTATGCAACTTCAGTTCTTTAATTCTTGAGAATGTTTCTCCAAATGCATTCCAAAGACTGTAGATGTTGCAATTATTTTATAGACAACATGGATCTAAGCCCAAAGGAGACCCAGTGCACTTGGTTCCTGGGACATCAAAGATGAACACACACATTAGAGCGAAAAGAGTAGTAGCAGGTGCCCATGATGCAGAGCGAGATGCTGGGAGCAGACCGATTCTGCAGCCACAGCAAAAGAGAGGCACTCTCATCAGAAACCTCCTCCTTATGCTCTGCTTGGAGCCGTTAGTCACACACAGACATTTAGCCTGTCTAAATAATGAACTTGATAATAGAAAGACCTCACAATTTCTGTAGACATGTGAAAGGTGGGAGTGATGAACTTCTCAACTCAAATCTGCCTTCTGTATTTGGTAAACTTGAGAGCAAGGAGTTGCTCAGTACAACTAGGTTTTCTGCACAGTATCTTGTCCATAAGATGTTCTTGATAAATGTTTGATATGAGATCTAATTCTAGAACAAATCGTGCTTTTTAGTGAAATTGCTGTGGTTTTCTGCATATCACAGGTAGTGTACCTTTAATGGCTAGTATCACCCATGATATCATCCTGATATGCTCAACCTTCTTTTAAAAATTGTGAAAATGCCATATGAGCTGATAAATAGCAAACAGGTGGTCGTTAATCTTAACTACTTAGGTATTTAAGGAAAATATTTAAAGCAAATAGTAAGAGGGCCACTTTGGTAGTAAAGGCATAGGAAAGAAAAAAATCTGCTTGAATAATGAATAGTAATTAAAGTGGTCCAGCGAAAATCCTGGTTATCATGGCCCCCATATGTCTCATGTTGCTAATTATATTGTTTTAATTTTCCTTAAGATTTACTAATTCCAGATTACGTATGTCTTCCTTAGGCTTGGTGAAGTATGATTCTTTTCCCCTCAGACACAGAATATTTTTATTCCTTAGCATTTACAGGTGAGTTCAGACTACATTCTTTCTAATTCTTTGAAATCACGCAACAAAAGGGAAGGTTCCCTTTAAAGGAGAACCCTCTGGTGTCCTGGACAGTTTGTCCCAGGGACAACATTCAAAGTGCTGCTTGGACTTTGAGCCTCATTGGCCTCATTACCCAGAAAGGGAAGTTTCCCCTTTAAATAACAATGCTCTTATGAACAGATTTTGTGTGTCACAATTGCTGTTTGCATCCCTGCCTGCATCACTGGATGATGAGCTCTGATGTCAGGTTACCTTCAGGTGCTCAGCAGGTCTTCACTGAGCACCTGCACAGGACCCAGCACTAGGCGCTACTCATTCCTTCCATGCAGGACCTTTGTTGAGCACCTACACTCTGCTGGGCAATGGAATACAAAATAAAAAGGATGGTCCCTGGCTTCAAAGAGCTCAGAGTTCAGGTGGAGATGACCGACGAGCAAATAACACAGCAATCTGAGCAGTCTTGTACTAGAAGCGAGTGCCCAGGGAGATCTACGAAGGAGTCATTACTCTGATGCTGGGGAAGAGGAATGTCTTAGAGTAGATAACACTTGATCCCAGGCCTTGAAAGATGAGTGAAATTCCACGAGTTAAAGAGAAGAAGAGTTAGGTGAGAATAGTGGGGAAATACGTTTGGGTAGATGAGGTGGTTGCAGGAAAACTTGAAAACCAGGGGGAAGAATTTAGATCTGAATTGGTGGATAATAGGAAGGAATCAACCCTAAGCTAAGGAGCAGAAGGATGGCATGACTACTAAATTGTTCAAGGAAAATCCATCAGACATGACACGCTGGAGACAGAGAGGTCAGCCTGCAGGCAGCCAGAGAGTTCTTGCAAATACCAGTCAACTGGAAGATGGTAAAGCCTGGGATTGGGGTGATAATGGAAGGAATGGAGAGGAAAGGAAGGTACCCAGCAGAAAGGGATAGTGCTTGGCAGATGGAAGGAGATGAATAAATGTCTGTTGAGAAAGTGATGGAATGTTTAAGTGGATTATTAACAGCACTTTATGTATTGAAAAGGAGTGAACATAAAACATGGCTATGACTCTAAGGATTTGAACCAAAGTGACAAAAAGAATGGTTTATATTTCATTGACAAGGATGAAGAATATGAGAGAGGAGTGAATTAAAGGAAAAGCAATTAACGAGTCACTATAAATTCCCACGGGGTAGAGTTTTGCTTCCTTCTCCTGAGTACAGGACTTGGTATATGGCAATATACTAATAAGTGTTAATAGGAAGTAATAGTGCAAGTAAACAGGAGAAACAAGGGCATAGCTTTCAGCCTCCCTGGGATTCTAAGATGGCTTGGCCTGGGGATACTTCTCAAAGTGCCGCTTGGGCTGTTAGCCTCTTGGGCCTCAGTTTCCTCATCTGGAAAATGGGGGAGTTGATTGGTGGCTAGCGAACATCCTTCCAGTGTTAATAATCAGTGACTCTGTTATTTTCGCTAATATTGGTCTTCTTTCTCCTTAAAAAACAACTTAAAAAATGAACCCCAACTCTTCAGGTCTATCCTTTCCCTCTGAAGGGAGCAAAGGAAACTAACGCATGAGGTACAGAGAGAATCTAAAGGAGTCATGAGCTGAAGGGCTATTTCTCACTGTTTGAAGGATCCCATTGCCAAAAATGGAAATGGTGTTTGGAGTGTTGTTTTTGCCATGTCCCCTGGACTTAAATGGAACTAAATTCTCTTGCGAAGATGGAGAGGGGAGGTGAGGAGAGGAGGGGGTGCCTCGCCTGGGAGCTGGCTGCTAATCTATGCACTGGAGGTCCAAGTTCAAATGTGCTCGCAGGAAAGCTTCAGTTCAATTTTTTCTCCATACACAATGAAGCTGTTGTGAGTCCAGAAGCTGGGGGAAGGCAGCTGGATTTCTAGAGCTCAATGGCCAGCATCTTTTTTTATTCCTTTTTGATTCTCCTCTTTCAGAGACACAGTTCACAGGACACACTGGTCTGGAGAATAAAATACTAGTTAGTCATCGTTGTAAAGTCTAGAAAACAAGAAGCACATCCCGAACAGGAGTTACCAGGCCTCATTAGCAAGCAGCCTCAGTGAATCACTCAGCAATATGTAAATAATGACTTTCAGTAAAAGAAGGGGCGTTAAACACTTTCCCCTCAACTTAACATTGGCCCTGCCTATGATGACCATTTTAGGTGAGTAAGTTTCCGGATTGCTGGGTCCTTTTGCTGTGTTAGTTTAATTTTGTAAACTACCCCGTAAAGGAATGTGTTGAATAAATGCCCATCTGATATCAAAGGTCCAGAGGGATTTCTGTGCCTACTGCTTACAGGATCTAATCAGATGGTCCCTGAAATGGCTCTGATCCTCTCTTTGGGAAAAATTTCCTAAAGTGATAAATTATTTTTCCTGCTAAATCTCTGTGTGATAGTTTTTTTGTGACTTTTCTTTAAACAGATGAAGTTTAAGGAGTTGCTACAGAAGGATGCTTGGCTTTAGAGGTGGGGTGGGTGGGTGCTTTTAGATAGAGTAATGACAAGGGCTGACATTTATTCCGGGCTTACTCTGTGCCAGCACTGATAGAGGTACTTTGTGAGTTAAATTCATTTAATCCTCCAAGTGACTCCATAAAACATATATTATTATCTGCATCACCTTAAAGATGAGGAAACTGAGGTTTAAAGAGAGCTTAAACCATGAGGCTCATAGGTGGTTGAGCCAGGCTCCCAAATGTGGTGCTTACAGTTGACACTATGCTAATCTCCCGTGAGCAGGGCGTCCCCCTGACTTTCATGCCTCTTGGTTTCCTGACAGCTACGTTGTGTTTTAGCTCTGGATCCAGTTCTTGACTATTCATTGTCTTTGTCCTCTGGTTCCCAGACATGAAATGAGCAGAAGGTAACGGGAAGGTAAACAGGAGTGGAGAGTAAAGGAAGAAGTCATGCACTGAGTCCATGCACACACATACACGCACACGCATATACACACCCATGCACACATGCACGCATACAAACCAGCCCACTTATTTATTTTATACTCACATCACTCATGTGCTCTCAGAGGCTCCTTTCCTGCCAGGTTATACATAGTCCTTCCCTGAGGGATCAGCCCTTTCCACTCCAGGTCATGGGAAGGGGCAGGAAGGAGATGACTTCCTTTCCAAGGGCTTGCCGGAAAACCGTGTTTGGAGAGGGACACTTAAAGGAATTGATCAATAAGAATAGCAAATGTAGGGGCTGCCCGGTGGCGCAGCGGTTAAGTGCGCACGTTCTGCTTCGGCGGCTCAGGGTTCGCCGGTTTGGATCCCGGGTGCAGACACGGCACCGCTTGGCAAGCCATGCTGTGGTAGGTGTCCCACATATAAAGTAAAGGAAGATGGGCACAGATGTTAGCTCAGGGCCAGTCTTCCTCAGCAAAAAGAGGAGGATTGGCAGCAGATGTTAACTCAGGGCTAATCTTCCTCAAAAAAAAAAAAAAAAGAATAGCAACTGTAAAGGCCAAAACTGTGACTGAGACAGTGCAATCACCAGCTCTCAGAACACAGAAGGACATCAGTCCTGACCTTCAGGAGCTCGGCATGGACAAGAGCAAACACCAGCTCTGATGTATCATCCCCCATACGTGCCCACAACCCAGGACCCCAGGATTGTCATCTTGGGACATATTCTGTGATATACTGTCATGTACTCTATAGCTTCTTGTATCCTGGAATTAAAAACAACTCGAGCTCTTAACAACCAACCTACCATCGAATGCTGTTTTGTTATAATGAGTGAATTAATATTGAAAGATACCCATGGTATGTTTAGTAGGCGTAATAAGCTTGCAGAACAGTATGCATGGTTTAATCCCATTTGCGTAACAAAGATAAAAATACATGCAAAATAACAACAATAAAAATGCACAATAATAATATCCGTGTAGTGCTTATTATACACCAGGCATTATCCTAAGTACTTTACATTTATTAGCTTACTAATCCTCAGAACAATCCTATGAAATAGACACTAATATTACCTCAATTTTATATGAAGAAACCAAAGTATGGAGAAGTTAAGTAACTTGTTCAGGGTCACCCGACTAAGTGGCAAAGTCAGAATTCCAACCCAGGCATCCTGGCTCCAGAGTGTCTATTATCAAGCAGTTTGCTGTACTATAAATGCCATGTCAGCACAGAACAATTCCACACAAACACACAGCAAACTGTTAACAATGATTAGCTGAGGGGTGTGGAAATGGCAGGTGGGGCGAAGGACAGGAGAGGAAATTTTACTTTTATAATACATACTTTTGTATTTTCTGGCATTATTGTTAAAGTATCTTATTATTTGTTTACAGTTTTAAAAATCCTTTAAGGGCTGCAGAGAACCCTTGACTCTGTGGTGACCTAGTCAAGGGAAGAGACTACACAGCTTCTGTTTCTAGGAGGCGAGAATGAGAACTGGGTTGGGTTTATAAGTAGGAAGGAAAGAGTAGGATATGGTTTAAAGAGAAGAGGGAGCTATGAGGTGCTTGTAGTGGTCAAAATCACAGAGACAGAAAGTGTGACAGCCCTTGCCAGGGCCTGAGGAGAGGGTGGAATGGGGAGTTGTTTAACGGGTGCAGAATTTCAGTTTTACAAGATGAAAAGAGTCATGGAGATGCACGCTGGTGATGGTTGCACAACAACGTGAAAGTATTTAATCCCCCTGGATGGTGGGCTTAAAAATGGTTGACGGTAAATTTTATGCCAAGTGTATTTTCCTACGATAAAGGAAATTGAAGAGAAAAAAAGAGAGAAGAGGGAGGAAGAGGACTGAGGAGTCCATAGAGGTAACAAAGAAGAGAAAGGAGTTGAAATCAATGCAGCACAGTGGGGCGAGGAGCTCGGATATCTAACGCCGGCAGCTCTAATGACCCACGCTTAAATATAAAGTCTCGGTGGAGGGAAACCTAGGTTCTCCATGCGCAGAGATGAAGTATTTTGCATACTTTATAAGGTAACCAGTAATTGTCCTTTTAGGTAAGAGGGTCCCGGGGAGAATTCCAATTATAACACACTTGTCTCCTTCCTGAGACCAAATATTCTGGTTTGGAGGAAAGTTTGCTATTTTAAAGCAGGAATTGGCTCTGCAAAATGCAAATGCAGATTCATCCTCCTCTCTACAGAGCGCTGTAGATAAACAGGTCCTCGCCCAAAACCACACTAGCCTGCAGGGGCAGGGATCAGATTTCAGCTGCTGGGACAGCCTGCTGGCTTGGTGACAGGCCTCTGTGAGGTGGCCATTCCAGCAGATTGCAATAGCTCCTTGGCCAGGTCTGCTATCAGCTCACCCACCCTTACCCTTGAACTGGAGCCAAGGTCTCTGGAGGAGGGAGTGCGCCATTGCCTTTCATACCTTTCATTGCCTTCCTGGGACACGCAGGTGCTCAGCCCTGAGTGGCTTCCAGGGTCTCATGTTGGGGCACTGTCATAATAGGCTGAGTCTTTGAAAAAGGTAACTTCTAAAGGACTGTCAGTCAAGGCCAAGAACAGCCATCCTCACTTAGGATATTTCCAACAAAATTGATTTTTTGGAGTATAAATGAGATTTTCTTAGTCTTTCCTAGGCTTGGCTGGACTTCATTTTAGAGCACAGCATGTTTTCATTTTGGCCAGTCTGAAGAAGTGCCACCTTCCTGTCTCCTTCTTGTGGTCACTGTTTTATCCCCAGATAGCTACCATAAAAGTAATTAGAGCTAGATTTACTGAGTGAATATTATGTGCCAGGAGTCATACTTGAACACTTCTCACGACAAAATGTGCAATTGGGAATATCATCACCATTTTATAAGTGAATGACACTGATAATCAGAGAAGTTAAAGAGTTTTATCCAGGGCCACTCATTTGTGGTGGAGGTGGGATTTGAACCCAGGTATGTTCTACTTCAAAGCTGGTAAATTTATACATTAAATTAGTACATTACACATTATGCTAGATTGCCCTTTCAAATGCAAATAGGAACTATTTTCTAATCAAGTAGCTTCCTCATCAATAGGCAGCCAGGGCTGCAGCATAAACACAGAGCTGTTCCCTGCCCAACCGAGGGTCTCAGATCCTCTTCTACCTTACCAGGTGTGAATGGCATGTGCATATGGAATCTTTGGAAGCTCCATTTACTCAGCTATTAAATACTATGAGGTCCTAAGGGTTCGTGTAACCCCAAAGTGCCTCATTTGTGCGGAGGATGTAACTCTAGCACTAAGAAGGATTTGCTCTGCTTGTGTTCAGAGGCCTGTAGAACAAGCCAATCCACCCCTCTCCCATTCCAAGGCCAACAGCTGGCCCTCTGAGCTGGTTCCTGCCCACAGGGGAGGCAGGACACTACTGTCCAGTGCTTTCGGCTAGGTCTCAAGGAAGAATCATTGGTCACCAGTCAGGGCTGATGGGTATCTGAGTTTGTTTGTTTGCACTTTGTTAGGGCTGGTCTCAATTTCCCATTGTCTCTAGTACACGGTCTTAATCATTATTTATGCTACTGTAATTCAAGTTCTCAATCTCTCTATAAGTTACTGAGTCCCTTAAAAAAGACAAGTTAGGAGGGTTCTATTAAAGAAATGATTTTCTGAAGTTGGTTTACCCTTGCATGGCTATACTCTGCAGTGGATGGAATTTTTATTACTCATACAAATGTATCTTTAAAGAGTGTTTTTTTATACTTTTTTTCCCCACAACCCGCATAAAAAAATAGATTTTAGACTTTTAATTCCAGCCAAGATGGAATAAGAGAAACCAGATTTGCTTTCCTGGCTGAAACAAGTAATAACCTGGACAAAATATATGAAACAATAATGTTTGGACATGGACTATCAGGTAGTGCAGACCATGAGCCCTGGGAGGGAAAGCAAATGAAGTTAGCCCCCCAGTATCCCAGCTGACTTCTGGGAGAGGGTCTGGATTGCAAAGCAGGGAGGAGAAAGCCAGGCAGTGCCGGTGATTGAAGAGATGGAGGTGGGAGTCTGGGGAGGCCAAGGTGCCTAGGATCTGCAGAGGGGAGTACCGAGCAGGAGAGAGCTGCACAGGGAGAAAGTGCTGGAGGTCTGCAGAGGGTCTCCCTCTGGTCCTCAGCTGAGTGCTGGTCAGCATACGCATGTGAGGAAATGACCTGAAGCTGGAGAGAACCACCCAAAAGGAGCAGAGGACAGAATACTTCATGTTCCTCCCAGCCAGAGTGGAAAATCTCATAATTAATGGGGTTAGGGGTCAAGTTCTCATAAAGATACTGCCTCGGTTGAAGGACAAAATTAGTCCTAGACTAAAGGCAGCTCTGGTTTCACTGAACAGAATTTAAAAGCAAGCCTGGAAAGGATAAAACTGTTTCCTAGTAACTTAACTGTGCTCCAGAACAAAGCTCAAGGATGTGTACAGGAATACAGAAGGCCTGGCATACAGTCAAGAAATTACCTGGCAAGAAGCAGGAATACAATCGATGATAAGACATAAAATCAAAAGAAACAGACCCAGAAATGACACATTTGATAGAATTAGTAAACAAAGTTTAAAATAGTAGTTATAGTCAACATATTTAAGAAGGCAAAGATTGAGCACATTAAGTAGAGATGTGGAAAATATAAAAAAGGCCCCAAATAGAATTCTAGAGATGAAAATGACGATATCTGAGATGAAAAATGCGCTGAATGAGACTAACATATTAGACACTACAGTATAAAACAGTAGTAAACTTGAAGGCATAGCGTTAAAAAATGATGCCAAATGAAACATAAAGAGAGAAAAGAATTTAAAAAAAATGATGAGAGCATCAGTAAGCTTTGGCAAAAACCCAAGCAGCCTAATATACATGTTAATAGACTCCCTGAAGGAAGGAAGAAAGAGGGATGGACAGTGAAAATGATTGAAGAAATAATGGTTAAAAATTTCCAAATGTGATGAATACTGTAAAAGCCACATATCCAAGAAGATTAATGAACTCCAAGCAAAAAAACCATGAATAATTACACCAAGAAACAATCAAATTGCCCAAAACCAGACATAAAGATAAAATATTAAAAGCTACCAGAGGAGGGTAAAAAAAGACAGATTACATACCGAGGAACAAAGAATGACAAAAGACTTTGTCAGGAACAATGTGAGACAAGACCATGGAGCAACATCTTTAAAGTACTGAAAGAAGAAGAATGTGTCAAAACCCAGCAAAAATGTTTTTCAAAAATAACTTTTTCAGATATTTCAAAAAGAGCTTTACCAGGCATTCAAAAACGGAAGGAATTCATCACCAGCAGACCTAGACAACAAGAAATACTAAAGGAATTTCTATAGGCGGAAAGAGAATGATACCAGATGGAAATCTGGATTTATACCAAAGAATAAAGAGCACAGGAAATGTTAAATACGTAGATACATATAAAAGACTTTTTTATTATTAAGCTATTTAAAATAATTGACTGTGGAAAGCAAAAATAATAATAATGTATTAAAAGGTTTATAACATACATAGAAGTAAGGTGTATGGCAGTAGTACAAAGGCCAGGAAGTGGAAAATGGATGTTTAAAGGTTCTTACACTATGTGTGAAATGGTATAATATTATTTGAAGGTAGATTGTATACCACAAACCTTTTGTTATAAAATAATAGAGTTATAGCAAATGAGCCAACACATGAGATAAAATGGAATCATTAAAAATATGACTAAGGAACAGGGCAAGGATGCCTCTCACTATTCCTTTTCAACCCTGTGCTGGAAGTCCTAGTTAATGCAATAAGACAAAAGGAAGTCAAACTTCCTTCCCATTCTGAAGGAAGAAATAAAACCATCAATTTTTGAAGATGACATGATTGTCTATGTAGAAAATTCCAAAGAATCAACAAAAAGCTCAGGGAATTAATACACGATTATAGCAAAGTTGCAGGATACAAGGTCAATATACAACAGTCAATTGCTTTCCAAAATACTGACAATAAACAATTGGAATTTGAAATTAAAAACACCACCATTGACGTTAGCACCCCACCAAAATATTAAATACTTAGGTATAACTCTACAAAATATGTATGAGATTTACGTGAGGAAAACTACAAAACTCTGATGAAAGAAATCAAAGAACTAAATAAACGGAGAGAGATTTCATGTTCATGGGTAGGAAGACTTGCTATTGTCAAGGTATCTGTTCTTCTGATCTAGAGCTGTAAATTCAACATAATGGCAATCAAAATCCTAGCAAGTTATTTTGTGGATATCAACAAACTAATTTTAAGGTTTATATGGAGAGGGAAAAAACCCAGAATATACAATAATGAAGGAGAGGAACACTACCCAACTCACCATGAAGCTACAGCAATCAAGATAGTGTGATATTGGCAAAAGAAGAGACAAATAGATCAATGGAACAGAATAGAGAGCCCAGAAATAGACCCACATAAATACAGTCAACTGATAGTTGACAAAGGAGCAAAGGCAATACAACGGAGAATGATGCTGGAGTAACTGAACATCTACATGCAAAAAGTAAAGCTAGACACAAACCGTATATCCTTCACAAAAACGCATCATAGACCTAAACATAAAATGCAAAATTGCAAAATTCTTAGAAGATCGCATAAGAGGAAATCTAGATGCTCTTGGGTATGGCAATGGCTTTATAGATACAACGCCAAAGACACAATCCATGAAAGAAGTAATTTATAAGCCGGACCTCAGTAAATTGAGATATTTTTGCTCTGCAAAAGACACTGTCAAGAGAATGAGCAGACAAGCCACAGAACTGAAGGAAATATATGCAAAAGACATATCTGATAAAGGAATATTATTCAAAATACAGTAATGCCCCTTATCCGTGGGGGATATGTTCCAAGACCCCCAGAAGACGCCTCAAATCTTGGATAGTACTGAATCCAGTATATATACTAGGTTTTTGCATATACATGTATATTTGAGGTGCGACAGCAAAACCAGCACAAATGTCTTTTTCCTCTTCACAATTTCATGGATAGAAGATTTGTTCTTACAGTAGTCTTAGCAGCCTCAGTATACAATCTTTTTTCTTTTCTTAGTAAGTTGAGAACTTTTACCTTTTCACTTAAAGGAAGTACTTTATGGCTTCTCTTTGGCATATCTGAATTGCCAGCATCACTAGTCTTGCACTTTGAGGCCATTATTAAGTAAAATAAGCGTTACTTGAACACAAGAATGGTGATACCACAACGGTTGATCTGATAACTGAGACAGCTTCTAAGAGAATAATGCGTGGGTAGCGCATACAGCATGAAAATTCTGGACAAAGCTATGAGTCACATGCCAGGCCGAATGGAGCGGGCCTGTGTGAAGCTTCATCACGCTGCTCAGAACCACGCGAAGTTTAAAACATGAATTGTTTATTTGAGGAATTTTTCACTTAACATTTTCAGACAACAGTGAACTAAAACCATGGAAAGGGAAACCTCAGATAAAGGAGGGCTACTTTACACAAAGAACTCATAAAACTTAACAATAAGAAAGTGGAAAACAAGATTAAAAAATGGGCAAAAGACCTGCACAGACATCTCACCAAAAAAATGCAGGTTTTCAAATAAGCATATGAAAAGATGTTATATCTCATATGTCATTAGGGAAATGCAAATTAAAACGAGATACCAGTACACAGCTAGTAGAATGTCCAAAATTCAAAACACTGACAACATCAGATGTTGGCCAGGATGTAATGCAACAGGAACTCTCACTGTTGCTGGTGGGAATGCAAAATGGTATACCTACTTTGGAAGACAGTTTGGCAGTTTCTTAGAAAACTAAACATAGTCTTACCATATGATCTAGCTTTTGTGCTCCTTAGTATTTACCCAAATGAGTTGAAAAACTTATATCTACACAAAAATCTGCACATGGATTTTTATAACAGCTTATTCGTAATTGCCAAAACTTGGAAGCAACCAAGATGACTTTCAGTAAATGAGTGGATAAATAATCTACCATACATCCAGACAGTGGAATATTATTCAGCACTAAAAGGAAATGAGCTATCAAGCCATGAAAAGATATGGAGGAACATAAAATGCATATTGCTAAGTGAAAGAAGCCAATCAGAAAAGGCTACATACTGTATGATTTCAAATACATGACATTCTGGAAAAAGCAAAACTATGGAGACAGCAAAAAGATCAGTCATTGCCAGGGGTTAAGGGGGAAGGAGGGATTAATAAGTGGAGCACAGAGGATTTTTAGGGCTGTCAAACTATTTGTATGATACTATAATGGTGTACACATGTCATTATACGTTTGTCAAAACCCACTGAATGCACAACACCAAGAGTGAATCCTCATGTAAAGTATGGACTTTGGGTGATAGTGACGTATCAATGTATGTTCTTCAATTGTCACAAACATACCACTCGGATGTGGGTTGTTGACAGCTGTGGATGCTGTGTATATGTGGGAGGGGGTACATGGGAACCCTCTGTACTTCCTGCTCAATGTTGCTGACAACTTAAAACTGCTCTAAAAAAAGGTCAATTTTTTAAAAATTCTAAAAAAATACTCAATCTAAAAGAAGGCATAAAAAGAGGAAAAAGGGAACCAAGGACAGAACAAATAGAAAACAAAAAGCAAGATGGTAGATTTAAATCCAACTATATCAATAACTACATTAAATGTTAATTAACAGGCAAAGATTGTAAAATTATATAAAAAAACAAGGATCAACTGTATGTTGTCTCCCAAGACAATATAAAGACAAAAATATAAAGACGCAAATAGGATAAAAGTAACAGGATGAAAAATAATACACCACAGTAACACTAATCAAAAGGAAACTGAGGAGGCTCTATTTATACCAAACAAAGTAGATTTCAGAGCAAAGAATATTATTAGGGATAAAGAGGATTGTTTCATAGTGATAAAGAGGTGAATTCATCAAGAGGTCACAGGAATCCTAAACATTAATGCATCTAATAATAGAGCTTCAAAATACATGGCACAAAAACCGATGGAACTGCAAGAGGAAACAGACAAATCCATAATTATAGTTGGAATTTTAACACCCCTCACTCAATAATTACTAGAACAAGTAGACAGAAAGTCAGCAAGTTTATAGAAAAACTGAATAACAACCATCAATTAACTGGGTCTAATTGGCATTTATGGAACTGTCCATGCAACAACAGTGGAATGCATATTTTTTTCAACTGCACATAGAACATTTACGAAGAAAACGTAAAACAAGCCTCAATAACTCAAAAGGATTTAAACCATACAAACTGTTCTCTGACTACGTGGAATTAAGTTAGAAATAAATAGTAGAAAGATATGAGGAAAATCTCCAAGTCTTTAGGAACTACCACACTTCTAAATAATCCATAAGTCATGGGAGAAATCAAAAGGTAAATCAGAAAGTATTTTGGAATAAATAAGAATAAAAATATAACATCCAAACTTGTGGACACAGATGAAGCAGTGCTTCGAGAGAAATTTATAGCACTAAACACCTCTATTAGAAAAGAAGAAAGGTCTCAAATCAACAACCTCGGCTTCCACCTTAGGAATCTAGAAAAAGAAGAGTAAGTTAAACCCAAAGCAAGCAGAAGAAAGAAAATAATAAAAATAACAGCAAAAAATCAATGAAATAAAAAACAGAAAATTAATAGAGAAAATCAATGCAACAAAAGCTGGTTCTTTGAAAATATCAACAAAATTGACAAACCTTAGTTTGACCGATTAAGAAAAAATGAGAAGAGAAAACTACTGAAGGTGGGGATATTGCTATAGCTCCCATACACATTAAAGGAATAATAAGTGAATATTATTTATAACTTTGCTGATAAATTCAACAATTTAGATGAAATAGGAAAAAATTTTTTGAAGGACATGAATTATCAAAGCTAAATAAATTGAATTTCTGGTTAAAAAATTTTCCCATAAAGAAAACTCTAGGACCAGATGACTTCACAAGTAAATTTTGTCAAACATTTAAAGATGAAATATCGTCAATTCCACCCAAACTCTTCCAGCAAATTGAAGAAATACTTCCCAACTCAGTTTGTGAAATCAGTAGCTGCTTTGATACTGAACTAAGACAGACGCTACAGGAAAAGAAAACTGTAGACCAACAACCTTCATGAAATAAATGTGAAAGAAAATCCTTAAAAATTTTTTAAATTGAATCTAATAATACACAAAAAAGATAACACATAAAATATATGTCCAAGTGGGATGCATTCCAGAAATGAGAAGTTAGTTTACCAGTGAAAACCCAATCCATAATTCATATATTAACAGACCAACAAAATGAAAACTATATCATTGCATCAATAGATGCATAAAAATCATTTGACAAATCCAATATCCCTGATATAAATTCTTAGTAAACTAGGAGTAGAAAGGCACTTGCTCAACTTAATATAAGGCATTTACAAAAAACCTACAACAAACATCATACTGAGAGACTGGAAGCTTTCCCTTAAGATCAGAAATAAGGCAAGGATGGCCACTCTCACTATTTCTACTCAACATCCTACTGGAGGTTCTAGCCAGTGGACTAAGGCAAGAAAAAGAAATAAAAGAAGTTCTGATTGGTAAAGAAGAAGTAAAATTATCTTTATTTGCAGTTGACATGATTGTCTATGTATGAAGTCTTATGTAAGTTCAATATATAAAAATTAATTGTATTTGTTTATTCTGGTAATGAAGACAATCAGAAATTGGAATTTAAAAACAATACCATTTGCAATAGCAAGAGTAACAAACAACACTTAGGGATAGATTTAACAAAAGATATGTAAAATCTGAACATTGAAAACTACAAAACATTGCTGAAAGAAATTAAAGAAGGCCTAATAAAATAGAGAGATGTATTATGTTCATAGAGTGTAAGATTCTGTGTTGAGATGGCAATTCTCTCCCAAACCGACCTATCAATTTAACACAATCCCAATAAAATTCCCAGAAGCCCTTTTTGAAGAAATTGAAAGGCTGATTTTTAAATGTCTATGAAAATCCAAAAGACCTAGAATAGCCAAAGCAATTTTGAAAAAGAAGAACAAAGTTGGAGTACTAACACTACTGGATTTCAAGACTGACCATAAAACCACAGCAATCGAGATAGTGCTGTATTGGTGTAAAGATAGACAAATAGACTGATAGATCAGAATGCAGAGTCTGGAAATAGACCCACACACACATGATCAATTGACTTTCAAGAAAGATGCCAAGGCAACTGAATGGGGAAAGAGACATTTTTCAACAAATGGTGCTGGGACAATTGGGTAGTCACATGCAATAAAATAAACCTCAACCCTTACCTCACACCATGTACAGAAATTAATTTGAAACATGATCCAGCTATTCCACTTCTGGGAATTTATCCAAAGAATACAAAATCACTAATTCCAAAGCTTATATGCACTCTTTTGTTCTTTGCAGCATTGTTTACAATAGCCAAGATATGGAAACAACCTAAGTGCCCACTGACGGATGAATGGATAAAGAAGATGTGGAATACAATGGAATACAACGCAGCCTTAAAAAAGATGAAATCTTGCCATTTGTGACAACATGGATGGAACTGTAAGGGTATTATGCTAAATGAAATAAGTCAGATGGAGAAAGAAAAATACTATAAGACTTCCCTCATGTGTAGAATATAAAAGAAACAAATGAACAAACGAAACCAAACCAAACAAAAAGAAACACGTGGATACAGAGAACAGATTGATGGTTATCAGAGGGGAAGGAAAGTGGGGTGGGCAAAATGGGTAAAAAGGGTCAATTTTAGGGTGACAGATGGAAATTAGATTTTGGTGGTGAGCATGCTACAGTGCACACAGAAGTTAAATTATAATCTTGTACACATAAATTTATGTAAGGTTATAAACCAATGTTATCGCAATAAAAAAATAAAATAACTTGAAATGGACCATAGACTTGAATACAAAGCTAAAACTGTAAAATTTCTAGGAGAAAATAAGAGAAAGTCCTAGCAGCCTTGAGCTTGGCAAAGATTTCTTAAATACGACCCAAAAAGAACAAAATACACAAGCAAAAACAAGTAAACTAGATATACAAGCAAAAATAAATAAATGATCAAAATTAAATCTTTTTTTCCTTCAAAAGCCTCTCTTAAGAAAATGAATAAGTTAGTCACAGACTTGGAGAAAATGTTTGCAGAACATGTCTTTTTTTTTTTAAGTGCAGAGTCAATGTATATTGAAAAAAAAAATTTTTATTTTTGAGGAAGATTAGCCATGAGCTAACATCTGCTGCCAATCCTCCTCTTTTTGGTGAGGAAGACTGGCCCTGAGCTAACATCCATGCCCATCTTCCTCTACTTTATGTGTGGGACGCCTGCCACAGCATGGCTTGCCAAGTGGTGCCATGTCTACCCCGGGATCCGAACCAGCGAACCCTGGGCCGCTGAGAAGCGGAACGTGCGAACTTAACCGCTGCGCCACTGGGCTGGCCCCTGCAGAACATATATTTGACAAAAGACCTGTGACTAAAATATATAAAGAACTCTAACAACTCCATAAGAAGATGAGTAATACAGTTAAAAAATGGGCAAAAGATTTAACAGTAACTTCACCAAAGAAGATACACAAATGTCAAATAAGCATGTGAAAAGATGCTCAATTTCATTGATTATTAAGGATATGCAAATTAAAACAATGAGATACCACTACATAACCACTAGAATGGCTAAAATTAAAGCAACCGACCTTTCCAAGCATTGGCAGGGATCCATGTCGAGGAACTGGAACTCCCATTCATTACTGGTGAGAAGGTAAAATGGTACGATCATTTTACAGTATGGTCTGGAAGTTTCTGAAGAAACCGTATGGCTCAGTCATTCTATAACCAGGTATTCACCCAAGAAAACAAATGTCCACGTAAAGACTTGTACATGAATGTTTAAGGTAGTTTTATTTGTAATAGCCCCAAACTGGAAACAATCCAGATGTTCATCAACTGGGGAATGCACAAACAAATTGTGATAGATCCATACAATGGAATCCCACTCAGCAATAACAATGAGTGAACTATGATGCTCACCACAAGATGGATGAATCTCAAAATAATTATGCTGATTGAAAGAAGCCAGACAAAAAAGAATGCATACTTACTGTATGACCTCATTTATATAATTTTCTAGAAAGTACAAACTAATCTACAGGGACAGAGAGCAGATCAGTTGTTGGTGGGTGGGAATAAGGAGGGGGAGGAAGGAGAGATGACGAAGGAGCACGAGAAAACTTTGGGAAGCAATGGATATGTTATCTGGATTGTGGTGATGGTTTCACAGGGATATACCTATGTCAAAAGTTATCAAGTTGTGCACTTCAAGTATGTGGGTTTGTTGCATGTTAATTATACTTTCATAAGAGTGTAAAACGAAAGGAATTCATTTTAGATTGCTACCCACCATACGCTCAAACATAGCTGAAACAAAATTACGCAATGTCGTGTAGTCTGATATATCCGTTTCATTCTATTCTATCCCATTTAATTGAAAATATACTCTGATCATGATCTACTAATTGACTTCACAGCTCACTAATGGGTTGATGCCTGTAGTTTGAAAAACACGGCTTTAAGACACGTTTGAGAAATGAATGGCCAGAGTCCAAAACCGTCTCTTAGTTACATAGATGAGACCCTCTGGGCCTGTTTCTATGTCTTTACCACTAACTTTCATCTCCCCTTCTGTTAACGTGGTTGAGAAATTATAGAGCCTTAAAGTAGGTGTCCTACTCTTTCCTAATCTTTCGAATTCTTGCACTGGAGACTGAGATTTACTCTCACCCTTTTGCCACCATCTTCCTGCTGACGTGTTTGGGAGATAGTTGATATTATGATCTCAAAAAATTCTTCTGTGGTGACTCTAGTCAGGAGGAACACTATGGGGGGCTTTTGGGGGACAGCGAGATGGCAGCTACTAACCACGCACTTACTACCATTGCCAAAGCTTTTGGACTTTACTCACGTGGGTAGCAGGTGCTATTAGTTATCATCTCCCTCATACAGGAGAGCAAGCAGGCTCTGGCAGTAAACCTACTCTGCATGATGACATTCAGTTTTACTTTAGTAAAAGTAAACGAATTTACTTTTAGTGGTTGTTTTTGCCTGAGCATGAAGAAGGCCATACAGAAAGTGGTTCCTGTTTCTTAACGTATGGTACATTCACAGTGGTAAGTGACTGTGTGCACAACAGCGTCTAGAAAGAAGAGAAAAAGCTGGTGGAGGGAAGCAGAGAGTAGAAATGATGAAAGAAGTCTAGGCCTCGGGCAGTTTCAATTCTGCCATGAATTAGTGTTCCTGTGTGCAACTTTATACTTAGGTGCCTGGCAGTCTGTCTTCAATTACACATTTTTCTGTGTCATGGGAAGTGGTGTAATTTGCAAATTCAGTCCATTTCAGGTCCATAAAGATTTTAACAAATTAATTTTAAACAAGAAGGAGATGAAACTCAGGCAGAAGTTTGAGTTGTGATTCTGGTCTCAGCATTTTTCTAGACAGTGGCTGAAGACAAGCAGCTGGAAGAGCTGCCATTTTTTCTCAAGACCTCAGCCTTCCTGTGGTTCCAGAAGAACTGGTGGAATGGATGCCCAAACCAAGGCCCACAGCACACCCAGGGGACATTGGATTATAAAGGAGAGCTTAAATTCCTAGGCTTGGCAGAGTGGCCTAGGTCTCAGCTAATTTAGCTCCAAAAGTCTAAAAAATAGATTCTGCTCAGATAAGTAGCAGCCAGAGTTTGTAAGTTCAGAATTTGAACAGTCTTGCGGGCTGTGAGTGAGAGTATGTATATCAATGCTATTGCTTCTGGGCAAATGGATTTCAGTATGGAGTTCACTCCTTCTTTAATTAGAACTAGGAGAGAGCATGCTATAGTGACAAATACTTGGTCTTGGTGTCAGGCAAACCTTGGTTCAGATTCTGTCTCTGCTACCTGCCATCCTTGTGACCTTAGGAAAATTGCTTAATCTCTCTGAACTTCAGACTTCTTGTCTAGAGCAACAGTTCTCAACCAGAGTGATTTTGCCCCCCAGGGAGCATTTGGTAATGTCTGGAGACATTTCTGATGGTCACAACTTAGGGGTGTGGGGGCGCTACTGGCATTTAGTGGGTAGAGGCCACAGATGCTGCTAAACATGCTACGATGTGCAGACAGCCCCTGGTCCAAAATAGCAATAGAACTGAGGTTGAGAAATCCTGGTTTACAGATAACATAAACAAAGTGTCTGGCATAAAATGGGTAGGTGCTGAATCGATGGTAGCTATCACTACCAAATGATCAATTCAGTGTGGCCAGTTGAAGACCAGACTCTGGGGAAGCAAGGATCGTGCAAGTCTGGCTTTGGTTCAGGAAAAGTCCCCAGCAGCGTCCTTGCAGTCCGCTGGATGGTTAGTGCGGGTGCCACAGACAGGCTCACTGCAGTGGCTCTGCCTGCCCGGGGCCCGATCCCGGCTCTGCCATTTACTACGTGTGTATTCTTGGGCAAGCCGCTTAACCTCAGTCTACTTATCTACACAGTGGGGACAATAATGATACCTGCCTCAGAGATGTGTTAGGATGGGCAAAGGACAGGTCTGAACAGCATAGTAACCACTCAACTAAGATTTGCTGTTATTACAAGGGGGGTAGTGCCAAGAGGACACTGATTTTAGTAAGAAGCTCTGAACTTCTTGATATGAGATATGAAGGGGAACACAAACCGGACAGAAATGGATAATTCACATGGCACCAGAAAGTCCATCAGCAACTCTAAGTTGCTGGGCACGGTGCCAGGTATTTATAACCATCATCTCATCAAAGCCCTTTGACCACTCTCTGAAGTGGCTTTTATTGACCTATTTCGGTCTTATTCCACAAGCAGGGAAACAGGCTCCCAACAATTAAAGTAACTTGCCCAAACTCACACGGCCCTAAGGGGTAGAACTAGGGTTTGAATCCAGGTGTGACCCCATCCTGTTTTTGTGCCTGACATTCAGAAGTGCTCAGCTCAGGGCAAATTCCCAGATATGAAACATTCAATGAGTTGGAGGTTTTTACATCTAAGGAAAAGAAAACAAATTTAAAGCCAAGCCTCTATCTCTAGTACTGGCTGGGACATGATGGCCTGGGGCACGTGGGCATGAAAGGGGAGCAGGACACTGGTGACAGGAGCAGTCCTTGCTTTGTTCCAGTGACAACTGCTGAGGCCAGGAAAGCCACCTTGCATTGCCATGGCAGCATAACGCCACTCATGGGGAGCATTTCTTGGTAATGGCTGAGGCCTGTCAGCCTAAGGAGGGAGTGTGGCCTGTGAGGTCACTCAGTGTTGGCACTTTCAGCCCCAACGAGATCTTTTCTAGAGCATTCCTGAGCGGCCCCTTCTCTCACTAAAGGTTTCGTGAGGCTAATGTTGCGTGTGTGTGTGTGTGTGTGTGTGTGTGTGTGTAGTGGGATGAGACCACAACACGCTGGGACTGAGGAGTCATCAGAACCGGGAAAAGGTGCCTGGTAGAAGCTGTGGCCTTCCTCTAAACAAACAGCTCTGTTCACATAAGGGGGGATGTGGTACCCCAAAACAGCCAAGAGGCCTGAATCTATCCCAAGATGAGCGGTGCGAAGGGGTCACACACAGTGATGCTCACGCCTGGGGCTGTGAAATGGGTGTTGTTTCACAGATCTCTGGCTTTCCTGGGGTCCCCTTCGCCCCATCTGGTGTGGGAAGGCAGCACACACGGCTTGCACCCAGAAAAGCATCTGGGCAGACCTCCCCGCTGCCTGCCTCCAGGCACAGGCGCTGGGTTTTGAGGCCTTCTCAGGAACTTGGGGCCCAGTCACCCAGCAGAAGCTCAGGAGGAGCAAAGCACAGGCCACAAGTCCTCTGTGCCACCCTATGCCCTCTGTGTTCCCTGGGAGGCTGTGTTCTTCCCGGGCAGAAATGCTCTCCCAAGTTCACTAAACTGGTTGTTTAAATATAGGAGAGGAAACAGATGCTGGCTGGCGGAAGTCTGAGAAGACGGGGTGTTGGCGGCAGCTCGCAGAGGCTGATAAGGATGTGGGGTGTGCTCCCAGTAGGGCCTCTGCCAATTTGCTTGCGGGCCTTTCTAACATTGCCCTGAGCCACCACCATCAGAACTTGGCTCCTCCACAATCTCTTCCTCATGACTGACATGGAAAAGAGGTTATTTTTAAGCTGATCTCTGTTGACTTCCTCTTGGCCCTCACCCTTGCTCTCCTCTCTCAGAGGCCCTGAGAGCAGCTTCCTGCTTAGGCCAATTCAGCTGAGTGATACATGCAGGGTCCTGGGAGGTGAGAGCTGGCTGGGCACGGACAGGGACATGGACGAGGTGGGTGCCCGGGGCAGTGTGCTGCAGGCAGAGTCCAAACCTGACTGATCTCATGACAGTATCGTCAGGGGACTCCAGCTTCAGGCTCAGGTTCTGGGGGCAGGGGGAGAGACACGTAGATCAGTCACCCACAGGAATCACGTGGAACCTGCAGTTCCAGGTCTCTCTGGGGCCATGTAAATGGGTACGGATGCTGCGCATGGGCATCACTGAGCTGATCCTGACCAGGGGCTGCCCCTGTCTGGGCCAGGCTGTGCTGACAGGACCAGCTCATCTCTGTGGTCTGCGGGGAACACCCCTCTGGCGTCCCTTGGCTCACAGAGTTCCAGAGGAGTATGTCCGGCCGGGTGTACCGCCAGCATCCTCAAATTGTGTCAAGGGTGAATCATACCGACAGTCCCACCCACTCCAACCCCGAGTTGGAGCAGGGGAGCTGAGCTGGCAGCCTTGTGACTTCTGGGGGATGCCCGGGAGATAAATTCCTGTGCAAAGGCCTCGAGAGCTCTGCCTCTGCTGCCTGTAGCTTCCTCCAGTTCTGAGAGCCACAGCCTCAAGTGCAGCCGCGGAGCCTGACAGCTGCCTGTGACCAATGGAGCCCATGCCTCTGGCACAAGGGGCAGTTAGTTCCTCGCAGGGACCTCCTTCCCTGTCATCTGCTGGGAGGAGACTGACAGCATCCCCAGCTCCTGTGAGGGAGCGCTAGCCCCTGTCCCCTCCCCTCTCTTAGATTGACCCTGCAGCCAGGGCCTGAAAACCCCGCTCAGCTGGTGATTCTTTTCTCAAATAAGCAGGGCTGAGGACCGGCATGTGACAGTTTAGGAAACTGGTGCTTCCCCTCCAAGGCACACGGTAGCGGTGGCTCCGTGCTTACCAGGTGGGAGTCCTGGTTCTGCAGCCCTTTGTGAAACCAGGCCATCCCACAGGCCAGCACCAGTCCATGCAACTCTCAGAAAGGCCTTTTTCCAGGTTAGCATCTGGGGCAAGAACGAGGCCTTGACTCTAGAGAGCTCCTCTTAGAGGAAGAGTGGCCCCTGGGGCCGTCTTTCTGTTGAATTCAGGATTCTAGACTCTCAACCTCTGTCACTTACCTGTAGCTACTGGCAAAACCCACCTCTCAAGGTCACAGTGAGGTTAAACGAGCTGCTCTGGGCCAGGTGGCACGGTGGTTGGGTGAGTGGCTGCTGAGGTGGGGCTGGCTCTACCATCTACAAGCAGCGCAACCGTGGGCAAGTTATCAACCTTTCCAAATGTCACCTTCCTTACCCGCAAAAAGCAGATGTGATGAAAATGATCAGCTCTACGATAGGGCCGCACAAGGGATCAAGGGAGAGCCTGCGACAGAGCAGTGAGCGTTGTGTGGGGCCCAGAGGAAGCCCGCAGGAGGGCAGTTGCTATTACTGTGTTCCCGTCCGGGAAAGTCCTGAGCGTTCCTGACACACCCAGGCTATTGATACTTACTTTTTCCCTTCCTTTGTCATCAACCTGACATGAAGGGAGGCGGTGTGACATAGCGTCTGCATGTGTGCGTGTGTGTGCCCACGCAAACACACACTCATAGCGGGTGGGTGCTGGTACTAGTTTCAACTTTGCTTCTAACTTACCACATCTATTCCCCCTTTGGGCCTTTGTTGTCATCTGTGAAGTGGAGAGTTGGACCTATTGTTTTCTAAGATCCATTTCAGCTTTAACATAAGAGTTCCACATTTCAAACAATATTTGTCAAAGGATAAGCATAAGCTCCCCTCATCTGGTGAAGACACAGCAGCGTTAATCTTCAGCAAGTCAAGGCTGGAGGAGTTGTGAGGCCTGTAGCAGTCTTGGGGCCTCGCACCAGCCCCGGCTGCCTATTTGCCTGTTTGTGGTTCCTCTGGAGCTTGTGCCCCTTGCCCTCCTCTCCGAGGTTCTCGCATCTTCCTCTCACGGCCCCTCCCACTGCCTCCCCTCCAACCCCACCCCAACGAGGGCCCCTGGCCTCCCCGTAGACATTTCCAGTTGGTAGATGGCATGGAGTTCACATTGGTCACTTGTTCCGTTTGCTCAGAAACAACAGCCAGCATTATTGGCAGGAAATGGAGAGGGTGCCAGCTCCGGGATAATACAAAAAACCCTAGTCATGGGCATTGGGCGGGGGTGGGGTGGGGGAGGGAAGGAGCGCGGCTGGGCCGTCTTGCTGTGACCTAGAGTTCTGTCGCTCCAGCTGAAGTCAGGTCTAGCTGTCCTCTGGGAAAGGCCAGAGGAGGCCGGTTGACTCATCTTAGAGGGACAAGGACAGAGTGGGATGCTATCTTGGAAGCTGGGAGTGATGGGAGCCTAGCTCCACAGCCCAGCCCTGAGGCTGGACCCTGGACCTGGAACAAATTCTATTTCTTTGTTCCTTTGAAATCAGGAAATCATCCAGGGTTACTGAAAGTTTAGATGATGTTTGGTGTTTAAGGTCAAGAGCAACTACAAATAAATGGTATGCAAATTAAATTACGGGCCTCGTGTGCCCTTGTGTTTGCCACGCAGCTGTTTTGGCAGAGTCGGCGGTAACATTCAGCAACCCTCAAGCCCTGCACGAGGGACCTGCATAGTGGTGAATAGTGCCGAGTGATCTGCCAGGCCCTCGAAAGTGAATGACACATGAGAAATGGAAACTATGATTATTGCTTGGGGTAATCTGGCTCTTGAGGCCAGTACTGGGAGAGCTTCACCTGCTCTCTGGCAAGATGGGGGCCCAAGTGGCTCTGAGGGGACAGTGACCTGGCAAGCTGCAAGGCTGGAACTGAGGCTGCCTTTCCCCAGGCTCACCAAGGAGTCATGGGTGGGACTGTTGGGGATCCCGCCCAGCTGGCCGGCCTGTGCTTCCCCGGGGGGCGGGTGCCATCCCCAGTGCCGACAGACCACTCTGTATGGGGTAAGCAAGGCGCTTCGTTGCAAGTGTAGAGAAGGGAGAGGAAGACGTTACTGCCTCCCTAGCATCTCCTTTGGACACTTCCCATTTCTGAAGCCAGGAGCGCCGATGGGGGTTGGGGGGAGATTTGGAACAGGAATAGCACCCCTCCAGGCAGAGAATGAGAGAGTCAGTGCTGAAGAAATGTAGGGTCTGGGCAGCGCGTCTTTGTGAATTCCCAACAAGCCTGTATCTCATAGGCATGGAATGACTTTCCTTTAAGTCAGTATTATCAAGCACCTCATACGTGGAGTGCTGGGCCGGGCACTGGAGTGGCTGTATGGGTGAAACATGGACCCTCACCAGGGGGCTTACCTACACTGGTGCCGGGGGTTGAGTGAGCACCATGGACCAGGTTCTGTGCCAGCTGCCGCACCTGTGTCACTTCACTCTGTCCTCTGTCATGTATCTTTGTCATTTATCAAAGGAGAAATGAAGACACAGAGAGTAAACAATCTGTCCAACATCGTCCTTTTAGAAACAGAGTTTAAAAGAAGAAAGATGGGTGTATTTGAAGCACACGGCTGGACCTGATAGTGATTTCTCCCCTGGAGCATGTCGGAAAGAGCAGAGTGGGACAGGCCTGGCACCTGGACCAAGAGGTGCCGGTGTGCATGCTGTGAAGCATCTCACCATAGCTGAAGGTCCTTTAGGCACGTCTGGGGTGCTCTAGGTGCAGAAAGGCATGGCTGACGCGGGGCACTGTGACTTATTGGCACCCACCACTACACCCATTAGCATGGATTGCGGGCAGACTCATCAAGGTCAAGTGCAGCAATGGAAGAAGGAGGGATCAACCATGGGCTTGGTTGGAGGGGCCCAGGCTGTTTGGCTGGGGATTCAGAGAGATGAGACCAGAGACACAAATGAGCCAGTGAAGTGGAACAGGGACAGAGCCCCTAGGGAGAGACTGAGAAAATCAGCCCTGAAGAGACAAGGGAGCGGGAAGCACATCCTTGCAGATTCCCAACCACCTGGATTCCTAACCATTTCTGCTAGCCAAGAAGCCCAACTGCTTGCTCTGGGTTTCTCCTTGGACTTGACACTCCGGGCATTGGTTTCCTCTGGTTCCCCACTCCACCCCAAATCCTTGTCTCTTGGAAACCCCACACCGAACACAGTGATCTGGGCCAAGTCACTCGACTTCGTGAGCCCCGTCATGTCATGTGTCAGACTAAACCGGCCAGCTCAGGCCAGAGGTGGTTCTAGGTCCTGCACACAGAGCAGGGACAGGACAAGTAAGGAAATGAATAAACGAGTTCTGCTTGTGAAAGAGGTAACATAGGAAACGAACAGAGTGAGACGATGGAGAGTGCATCTGTGTGCGTGGGTGTGTGTGTAACATGGCACCATTTAGATGTATCACAGAGATGAGAGAATGGAATGGGCTATTGTACATAAAAATGCTGGAACTGCAAGCTGAATGTAAATATCAGACTGTCTCTCTAAGGGTCCCTTTGGCTAGACTCAGACTGGTTGCATGCTGTTTTCTATCTGTACTGGTTTGAGATTATAGATGCAAAAAGCTATTCTTGTTGAGAAAGAAGTCTTCCTGAATCCCTCCGCATTGCTCTTTGGATGTAGAGAACTATGGTCAGCATACTTGCCAGATGAGAAAAAGACAGACCTGAGAACAATACATTATACATTCAATGACAGTTTATTACACGTCTCCTGCGTGCCAGGTACTATTTTAGCCTTTGGTACTGCGGAGAGAAGGGAGAGTAGCGGGGAGATATAAAGATAAATAAGGCATAATTTCTTATGGAGGTTACTAGCAAGTGGGAGAAGCAATTGTGTAAATAAATAACTACAAAACAGTGTAGCAAGTACTCAAAGAGAGGAACGTGTAAGCTGACGGAGTACAGAGCGGGAAGCTATTAACTCAGCCCAGAAGCACTTCAATCCTTTGTGGAAGTAGGGGGGGTGAACATAAATAAAGATAAACCCCGCCTGAGGGAATCATAATATTATGCCCTATACAGCACCACTCCTAAGGGAGCATTTACTAGATATTGCTGGATATTGATGCCTCAAGCATTGTATTGAAAGCTTTCCTCAAAGGGCTTGCTGAACCCCAGAGGACAT
Source organism: Equus asinus (assembly GCF_041296235.1). Lineage (NCBI taxonomy): Eukaryota > Metazoa > Chordata > Mammalia > Perissodactyla > Equidae > Equus > Equus asinus. The sequence continues at coordinate 43,712,331 of NC_091805.1, read as the reverse complement.
TTTCAGTCTCGTGATTCTTCTTTTTCTTTTCCCCAAACTGATAATCTACAATATGATTGTGCACCATTTGTGGAGGAAAAAATCTTTACCCCGAAGACATGGGAGGACTGACAAGAATCTTTGTATAACAGCCTGGAATAATCAACGTGTGGACATGCCTACAAAATAAACGCTAATGCTCCTTCTAACATTCGTTTTATAGATTTATTATTTATACCTTGCCTACTTCCAAAATGGAGGGGAAGCTGCTCATAGTAAAAGGAGAGAGCAGGATAGACTCACTAACAACTAGGAGCCAAGGGATGACATGGGCGTATAGGGGCCATGAAAATCTGAGGAAAGCGGGATTACTGAGCCAGAACACCAGCTCCCGGCCTCTCGGCTTCCCACGCAAAACTGAATTATACAAAGCTCTCCCACTGAGCACTTTAACAAAGCAGGCTAGTTTATTAAGAAAAGCAACCTCTTTTGAGCACTGAATTCCTCAGAGAAATTTATGTGAACAAACTTTCTACAAGGCACATAGTATCAGATGACATCTTCAGTCATGAAGAAATGCCGAGACATACTTCATGTGACAGCATTCTATATTTACCTTTATAAAAAGCACAGAGAAAGGGGCTGGCCGGTGGTGTAGTGGTTAAGTTCCCATGCTCCACTTTTGTGCCCAGGGTTCATGGGTTTGATCCTGGGCGCAGACCTACACATAGCTCATCAAGCCATGCTTTGGTGGCGTCCCACATACAGAATAGAGGAAGATTGGCAGAGATGTTAGCTTAGGGCAAATCTTCTTCACACACACACACAAAAGGCACAGAGAATAAGGTTATCTGGGAAGGCATTTCAGCAGAGAACTAAAGTAAATATGGTTTTACAATGTCATTGTCAGGTTGTGGATTAGCTACAGGAGTAGCATGGAGAGACTGTAGTGGGAGAGATGGCTGGCCACTCGCCACGGGCCCAGAATAACGATCTTAGCTGAGCTTCAACAGGAGCTAGAGAGCAGACAGTTGACATGATGACACACTGCCCTCAGTTAGACGGCTGATGTAGGAAACAAGAATTTCTGCCCAAAATGACAATTTGGGAGCTGGAACTGTTTTCACGTGGTTCATCGGGAAGGGCCAGGGCTTTGAAGCCAAGATAGACTTGGGTTTGGGTCCCAACTCTGCCACTTACTGGTTGTATTGCCCAGAGCAAGTCACAAGTTGTCACCAAGCCTTAGTTTCCTCATCTGTGAAATGGATCTGGTAATACTCACTTGCAGGGTTGCTGTAGCATTGTAAACGATGCATGTAAAAGCCTTGGCAGAGTGCCTGGCACGTGTTAGTGGGCATTCTGTCAATGACAATTCTTAGGATAATAAAGATGAAAGGTCTTGTGGACTGGGAGGCGAAGACACATGTCATCAAAACAGAGGAGGTCACTTACCTCCTGCCAAGGCAGGAGCGTTTGCTCCCCATTCATTAAGGAGTGTCATCACGTTTGTTAGGTCGAAGATAAGAAGAGGGCTAGGACCCGGCCCTGCTGTAAACATTTAGGATCACAGTTGCTCTATTCAGACTTCGTTCCTACTCCTTCTGGTGTTTAGATAAAGGGCGTGGGGGTCAACATCTGGATCTACAGAAGGCCCACCTGAAATCAGGGCCTGAGACCTGACCTCTGTGTGGACTGGGGAGACGTCCAGTGTGGGTGATTAGAAGCCTGGGGCTGTGACGCAGAGCAGGCTGGGTTGTGAAGGCGTTCTGAGAAATCACGGGTTCCGAAAGACAGAAAGTTCGCGAGCAAAGGCCAGGAAAATTGACCAGTGGCCCCTGTGCCCATAGAAGGAAGAGGAGAGGGCAGAGATTGGCAGGGGCTGAGGGAGGGAACAATGATGTAGGTAGACAGGGAGCTAACCGTCCCAGTGGGACCTCCCACCGGCAAGCCCTCCCGGCTCTCTGTCTTCCACGGAGCGAGGAGGCCAGAGATGGGTTCCGTCCTAACTGCCTCTTTCCAGTTGTGCATCCTGGAGCGGATATCTCCACCTCTCTGCCTCAGTTTCTTCTTTTGTGAGATGAGACGAGTACCTGCCTTGTGGAGTTGTATTAATTTAGCGAGGTGGAGTGTGCAAGGAGCTTTGCACACTAGGAAGGAAAACACAAGTATTGTTTTTGTTGGAACACTCGCAGGTTTGAAAGAAGAGGATTGAATTTGGTACCGCCCAGGGATATTCTATGGGACTGGACTGAATTTAGGCAGTTGGCAATCTATCCTTGTCTCCCTTGGCCTTAACTCTCGCTTCTTTCCTTTTCCCCACCATCTGAGGTTGCTGGTTAAGTGCTTGAAGGGGCTCCTCTGGGTTCTCCTCGTTTTCTTTCTCAGCCTGCGTCCTGAGTGACAGTGGAAATGTGCTGCCACCTGGTGGTCAATGCTGAGCATAGCGCCCCTGCCAGGACACAGGAACAAGCCTTGCAGACGCTTGAGGCTGATGCTGGGAACCCACGACTTCCTCGCCTTTTAAGTGTATAGATCCTGGAACAAATTGAGTTAGCTGAACCCTTATCTGGAGTCTCCACCAGGGCCCGGGGGCCTTGTGACACACTCGACGTGGGTGGGGGTCTGGTGGGTGGGGCAAGGGTGCCTGGAGGAGTTCCCCTTCTCTGGGCAGGATTTCCTGTTGCTCAGAGTGCAGGAACCTTGACCTTTCCCTCCCATCGCCACTGGGTCTGAGTCTCCTGAACTCAGACTACAGGCCTCGGGAGCCCTGGCTCCTTGACCACAGCTCGGGTGGCTCAAGTCACTGGGCCCTAGCAAGACACCCTCTGGGGACAGCGGCTCCAGATCAGCCCCTGGAGGAAGGCGTCTGAAGGGCCCAGCCTCCTCCCTCTGGGCTGACTGGGAGGCGGAGAGGGAGGAGTGCTGGGTGAGGGGGAGTGACGGCAGGACCCCTTCCTGGAGTGCCTCTGAGCTCTCATCCTTTCTAAGCCTCTGCTGTTGGCTAGCAAGCACAAAGCTTTGTAAAAATATACGGCTTTAGGGAAGTGGCGAGGGGGCCAAGAGGAAGTGAGCAAACTGATTTTGTGCAACTCTGCCGCCAGCAGTCAGTCAGTGAGAGCCAGCCCCGGGCAGAAGCCGCCACCTTCTGCCCACCAGACATCCTGTCTCAGCGCCTCCTGCACCGGTTCTGGGGCTCCAGAGTCCTTTCCTGGGCCCCCATTCAGACGCATCTTGCTACTGCAGTCTGGTTGTGGGGGTTTCCCAGGCTTTTCTGAGAAGCTGCAAAGGATCAGATGAACCGTCTCTGGCTAACCACGCAGGATGTGAACCAGACCCCAAAGGCAAGATTGTAGCCTTGTGGTTGTGCTGTGTCCAGTTGTGCCAGCCCAAGGAGGCTCCAGGCCGGGGTTTGGGACAGGTGAGGCCTTTCCCAAGGCCTCCAGTTGCTTCCCCTGCCATTCAGGCCCACGGTTCCTCCCAGATCGTGGCTTCCTCCAGGAAGTTCAACTTCTTTTAGTAGAATTGAGGCAGACATGGTCCTTCTTTTAGATGGGAAAATCTCTTGAGTCATATTTCACTTATAATTTATTTTATTTAAAAATAATTTTTTTGGCACGTTGATCCAGTGAAAGGTTTCTTTCTGGCCAGAGCGCCTCCTGGGGCTCTGGCCCCACCGGTGGCCTTGTACAAGCATCTCTCGGATTCCTCCATCTCTTCCTGACTCAGAGCTGGTGCTAGACCTACACTGCCCTTGAGCTCTGTGCCTGCAGTCTTGGTGGCCGCTTTCTTTTCCAGACGGGAGGTTAGAACCTCCCATTGGTAGTATGGCGACATGAAGTCCAGGGGCTCCTTGTACTTGTGAAAGCTTCATGTGGTGGCTCACTTGCTCATTCATTTACCAAGGGCTGTGGTTCAGAACCTGGGCTCTGAAGCCAGGGGCCTGGGTTTGAAGGCCAGCTCTGCCATTTCCTAGCTGTGCAACCCTGGGCAGGCTACTTAACCCTTCTGAGCCTCAGTTTGCTCAGCAGTAATGACAGTATCCAATTCATCAGAGAGCATTGAATGAGAGCATGTGAGTAAAATGCTTAACATGCTAACTGGTATAATGGAAAGTGCTTAACAGGTCCTAGTTGATATATTGGTGTTGTACACTCGGTGCTGGCTGTATGCCTCTGGTTCACTCAGGCGCTTTCCCATCCGTTCATTTATCAGTTTACCAAGCACCTCCTCTCTGCCAGGCATTGTGATGAGGGCAGGAAACGCAGAGATGAGAAGTGAAGGTGCGTGCCCTCCATGAGCTTACAAGATAATGGGGGAGGGCTGTATAAACACAGCATGTTGGGGTCCCAGAGCGGGTGGTATCTGGGAAGTTTTCTTCAATGTCCTGTGTGAGAAGAGTCTTGAAGGAAAAGTGCCTGTGTTCCAGGTGGACGCGGGGGAGAAACACCTTCCTGGCTGGAAGGGAGTATGTGCACAGGGGTGTGGGAGTGGAAGAGCAGGCCCCTGGGCCACCTGTGCTCAGCATGGGGGTGCTTATGGTTTCTGGGGGAACCAGGCGACAGGAAGCTGTGGAGGCTGGGAGACTCCGGCGCCATTTCAAAAATGGGGACAGCTTGGAGGCTGTAGGGGGACTCGCATCTGGGGATGGGTTAGGAGGCAGTCTCTACGTGAGAAATGATGAGGAAAGTTACTTAATCAACAGTGGCTGTGGGCTGTGGATAAACGAGGTGACCATCTGCCCTGGCCTCTCTGTCCTCTGTCCCCAACTGCCCTTTGGTGTTCAATCTAGAGTGAAAAGGATAGTCAGGGCCCGTCCCAGGCCAAATTGTTAAGTGACTGTGAGAGCCTTACCCTCACCCCTCAGATCGCCCCCCTGAGCAGCGATGGGCTCTGTCTACTCAGAACACATAAAGAAAAGGCTTCCCATGTTCATGGAGAGGAAATTCCCCAAGTATGTGCAGAGAATTCTGGAAACAGAATCCCCAGGTAGGAAGAAGGAGGTAGGTCGGCGGCCCCAAGTGTGTCCCCTGCCTCTCCGTTTGCCTGTGGGTTATCCTCTCGCGGGCTACCTGTCCCCACCACGCTGCTCTTGTGACCCGTGCTTGGACAAAACTCCTCTCTTTGGTTCTTCTAACCCAACCGAGATAGGCTGGTCCCAAAAGGACTCACCTGGGTCCTAAAGGAGAAGAAAGGGGCAAGAATCCAAAACCACACACATCAGGTTTCCATCTCTAGCTGTCAAATCCATCCCTGTCACCTCAGTCCACTTCCCGTGGGCCGGGTCCATCGCTCAGGCACTCTTCCTGGCCCCCACCGCCTCTCCCCTCCCCCGGCTCCTGGCCCGTAACCACACAAGGGCCTCTCTCTCTTTTTTCCGAAATGTGGGAGCTGTCCATTGTGCGACCAGCTCTCAAACGTAGAGCAAAGGTCTGTGCTCCCCTCTGCCACAGGGGGGCCCTCCCTCTGGCCTTGGCCTCCCCTTGTTGGGCTGTGAGGCAGACCAGGGTTGCCAAGCCCTCCAGGAACCCTGCTCCTTGGCTGTACAATCGCCACAACCGGGCAACACGACTCGTCCCTGTACCAGAGGGTCTTTCTCTCACATAAGCTTCTTTGGTGCTACTAGGTGGCTGAGGGTCGAGCGGAGGGTACATTTTGTACAGCGAGTCACCAAGATTCAATGATTGCTTTAGGGTGAGAATGACTTGGGTCGGTAGCGCGCAGCCTTCTAGAAATCGCTCCCTGTGGCTTCCTTCTCCAAAGCAGAGATAAAAAAGCAGTGGCAGTAGAAACATTCATGACAGGCCACATTGGAGGCTTGGGAAGCTTCTCGAGTTCCCACAGTGCAGGGATGCGGGCACTGGGACATTGCAAAGTACCAGAGACACGGAAATGCAGTTGGAGAGGGCTGCCCCTTCATGTCTGGGGAGTTCTTTCGGAGAAATGGCAAGTCTAGCGAGGGTGAGCAAGGCTTCAGATAAGCTTGGACCGACCTGGGAGGAGGCGGGGGAATCAACGGGTGACGTAGAAGCAGAAAACTGAAGAAGACCCTGGCAGGCCCCGTGCTGAGGCATCTTGCCCGCGCCCCTGTGAAAAGCATTTGCTAGTAAACACCAGAACAACACTGTTGTTATCGTTGCATTTTATTTTTGGCTGTACATAGACTGGTGCTTAGGGTAAATGCTATAAACTCTTCAATCCGCTGTGTGGGCTTAGGTCCAACTGTCCCTTTTGCTGTCTCTCTAAATAATCACTTTGGGGGGGCACCGAGACACTTAAACTAGGTGGACCCCAAATAACAATTGCATTCAACTGTCTGGTTCCCAGGAGTTAAGACTAGGGGAGCAACTTCAGGGAAAGAATCTGATTCCCAGGCAGACACCCGTTCCTGCAGCGTGGGAGTGGGGTGCGGGGCACGAGGGTAGGAGGTTATGCCGTGTGATCATGTGCGCAGCATGGTGCCCTTTCCCTCCTTTCTGCATGGCTGGTCATCCTGTCATCCTGTTGTTCCTCAAATAGATTTGACCCAGGCTGGTTGCTAGTGTGAGGGCTGGTGGATGTGTGGGTAGAGAAGGGGAGATGGAGGCTCAGCAGCTGTGATGCTTATGGGAGGAGTTGAAGTTTTGCTCTTCTGAGCAGGGAATCTTAGCTTGTCCCTTTGGCACAAGATCTTTGATACCAAGGCCGGGTTCCAGCTGTGCCCAGCAGAGTCGACTCACACGGTCAAATCTCAGTGCTTGCTGTTCTGCGCTGTCTTTGCCCATTCAGGCTGATATAACCAAATGCCAAAGACTTATAAGCAACAGAAATTTATTTCTTACAGTTCTGGAGGCTGGGAAGTCCAAGATCAAGGCATCAGCAGAATCCATGTTTGATAAGGACCCACTTCTTGGTTCATAGATGGTGGAAGGGGCAAGGGAGCTCTGTGGGGTCCCGTAAGAACACTAATCCCATTCATGAAAGCTCTACTCTCATGACCTAATGACCTGCCAAAGGCCCCACTTCCAAACACCATCACCTTGAGGACCAGATCTCAATGTATGAATTCTGGGAGGACACAAACATTCAGTCTATAGCATGCACTAAGAAAGAATAAATTCTGGCTGAGGTTAGAGGCTGCCGCTAAAGTCTATTACTTGTTCCTCTGCATTCCCTGCTTGCCTCTTTATGACAAGATCTCTCTGCTAAGCTAGCAGAAAGCCAGAATACTGCATAGTCAGGGCTCCCAGCTCCTCTCCCACCCAGTGCTACACTCTCATCTGGCCCATGTGTCTCCATGCCGCTCACACCCCCTCCTCTGTTCTTTCCTTCTTCTTGCTGAGTGTTCCTGGCTCTGTGCTTCCTCTAAGCCCATCTCACTTCCGGAAACACCCTTGAAGAGGCCTGCTTATCTCGATGGAGCTTGAGTAGCCCTCTGGGGGCAGGGGAAGGCAGAGGCCTTGAGCGTGTCTGTCTGGGGAACTAAGAGCAGCAGCACTTTCAGATTCAGTCCACATAGAGCTGTCCGCCAGGCTTCCAGGAACCCAGGGATGCGTGGCCTACAAAGGGGCTGGAAGTGATTGCCCTCTGATGGGCTCTTTCTAAGGAGAGGGAGTCCTGCAAGAGAGCGCCCCACCAGAGAAGAGAAGGAATGGTCAAGTTGTGAGTTTTAGATGGTTGCTGCTGTACTTGGACCTCGGGCAAGATGTCTGGCAAGAGCTAGGCTCACCAGCCCACACAGATCCTGATGGCATGCTTGTCCCCTGGGAAGCTCCTCTGGGAAAGCAAGATGCCTGTCAATGGCACTGCCCTGTCGTGGGCCACCGCTACCTACATCACTGTGGAGATTCTCATTGGGCTCTGCGCCATAGTGGGCAATGTAATGGTCATCTGGGTGGTCAAGCTGAACCCCAGCCTGCAGACCACCACCTTCTATTTCATCATCTCCCTAGCCCTGGCAGACATTGCTGTTGGCGTGCTGGTCATGCCTTTGGCCATTGTCATTAGCCTGAGCATCACAATCCACTTTTATAGCTGCCTTCTCATGACCTGCCTGCTGCTTGTCTTCACCCATGCTTCCATCATGTCTTTGCTGGCCATTGCTGTGGACCGATACCTGCGGGTCAAGCTCACAATCAGGTAACCTGCTTCAAGAGGGGTGGTGGAGCAGTGATGGGGTGCCTGGGAAATGGGGCTACAAAGTGCAGATCCCAGACCCTTTGAGTGAAAACAAATCCAAATTGGCTTCTGCACTTGAAAGAGGACACTCAATTTCTTCTCACCATTTGGCATGTGTGAGGTTTAACAATGATGAGCTGAGACTCAGAAACTAGAAACAGAAGAATTCTCCCTTTGCTCTCCACCGACTCTGGGAGTATATGCTCCATCCCCCAAGGGAGCTAAAGAAGATGAAAGCTTGATGCATTTTTAATTAGTAAAAAATGCTCTTGACTTTTAGAAATGATAGAAATGTACTAGACAAGATAAGGAACAGAGAGCTAAGGATAAGAGGAGATAAATTGATAGTTCTGTTCTTTGCCAATGTAAGTTATTTTAAAAGTTATTTTAACTTTGCTTCCTCTTCTATGTTGAGAAGGGGGTCAAAAAATTTCTCCATTGCAGAAAGTAGTAACAACCTTTCATGTGACCATGTGAACTGAACATCCTGCCAAATGAAGAAATCTGATTCCCCAGCTGTCCTGAACTCCATCTCCTCCCATCTGGTGTTTCTCCTCCATCCTCTTGGGAGAGAGCATGGCAAGGGAGCTAGAAACAAGCTCTCGATACAAACAAGCCTGGGTTCAAAACCCCGATCTTGAGATCTGATCTTGGGCAGGTTATTTAACTTTCTCTGCTTCACATCTCGCAGTGGTGAAGATGCTCTGAACTCAGATCTCTTTTCCGTTTAGCTCCATCACTTCTAGCTTGCACGAGATACTTACTTGTCTGTTTCATTTTTTTCACCTATAAAGTGGAGATAATAATCTCATCTTCCTCATATGATTAAATGGGTTAATACATGTAAAGCTCTTAGAAAAAAATGCCTGGCACACAGTCGATGCTCAATAGACGTAGCTATAACTATTATTATTTTCAGCATTGCCATTAATGAAATGGAGATTATCATAAAAATATCTCCAGTTCGTTGTGGGATTTCATTGAGATAAAGTCCACTGAGTACATAGTTGGTACTTAACAAATTCAGTTTCCTTTTTGCAGACAATAGGGTGTTGTCAGGAAGGATGGTTTAAGGAGAAATGGTAACTCTCGTTCGATGAGTCTTTAAAGTTCTCAGAAGCCCTTCACCACCATCGCAACTCCATAGACTCATTTAACTCAAACACCAAGTATGGATGCCAGTGCAAACAGAGACGCAGGGGCGGGCACATGTTGAGGGGAAGAGCAGAGGGGCATAGTCTATTTACGGGCATCAGCATCATAGCCAAAATAAACAATGCGCTTCACAGGAGACAAACATGCTTTGAGGGGTTTATTTCTCACCTAGTAGGCGGTCCCAGGAGACTTAGATAGCTCTTACCTCCTAGGAAATGAAGAATTCTTGGGCTGGAAATGGAGCTGTGAGTGGGGCGTGCAAGCGCCTGACTCTAGGCAACATATTCCTGATCCACTCTACATGGTACTTCTTTAGAAAAGTCCCCAGAGAAGTTGGCTGGATTTTTCTCCAATCATTGTCTGCTCATCTTCATATCCAGCAGAGTTCAGCCTAAATCACCATAGAATACCAATGCTCTCCAGTCCCCTTAGCAATTCCTGCTGTGAACTCACTGACTCTCTTCCATTCAAACAGATACAAGAGGGTCACCACTCAAAGAAGAATATGGTTGGCCCTGGGCCTTTGCTGGCTGGTATCATTCCTGGTGGGATTGACCCCCATGTTTGGCTGGAACAAGAAACTGACCTCAGGGTCCAAAAATGACAGCCTTGCATGCCAATTCCGTTCTGTTGTGAGCATGGACTACATGGTCTACTTCAGCTTCTTCACCTGGATCTTCATCCCCCTGGCTGTCATGAGTGCCATCTATCTGGACATCTTCTTTGTCATCCGGAACAAACTCAGTCAGAACTCTTCTGGCTCCAAAGAGACAGGTGCATTTTATGGACGGGAGTTCAAGACAGCCAAGTCTCTGTTTCTGGTTCTCTTCTTGTTTGCTTTGTCCTGGCTGCCTTTGTCGATCATCAACTGTATCACATACTTTAATGGTGAGGTACCACAAACTGTACTGTACTTGGGCATCCTGTTGTCTCATGCTAACTCCATGATGAACCCTATCGTCTATGCATGTAAAATAAAGAAGTTCAAGGAAACCTATCTCTTGATCCTCAAAACCTGTATGATCTGCCAATCTTCTGATTCCTTGGACTCAAGCATGGAGCAGACTCTGAATAGTTAACCATGAAAGATGACTCTCCATCCCATTGACCTTCAGATTTAGCATCAAAAAACACTTGAGGTCTATCCACCTGGGCCAACGGATGTCATATCGTTGATTCCTTCCACCGAGGTGGGCAACATTTGGCTGGCTGCCTCCACTTCTACTTCCTCTACAACCCTCTTCCTCTAATTCTATTTGTTTTCTTGTCCTTCTCTAATTCAATTTTCTGGATGCCTGACTTGAGGACAATGTCCTATTGTTACTACTGCCTGTGTTCCTCCTTCTCAAATAGGAAGAGAAATCATAGAGTCTGAGGGATGCCTCACTGACTTACTGACAGAAGGCTCCAATCAAGCTGGATATGTCCATGATGGAGATTCAGTTCCACTCCCTCGTGGAGCTAAGCAAAGATGCCTGCTCAGCAGATGCCTGGGAGATGGTGGGAACAGAAGGAGTGAACTGAGTTTAAGGGGAACTTAAACTCCTGAATTCACCCTTAAAAGCATTTGAATAAATAAAAGATGACAGCTAACTGTTGTGTGTCTCTTTGCTGAGGGTGAGGGTCACTTGGGGCTTGAAGACCCAGCTGACTGCTCTTGACACTCAGCCTGCTTGCTACCTGGAACCATGCGGCATGTTCACCTGTGTGAATTCTGGGGCCTTCATCCGTTGCCCCAGATCACCCTGCTCCTTTTTCTGATCAAAGCATTCTTCAACTTTATGAACCGTTAATCAATTGTTAGAGAAAGAATGATTCTCTCTCTAGAGCTGAGTCCTAATCATTTCCTCTGGTGTCTCATTTTACTGGGAGTAGTGAGGGGTCAAAAGAGACACTGGATAGCTGTTATTCGTTGAGCACTTCCTATGAACTAAGCACTTTTCATCCAACATCTCTTTTGGTCATGACAATCTTTGAGGTAGGTACCACCATTATTATCATCTCTATTTTGCAGAAGGAAAAAATGAGGCACAGAGAGGTTAAGTGACTGGTCCACAATCACACGATTAACAAGAAGTAGAGCCAGGATTTAAACTCAGCCCTGACTTATGGGAGAACCCAAGCTTCTCACCACCTGTTCTCAGACATGAAGAGGGACTTGTAACTTCTCCAAAGTCCAAACTCTCAAGTTCACCTAATGTATAATTAGCAGATACATGGGTACAAACTACGGCTTGTATACTTGAGGACTGCCTGGGTTTTTTGCCTTAGCTACTATCGTTGATCTCATTAATCGGGACACCAGACAGAGGTGGAGTTCCAGTCCCATCATTCGAGCACTGAGTGTGGCTCTGGGGATTCAGCGTGGCATCTCTGCTGTAGTCTACCCAAATTTGCAGCTCTGGACTCTCACTCCTAAGATAATAAATACATGAACTTGACGAGAACAGCAAGATACAGATTTCAGTGAAACCATGTCAAAGAGGATAGATGTACTGAAAATGTTTTTTATTAATTCTTAGCCAGTCCTGAAAGTTTATCCTAACCCCAATCTTAGGCTGGAGCCCGATAACCATATTTATCTTGCTAACATTTTATTTCAGCAAAGGTCCTTATTTCTCTTCCTGAAACCCCAAGAAGAATCAACACTATCAGGGCAGTTAAAAGACTTGCGTATACTTTCCTAGTAATGCCAAACTGAGTTGGTCACCCCACCCACCCACTTCCCAGCACCGCTCACAACGGCGTCTTAGAGGCAGAGGCCGGGAGCACAGCCCAGTGTTCCTGTGGGTACTGGATGTGGGCAGTTACCTTAGTCCTGACAATCTCTCCTTCAACACTTTAGGAGACCTTTTTTCTTTAAAAATACAAGCTCCCTCCCCCCCAACCTTTTTTTTCTTAGTGGTATCCCCTTGTTTGATTTAAAGCTTTTCCCCCTGAATTACTTTTGTGTTTAGTTAAAATGCCCAGAGGGACGAGGCCCTGGGTTTACTCTGGGCTCTGGTCCCCTTGACACCCTGTTCCACCCAGGAACCATCTGCCCGGTTGCAGACTTGAGGGAAGTGCTGGTTAGTTGTCAGTTCCACATAATCGTCACACAATGCTTCTTAGTTTACAATCTCTAACCTACTTGCTATAGCAACACTTGCACCTTCTCTTTTTGGAAACGATTTAAAGTGACCACTTCCCTCAAAACAGAACAGCAGTCTTTGCTGGTCATTCGGTGTCATCAGAGGAGCTGTGGCTCCTGAGCTTCGGAAAGACTTTATTTTCTTTCTCCTTTTCTCTCTTCTCCTCCTCCCTCCCCTTCTCTTTCTTTTTCTTTCTGATGGCCACTGCTTCGCAAACCCATTGAGGGTTTGTAGGGAGTCCCCTGAGCTAAGGGGTCCCACCAGCCCAGAAGAAGCTCTTACAGTGAAACGCCTTTTGGTGTGGACTCGAAAAAATGAACCAAGAGTTGTTGGCAAGGAGCTTGGGTGGAAGTGGTGGTTTCAGGTTTAGAGATTATGTCACAGGAGTCTCACTGAGTTCATCTCCCACTAGCTCCCTTCGGCTAAACAGTGAAGGGTGGCTGTTGGGTGTTTATTCTAAAGGAATCAGGTAAAAAGACCACCCAGACAAAACCAAGGTTTGCTTCCTCCTCCTCCATATGAATTCACTGGAACCAAGGTAGATGTTGATTAGCTGGCCTTATTTATCCATTTTTTTAAGTCAAGTCAATGGTGGAAATAAGCAATGACTGAATGAGAAGGGCGAAGGCTATTTATTCAGAGCTTGCTAGAGCAAGGGAGTCAGCCACTGTCACTTGCGTCCTGGCAGAGGCTCAAAGGCAGGCAGAGGATGGGAAAGCTTACTAGTGGGAAAAAGAAAAGGCTTCAGGTGTGGCCTGGTTGGATGCTGCTGCCCTGGAGAAGCTGGAGGCACGCTAACTAGAAGAGGGCATCCTGCGTGATTGCTAGAGGCGCATGTTTGCCTTTCTCTGGTTGGTCCCAAGTTGGAAGCAGGAGAAAAATTAAGAAAGCTGTCAGTCGTTAACCAAGTCCTGGCCATTTTAAGCCAGTTGTTACAGAGATTATTGCTTGGAGCTCTCGACTGTTGCTAGAGATAATGGTTTGACTTCCCAAAAGTCTGATTTCTAGCAGGCTGGCTTTCTGGGCTGGTTGTGGGCCAGAGTTCTATTTTTATATACTGTCCGGCCGTTGTCTGTTTGTGTATTCAGTTTCTTACAGCCAGATGCATATTTTCTAGAGAAACTCTGCCTTAAGATACCATACTGGGTATGACGGGAATAAGAAGTCACATCTTGCCCCAGCCACTCGGATGACGTGGTGTCTGTAAAGTCTCTTTGTAAACTCTAATGTGCTCTACAATTTTGCGGTATTCTTCCTATTGAGGAAGAAGAATATTGTGACGGAAAGAACTTTTATTTCAGATTTAGCATCAGACCACAATGGCTGTACTAGCTGTGAGAACTTGGGCACATTTCTTCTATTTTTTAAGTTATACTTTTTGGTGAGGAAGACTGGCCATGAACTAACATCTGTTTCCAATCTTTGTCTTCTTTTTCTCCCCAGAGCCCCAGTACATAGCTGTATATCCTAGTTGTAGGTCCTTCTAGTTCTTGTATGGGGACACCGCCACAGCACGGCTTGGTCAGCAATGTGTAGGTCTGCACCTGGGATCCGAACCCGTGAACCCCAGGCTGCCAAAGCGTGTGAACTTAACCACTATGCCGCAAGGCCCGCCCCTTGGTTTGTATTTCTAACAAATATTCTTTAAATTATCAATTCGTTTAATCTTATTACCCATTTATCTTCTCATTTACACATCTAAAGAGTGAGAATTAATTCCACCTTTAAGAGGTAGGAACAGAACTAACAACACCATGTAATACAGACAGTCCCTGATAGATGATGGTTCAACTTACGACTTTTTGACATTACGATGGTGCAAAAGTGATATGTATTCAGTAGAAACTGCATTTCAAATTTTGAATTTTGGTGTTTTTCCCAGGCTAGTGATACGCAATGTAATACTCTCTGGTGATGCTGGGCAGTGGCAGCAGCCACAGCTCCTAGTTGGCCACGCGATCACAAGGGTAAAGAACTGATACACTTACGACATATTCTGTACCCATCCAACCATTCTGTTTTTCACTTTCAGTACAGTATTCAATAAATTACATGAGATATTCAACACTTTATTATAAAACAGACTTTGTGTTAGATGATTTTGCCCAACTGTAGATTAACGTGTGTATTCCGAGCACGTTTTAGGTAGGCTCGGCTAAGCCGTGATGTGCAGTAGGTTAGGTGTATTAAATGCATTTTCACCTTATGATGGGTTTATTGGGACACATCATTTACTCCCCATCAAACCTCTATGAGGTCAACAAATAAACTTGGCAACTGCAACATAAACGGAGGAAGATCTGTACTCAGAATGCTGATAGATACATCTGTTTATTCTTTGTAACTCTGGGCCTTTCGTTTACTTTAGAATGCTACTTTTTCATGTCTTGGGTATTTTCCTAATATCTGTGCACAATCCATTTCTCTTTCCGTTGATACTTTCTTCGATTTCATGATGTTTCATGGTGCCATCTCTGAGCAATTCTTAGCGTTTGTTTTGCATGCAGCTTTCTCAGAGATAAGGGACTGCTTTAAAAATATACAACCATAGTATCTATATGAATTATGAATTTCTGTGTAATAAATTACCCTAAAACTCAGAGTTTTAAAACAATAATCCTTTATTATGTCGTGGTTTCTACGGGTCAGGGGTTCAGGAGCATCTTGGTTGAGTGGTTTGTGCTCGGGGTCTCTCAGGAGGTTGCTGGATCTGCAATCATCTGAAGGTTTGATTGTAGCTTGAGGATCCACTCCCATGGTGGGTCACACATCTCTGGAAAGTTGATGCTGGCAAGTTGGTTCCTTTCCACATGGACCTCTCACAATATGGTGGCTTGAGAGTCCTCACAATATGGTGGCTAACTTCCCGAAGAAGGAGCAGTGCAAGAGACTAAGGTGGAAGTTGCATACCTTTTATGACCTAGCCTTGGAAGTCATACGTCTGCCATATTTAACTGATCACACGGGCCAGCCCTGATTCAGTTTAGGGGAGACTACACCATGGCATGAGTACCAGGAGCCATCTTAGAAGCTGGCTATGACAATGTCATTATCACATCTGAAAAAAATTTAACAATAATTTCTTAATATCATCAACAATCTACTCACCATCTTAATTTCCTCAATTGTTTGCCTCAATCAGGATCCAAATAAGTTCCATATATTTCAGTTTGTCATTATGTTTCTTAAGCTCCCTTTTTTCTTCTTCTTCTCCTTTTTTTTTGCTGAGGAAGATTCACCCTGAGCTAACATCTGTGCCAGTCTTCCTCTGTTTTATATGTGGGTCACCACCACAGCATGGCTGATGAGTGGTGTAGGTCCGTGCCCAGGATCTGAATCTGTGAACCTGGGCCGCCAAAGTGGAACATGCTGAACGTAACCACTATGCTATGGGGCCAACCCCTCTTAAGCTCCTTTTAATCTATAGATTCCTCCTTCCTTCCTATTCTTTTCACCTTGAAGTTTATTTGTTGAACTCATAGAGGTTTGATGAGGTGGAAATGAGGCAATGTAGGTAAAACACATACCGTGATGCAGGTCTACAGCTGGCCCATATTCTGACCTCATGTGAGTTAGAGAAAGGCTCCCATTCCTCAAGACAGGACATGATTGAGCAACCTGGACAACCATCCAGGTCTGGCCCTTGATGGGAAGTGCTAGTCTGGGGTGTGATAAGTAGCATTCAGCTTAAATTCACCTGAGGGGTGGTTCCATAATTCAAACTTTAAAAATCAGTGGTCAGGTCATATGAGTCCCATTAGAATCAGGGGACAGCTCTTCTTAATTTGTCCCAGCTCTGCCCGGGAGAGCATCCAAGAAGTCCGGAGGCTGCCGCCCTGGCTGCTGACACCCAAACACCCACACTTTCACCGCTCACATGCTCCAGATGGGCAGGCACATCTGCTCCCTACAGCTTCATGGTCCACCCACTAACCTCACTCCCCGGGTAAGGCTTCAGGGTCCACTCAGGAGTCTGGGAGGTCAAGAATCTCCTTACTAGTCTTCCTCTAGCTAAATAGGAATTGGGCCTCCAAGAGTGGTGGGTGGACAAGAGGAGGGGCCTCTGGTGATACCTGGACCATTGGCAGGACAGAGCCCACTCGCACCCACAAATGTGTGCCAGTGATGGTGTGTGTGCACATGCTCTTCTGAGTGTGTACAGGCTCTGTTGTCTCAGGTGGATTTACCCAGGAGGGGCATCTCCATTGGTGTTTTGGGCTCTGCCATGAAGCCCAGAATTTTCTCAGTTACCCCATATTATTGTATAAGAAAGTTTATGTCCATGAATGGCATCCCTCTGATGAGGTACCCTTGTGCAGTGCACAACCTGGATACCCATACATAGCAGTGCTTCTTGGATTAACTGGTTGTTCCCTTTTCCCTGGTCTCTCCAAATAGGAAAAAACCATCTTAAGTTCAAAGATATCTATTTCCCTTAAACAGATCTAGGATTCCTGAGATCCCTGGGTACATCGTGTCATTCCAGTTAAAGGTTCACTTCCTTCTGGTCATGAGGCTCTTCATTCTGCTCTCCTTGATGGTCTTTTCAGGTAAGATATGGGGAAGGAACATCTCCAGCCTTCCCAGAGACCTTGCATTTTCATCTCTTCTCCTACTTGGAAGTCCTGCTGATTAGCTTGAACCACCTAAGGAGTGGGATGGGAAAATAAAAGAAAGTGAGAATACTTCTTGTCCAAATTAGTCCTTGTTATTTGCTCTGCTAAGAAGGTTGTGGGGCATCTGAAACCCTCAGCTAAGGTGGGGGCTCTATATTCTCTCTTTCAGTTTAAGTTCTCCTTCCCTTCCCCCTTCTCTCCTTGAAAATATTTGTGCAGATACATGGGGACAGGACTTTCTGCTTTCTGCCCATGTGTGACCCCAAAGATGAGCCTCAGAGCCCTGGGCTGGCCCTGGCTCTGCTGCCCTCCAGCCTTGTGACCCTTGAGAGTTACTGGCCTTCTCTCCGGGTCAGCGTGCAAGCCTGTAAACTGAGCACCACACGATCTTCCTTGTGAGGTTGATATGAGGATAAAATATCAAATCTTATCAAATGGCATCGAGGACGGGAACCCACTGTGAGCTGCATTCGAGGCAGCATGTGAGGGACCCCAGCACACATCGGGAAGACTGAGAGAGGGGTGTGCTCTGCTGCCCCCATCTCTTCTCCTTGGTCAGACATGTCCCCAGCTGCTGTCAAGCTGGACACAGTGTACACAACTTCCTCATTGCACAATATCCTAGATGACAGAGGTTCCCACGCTGGTTTTGTCCGGAGGAAATAGAAAGTTCACAGCCCCTAAGGACAGAGCCTGACTCCCTCTGTGTTCAGCGCTAGAATCCTCCAAAGCTTCCCACTTTCTTTTTGGGGGTGCCGAGGTGGAATGGGGGACAAGGGGCAGAGGATCTGCCAACAGGAAGCCTCAGGCTCTTCATCCTGCGCCGAGCGCCGTTGAGAGGCCTCCTAAATTCTTGCAGAAGGGCGTCCACGTTTCACCCACTCTCAGGCCGGGGGGAAAGACTTCCCGGGGTGTGAGTTTGCTAGGCCTGCTCTCACAAACACTCAGACTGGGAGGTGTGAACAACAGAAATGTATTTTCTTCCAGTTCCAGAGGCTGGAAGTTCAAGACCAAGACATCGGCAGGGTTGGTTTCTCCTGAGGCCTGTCTCTTGGTTTGCTGAGGGCCGCCTTCCCACGGCGTCCTCACACATTGTCCCTCTGTCTGTTGTCTGTGTCCTAGTCTCCTTTTTTAAGGACACCAGTCGTATTGGATTAGGGCCCATTCTAATGAGCCCATTTTAACTTAATTACCTCTTGGAAAGCCCTGTCTCCAAATGCAGTCACATTCTGAGGGACTGGGGTTAGCACTTCAACATACGAATCTCAGGGGGACACTAGTCAGCCCATAACAGCTGCCAACCCCAAACAGGCAAAAGTCAGCCTCCAATCCTTTAATTAATTCTTCTCCAGGACGGCAGGAACTGCAGTGTGTTTACAAGAGTGATGTTGTGTGTGTGTGTGTGTGTGCGTGTGTTTCTATAGATGCCATGGTCATGGATGAAAAGGTCAAGGAAAGCTTTGTGCTGGACACGGCTTCTGCTGTCTGCAGCTATGATGCCTACTATAAGGACCACCCCAAGTACTGGTGCCGAGGCTATTTCCGGGACTACTGCAGCATCATCGTCTTCACACCCAACAGTACTGACCGCGTGGCCCTGAGGGACACAGGAAGCCAGCTCATTGTCACTGTGTCCTGCCTGACCGAGGAGGATGCAGGCTGGTACTGGTGTGGCATCCAGAGGGTCTTTGCCAGGGATGACATGGATTTTACCGAGTTGGTGGTGACTGACAACAGAAGATCAGCCCTGGCCAATGACTTTTGGTCCAGGAAAGGTAAGGAGCCTGGCAGGGCCCTAGTCGGGGTAACCCATAGTAGTGGGTGTTCTCTGGCGTGGCAAATACTCACTGAAGGCAGTGAGCACCAGCTCAGGCTCCCCATAGGCTCTTTGGGGTAACCTGGTCTCTCCTTCCCTCAAAATAGGGTGGTTGCTCATAGTGCTGGGGGTTAACTTGAATCTGGGCAAGATGAGGTGTCTGGGTCCTGGGGTGCTCTTGGAACCTCCCTTTCCTCTCGGCGATCTGGTTCCTGGAACTTGGGAGGGGCTCGTGGGGGCTAACAGGCATGAGAGCTCTGCGCTGCTGGTCAGGAAAGGCTTTGAGGCTGTTACTAAACCTCTGTGCTCTGTGGCCAGGCTTGCAGGTCTAGAATCTTGAAGATTAGTTTCTTGAGAGGTGACCGAGCCTGAAAAAAGTGACTCAGGTGCCTGGATGAGCACCCTCAAAAACTGCCCACTTCAGTTTCCTAATTGACAGGGATACATATCACGGCCAAACTGGTCAGCATTGTCTTTGAAGGAGCACAGTTTACACCAGGAGGCCTCTGAGCGGGTATAGGTGGAACTGGAGCCCGTAGAGAGAAGTCCGTCTAAGCCAGTCAGCTCCTCCTTGGGGCCAGGGCTAAGAGATAGGATCACCAGATGCTCACCAAAATTCTTCTGTCAAATGTTGGAAACCTCTCCTTACACCAGAAAGCCTCTGACTCTCAGGCAGAGGTGATGGAAAGCGCAAGACTTTTTTCTCCTGTGGCTTTTCCTCGTTTCCATTTCTAAAAGGGATGTCTTTTTCTATCACAATCTGAGCACCTTGCCAGTAGGAAAACAAATCAGAGGACTCAAGGGCAGCTGTGGGAAGCTGTCTCCTAGTGCTAGAAAGAGAGTCTTGCTCACACTTGACCAACTGACCGGTAATTTGTCCAGCAAGCATCTCACGGAATGGGTGACATCCTTTGCACTACAGATCCTCTTCCCCCTGGGTCTTGCTGGAGGAGGCAATGTGGGCGGCTGTGGTGGAACTCCTTCCCATTGGGTTTTGGGGGCTGTCAGAAGCATGTCAGAACCATGTGGCAATTAGGTCACCTATTGATCAGTTCCTTAAAGATGGGACTGGCCCTCTGGTGCCACTGGTAGCCCCTTCCACAGCCTTCAGCCTGGGATTCTCTAACCCTGGGCCTCCTCCTCCAGTCCACCCAGAGCTTTTGTGCAAATCTGGAAAGCTGCCCCTTCCTCCAGGTGCACGGAGCCCAGTGGCAGGGGGCACAACTTGGCAAGTAGTGTCGCTGGATTTCAGCCCCTACTTGTTCTCTCAGCCTTCTGCCCTGTGAAGGGCACATGTCTCCAGCTATACTTTGTGCCTCTGCTTGGCCCAGCAGTCACCCAGAGCATTCATTCTCTGGAGATCGAGGGAATGACAGGCAGAGATGCAGAGATGCAGAAGGCAAAGGGTGGGCCTGGGAGTGGGCCTTACTTGACTCTCAACAAATCCTTTCTGATGCAGACCCATCTGGCAACAGGAACAGAAGCTGCAGGGCTTCCAAAGTTGTCCACAAGGCAGATCACTCCATGTGAGTCATAACTTTAGAAGACACATTGGCTTTGGCAGGGGTGGGGTGTAGGGTAGGGGGGTGGTGTCAACAACAACACAGGATGACAGTTGATTTGCACCTACTAATTCTAAACTGCATATCATTTCTCCACCTGAACTGTATCTTCAATGTGACTATTCGATTTATTTCAAAAGAATATAGTTTAGGACTCTTCGTTGCAAGCAGCAAAATGCCCTCTCGCTGTCTTAATTAAAAAGGTGAATTCATCACAAGGAGAGAGCAGTGTCTCATAAATGCAAGGGAGGCATGTGCCCACCCTCAGAAATGGTCAGGAGCCAATGGATGATTATCTTCATCTCTGATCTGTGGCTCTTGTGTGTGTTCACTTCCCCTCTCTCTGTGCTGCCCTCTTGTTTCATTTTTGATCGTGAGAAAAGATGTCCATTTCTAGCTCCTGAGTTTCTTTCTCCCCTGGTTGAGAGACCAGCCAGTCTGAGACTAGATCCTCCTGTTCTCAGTTCCATGTTAGTTTCTGAGGAAGCGGCTCAGCCTAGCTTCGTCAGATGCCCAGCCCAGGTCCAATCAAATGACGTCTGGGGGATGGGGGCGCTCCAAAGGAATACGGTTGCCAGGAGCTACTGGAAGTAGGTGGGGGGTGGGGGGAGGGCAGAGGGGACAGATCCCAGAAAAGGGGATCCTGAGCAGAAAAACAAAAAGTGGTTTCTTCCAAGGGACATGAAATCTGTCTGTGATTCCCTCCAGGACGTCCATTCTCATCATCTGCATGTTGATCTCGGGTTTGGGGATTATCTCTATAATCAGTCATTTGTCAAAAAGGAGGAGAAGTCAAAGGAATAGAAGGGGTAAGTAGCAGTTTGGGGGGAAATGAAAGAGGTCAAGGAGCAGCTTTCAAATGAGTGAATGTGACCCTCCTCTTATTGCCTGGATCCCCGAGGCCAACGCAGCCAGCTCATGGGCTGGAGGTGATTCTGCTTCACAATGGCAAAGGCACCATGAGGGGTGACCAACAGCACTGAGCCTTCGTAAGCGGAGGTGTGTGTAGACCAGGGAGGAGGGAGGCCCTGAGACAACCACTCTGTAGCTTCCACGTCGGGAGGGCCACCTGCCTCCCCAGCACACACACTTTGGGAGGCAGCCTTCCTCCTTGACTGAAACTGTTTGCTCACCTGGAGGGACTAGAAGCCAAGGCTCCTGTCAAAGGAGCTTCCGGGGCCTCTGGGTAAGCAGGCATAGAAAGGTCTCCTTGAGAAGGGTCAGGAGTGGAAGAGGACAGGCTCAAGGGCTTCAGCCCCAGTCTCGAGCCACAGGAGGAGCGGCCTTTAAGCTCTGTGCCTCCTTCTGCCCTCAGGAGATTACAGGTAAAGGCCTAGCAAGAAGCCAGAATACCAGCCAAGCTGCTTCTGTGATCCCCATGCCTCTGGTAAGTTCCCTCCTTGGCTCTTCTGTCCTGAGCCCTGTGCCCCACAGCTACCTACCTTTAGGGCCCCTCATTCATAAACAGAGAACAGGAACTTCGTTTAGACGGGGCTATGTGGATCTATCCATCTTTCCTTTGGGGCAGCATCAGAGAAATAAAAATCCTCAAGGCCACTGTGTGGTGATTCTGCTGACCTCTCAAGTAGGCACAAGGTAGAAGGAGCATTAGATATAAGTGCCACTGTTTGGCCAGTAGGTATTTTGGCTTTTTCTTTTTATGCTTAGAAGCCACAGAAATACCTTGGGCAATGTAGAGACTGCAGGCATAATTACAAAGCAGACTTCAACCTCCTCTGGGTGTGAAAATGCGGAAAAACATTTCAGAGAATGAGAGAGAACAAAAAAATGAACCTGGAAACAGCTGTTAATGAAACAGAAGGGTCTATATAGCCAGAGGAGTCTCAAATTCCAAGCCAAGGCTGCGAGGCCTCCTGCTTCCCCCGGCCCCGTGGCCACAGCAGGGGTGCTAAGAAGTCAAAGTAGTGGCCCCCACAGCATTCGCATTCC
Organism: Equus asinus; assembly: GCF_041296235.1. Classification (NCBI taxonomy): domain Eukaryota; kingdom Metazoa; phylum Chordata; class Mammalia; order Perissodactyla; family Equidae; genus Equus; species Equus asinus. The sequence goes on along the minus strand of NC_091805.1, from coordinate 43,689,968 downwards.
TGGCCTTTTGTCCTCCAAGAACTTTGGACTGGGGAGATGGGGGATGCAGACAAAGCAACATCTTTCCCAGCTTTGCCCAAGACCACTCCCTTTGGGACACCACTGTAGTCTAGGTTTGTGCAAAAACCATTGTCACTTCTTTAAGGCTTGAGTTTGGGCAACTTTTACTTCCCTGGGCCTGTTTACTTCTCTATAAATTGAAGACCCCCATTCTCATACTCCCTAGGACTTTTTCTTCATTCATTCATTCATTCATTCATTGGTTCATTCATTCAATAAACAAGGACCATGCTAGATGCTGGGGATACAAACATGAGCAAAAGAAATAGCATCCGTCTTCATGTAATGTAGAGTGGCAGGGAGACAAACTATTGCGTGCACACACACACACTCACACAAATGTTAAATTGTCACTACAATAAGTCCCCTAAAGGAGAGACACATGGTGCTGTGAAAGTTGAGGCGATGGAATGCAACCCTGTTCCTTTTTAGCAAGCAGTTGTACGACCTGTGTTAGCCATAGCCTCACACTCAGGCAGTTGAAACATGGGAGCCTGCATCAAGGTCCCTTCTGGCTTTGACATTCTTGGGTTCTGAAGGTGTCCAGTCGTATTCACATCCCCCAATGGTGAGAGGTGAATGCAAGCCCCATACCCCAAGCTTTCCTACTGACTGACCAACGAGCCCTGAAAACAAATTTAGTGTTTAGGTCCCATGAAGGCCCCAGGAGAAAGCTTGCAACTTTTGCTGCAGAGACACTCAGCAGAGGTAGGCAGTAGATCTCAACTCAGTTTTCCCTTTCCATTTCCAACAAAGTAGACCACTCTTTGAAGCCCCTCTCACGTGTCCTGCCTCCAAAGGAAATGGCTCGTACTGAACAGATGACTGAAGATTTCTTTCATTTGGTTCATAAAGTGATGCTACAACAGAATCACCATGACAACCGACCCACATCTAGAGGACTGATTCTGACCTCTCAGTGTTGTGAAGGACCCTCTCAACTTGGCAGCAATCATTTGCCACTTGGTAAAGGGTGGGAGCTGGAGGAGCTGTTCTAGGCCTTGCCTGAGCAAGGCTGCCATCAGACAACATCTCAAAATCTTAGTTCTCATGCCTTTGGCTAGCCGGAAGTGAACAAGATGAGCAGAATCTTGGTCATGGGGCCAGGAGATCACTTGTATTTTATTTGTTAACCAATAAATTCCTGACTATTATTGAATGCACTCCGAGGTATGACTAACTTCTCCCAGTATATCACTGAAAAAGTATTTCTGGAAAAGTTTCTTTTAAAGTATGATATTTTAATTTATTTCTGAATTGATATTACATGCTATGCTACCCAAAGAAAGGGAGATAGGCTCACTCAGTGGTTCTCAGATTCTTTGGGTGAAAAGACTGCCCTGTATGGGAAACTGCCACCAGACTGAATAGATGCCGCTCCTGATCAATGAGAAATTGAGGTGTGATAAGTTAAGTGAAATTGTCATTCAAATCAGGAAACACAAACCAAGGCTGAGAGTCAGCAGCTTGTGCGCAAGGTTATACTGTCATTAATGCCAGAATTACCAAAACTCTTAGCTCCCACCTGTATGTCTGTACCCTCTCTCCCCCTCTTTGTGTCTCTCCTGCTATTCCAGGGAGTTCCCAGGGCCTCCCCATCACTGCCTCTGCTGCTCTCATAAAAACCCTGCTCTTCTGGTTTCTTCTAATAGGGTGCGGGCCAGTCTCAGTGCTCAGGATACTCAGGTGGCCCTCTGGTCTGAGTACGGCTGGGACAGGGAGATTGGTTCTTGACACGATTCTGCACGTGCGTGCCCCGCACATTTAGGTTCAGGCTCTCACAAAGTCTTCCAAGAACACAGTTCCTTTAGCTTCCACTCCAACCCCTCTCTCCATAGGTGGAGAGCTCCAAGCTGCTCAACAGCCTGATGGGAAGGGGTGGGGTGTGGACACCATCCTGTTCCTGCCATCCTCCGTGTTTCCATCCAGCTGAACCCCTCCCTCCCAGAGTCCCAGATCAAACATCAAAAGTGCTCTTTCCCCTCAGCTGCAAACAGCTCCAATCCCTCCCCTGTGGTCATGTACTGAACTTACATGAAGGAGCCACTAGCCCAACGGTTCTGCAAATAGCAATCCAATCTGGGCTCAGTTAGGACGTCCTACCACGCAAGGCAAGATGGCAGACATCGATCTGCCACAACAGAGGAAGACACCTATAGATGGCTTGGAAGATTTAACACTTATCTGCCTGGAAAACTATTTCCTCCGAGAAGCCTCCCGGTTTGCTCTGATTCCATGATCCAGGATTCAAGAGCCTTTTTTCTTCCCTTACCTAACAAAACCCTTTTGAATCTATGGTCAATTATTTAATTATTCATTTCACCCTCATACTTGTTGCACAGCCGTTTACATGATAGGGACACAAAAACCAGGACTTTGTAAACATAGGGCTGTGCCATTTAATATGGGAAGCTTCAAGAAAACAGAGGGAAGAGCAATGAATCTGATATTTTGCTTACAAGGGGATGGCCATGGGACAAAGCTCACTCCTCCTCTTGCAGCTGTTTATAAGGCGCTGGCTCTGACCTGGAAAGCTGATGTGGCTTCTAGCTACAGGGTTGGTAGAACTGTGTGACGTCAGCGCAGAGTTTGCCAACAGCTGAAAGCGGGAGCAGCCTCAGGCAGGTGCTGCCCTGGGGCAGCCGGTGCGCGTGCGCGAGGAGGGTTGCTGGGGCTGTGCCGCCCTCGTGCGGCCGGCCGCTTTGCTGTGCTGCGGCCGCTTCACCAGCCTGTTTCCCTAAACCGGCTTTCTCCTAGACCTGTTGGCTCCCACAGAGGGCTCACTCCTTTATCAAACCTCTCTCCCACTGCTTCCACGGTCTTCTCCTCAAAACCCAGCTGTCAGGAGCAGCTGCTCTATCTCAGAAGGAATGTGCTCTCTCCAGCAGGTCGCCTGACTTTACCTCTCGAGTTTCTCAGCCACCATATGTGCTCTGGGGCAGCTTGGCATGGAGGCAGATGCGAGGAATGTGAAATCAGAGTACTTGATTTAAGTTTTGTTCTGCCACTTACCGTGTGGGAGACATCGGGTCAATTATTTCACCTCTTTGGACTTTAATTTCCTTACCTTGATTTTTAAAAATATTATTTAATATATTTTTAAAACAGATGTATGGAGGATGCTTCCCTCCCATGCCTGCTTCCTTCCCTGTGGACTGAGTTCCCTCAGGGTAACACTCCTCAGTGACGCCCCATCGGAGGTGGAGTGACCTGTCTGGTGTTTGCGTCTGGAGGAGGAATCGGGGGTACCTACTCTGCCCTTCCTCTTTGTTTTCTTAATTTTTTGGGTGCAGCTTTCAAAGACCACACGATCTCTTCTGCAACTCCTGGGCAGCCGAGCCACTGGTTTGGTTGTGGGGAGTAGGGACTGGTCTTGGTGCAGCTCTGTCAATACGGAGCTCGGCGCTCTGAGGCCGACTTCTCTGCAGCCACCGTATCGACTCTCCATTCTCCAGCGTTGACCGCGTCTGTAATAAAGACTGTACTCTGTTCTCTGTCTGCTGAGTCCATGTTCTTATTTCTCAGGTGGTTCAGAATTCAGGTGGGGAATGGGATCACTAGGTATCAGGCAGGCTGAAGATCCGGAACAAGGTAAATGAAGAACTTCAAAAGTTAGGATTAGCCTTCCCGTATTACTTTTATTTGCTAATTTTTATGAATTTTCCTGGATTTGCTTTTCTGTTTACTGTTTTCATAGGAAATTTAGAGTAATCTTGCTGAATAAAAAATAATCTTATTGGTATTTTTACTGGGATCATCTAGGGAATTATTCGTTGGGATTTGAGGAGCGATTAATGTTTAGGTTGGTTTTTATTCCCATATAATGTAGTTATGCATTTTTTTGTATGTGTGAGGAAGATTGGCCCTGAGCTAACATCTGTTGCCAATCTTCCTTTTTTGGCTTGAGGAAGATTGTCACTGAGCTAACATCTGTGCCAGTCTTCCTCTATTTTATGTGGGATGCCGACAGAGCATGGCTCAACAAGCGGTGCTAGGTCCATGCCTGGGATCTGAACCTGTGAATCCCGGGCTGCTGAAGCAGAAAGCGTGAACTTAACCACTACGCCATTGGGCCGGCCCCTGTTATGCATATCTTTTATGCTGTAGTAAGGAGATGGACATTCACATTTGAATAGTGCTTTACACAACAGGGACCTTGTATTTGTGTAGAACTCTGGCATGTACAGAGTGCTTATGTATATACTATCTTATTTATTCTCATACTAAGAGGTAATTGTTGTTAGTTCTGTTTTCAAGACGAAGGAATTGAAGCTTTAAAAGTTTAACAAACTTTTTTTTTTAAAGATTGGCACCCTGAGCTAACATCTGTTGCCAATCCTTTCTTTTTCTTCTGCTTTTTCTCCCCAAAGCACCCCCAGCACATAGTTGTATATTCTAGTTGTAGGTCCTTCTGGCTGTGCTGTGGGATGCCGCCTCAGCATGGCTTGCTGAGCGGTGCCATGTCCGGGCCCAGTATCTGAACTGGTGAAACCCTGGGCCACCAAAGTGGAGTGCATGAACTTAACCACTTGGCCACAGGGCCAGCCCCGAAGTTTAACAAACTTGCCCAAATGAATGCAGCTAGTTAGAGGCAGAGGTCGAGACCTGAGCCACAGTCATCCTGAACTTGAGAGTACCATCACCTCTGTGAGTCTTTTATGAGAATTGGACTTTTGGCCTTGACCTCTGGAGGTGACAGGGACAGATAATTAAATGATGAAGAAGGAGCCAACGTTGTAGAGGATTTGCTTTTATTTGTAATTCTTGCTAGATTGTTCATTTGGTTGACTCCTCTCAAGCTGAACAATGACACTGAATGAACACTCTTTGTGCACTGAGCTCTGTACCACACACTTTGGAAGGGGACAAGGGGGGCAGTCTCAGCCCTCATGGGGCTAGGAGGCTGTCATTACACGTGGGAGGGCCAGCAATCTTTTCCCAGGGCAGGAAAAAGACTGACCCTCTGTCTTCAAAACTGCTGGCTAACATTGCAAGATCACACCCAAACAACTCCATCTGCAGTTTCACCCAGGTTGTGGCCCAAAATTTGTAAAAAGGGAAAGTGATGTATGAAGATGGAGCTGAGATGAGAGGAACTGGATTCAAGCCTCACTGGAACGGCAGGAGGAGTTTGTTGCTTTAATTTGAGCATAGACAACGGGGTCTGAGTCTGAAAAATGATTTGTAGTCAAGTGATCTCTCTTTCCTTCCGAGCTTTTAAAATTCATGCTGGCATACGTGAGTGCCTCCTCTGGGACAGATGAAAGCTACAGAGAAAGAAGGAGGAGGAATGAGTGAGTTCAGTTTGGGAGAATGTGTGTCTTTAGAAACAAGTGCTTCTTTAGAAGCAACTTGAAAGATTAGGGTCAGAGAATACCCAAAGAGATCAGAAGAACCCTTCAAAAAACTGCGTGCCCAGTGTCCATAGAGCAATGCCACTATTCTAGTCAATACACCATAGCACAGACTGAAATTCCAATGACAGCAGCTCCAGCGTCCTGGAAAGAGTGTGGTCATCTTACCTTGGCTGCAGGGTCTGAGCGAGGATCCAGAGCCTGGGGACTGGAGTGACCTGCCACAGGTGTCAGGAAGAAGAGGGGCGAGTCTCACCAACGGGGCCTGGAGGAATCAGAACCCTCTCCCTAGAATGTTGGGTAAAGGGATGGGGTGGGGAGAAGGTGCTGAGGTGGGAAAGGTGGAGGGTGGGGAGGGCAGGGAGAGAAGTGAAGGGATTCGAGTCCTCCGTCTGCGGAGAGGGTGGGCTACGCAGGTTTAGCCCCGCCCTCCCGTTATTCACTCAAGGCTAACTCTATTCTCTCAGCAGGGAAAGAAGAGCTGTCCATCTCTTGGAGACCACTTACATTTTCTGTAGCTCTTTATGATGAGGAAGACAAGGGCCATCAGCAGCAGTGTCAGTAGAACCCCAGCAAAAAAGGCTAAGACCAAATGAAGTTCTTTGCTGTTTTGGCAAAGAAAGGGAGCAGATGACCTGCTGGGCTTTTTGAAGGCTTCTCCTAAAGATCAAAGGTACCCTCTCCCGCCTGCCCTGCGGGTAAACCACGGAAACAGCGCTCACACTGGTTGGTCACTTTCTCTTTCACCCACTGGTTTTCAACAGTTGTACTTCCAGGTTCCAGTTCCATTTGGGGCCTCAGTGAAAGCAGTGGGCTCTGTTCCCCCTCAGAAAATGTTCATAGCCCCCCTTCCCGCTCCCAGTTTATCCATAAGCTTGGAGGATTCGTGAGTCTCTTGAGGCATGGGGGAACCCAGGTTAAGAAGTACATTCTGAAGATAAAAAATTGATTTAGTTCTCCCACTGTTTCTGGTCCCTTCTCCACACACCTTCCTCCCCAAGCCCGTAAGGCAAAGCTGTCATCACAAAATCAAGTGCCATGTGGTCCCAGATGAAACATGTTGGGGAATGCTCACTTACTTGGAGTGGGCAGAGGAGCACTGCACGGAGGTCGTGGTTGGGGCAGCCGTGGTGTGGGGTTTGTCTATGAGAGAACAGGAAGGGGATTGGTGTGTCTGCCATGTTTCATAAGTGTCCCCAGGTGCCCACCTATCCAAGCCACCAGTGGAGAGTACTGACGGGGCTACAGCTCTGCAAAGGGAGAGAACATTGTTTCTTAGATCCTGGGTCCTTTACCAGGAAAATTAGAACTGGAACTTAAGAAACAATCGGCTCCACAAATGAAAGAAGAGCCTGGTGTTTCTGTAGCCCCACGTGTCCCCAAAACATCTCAAAATGTTTTGCCCAAAAACAGCTCAAGTCTCTCCCTCAAAGATTTTAATGGGACTCCTAGGGAGATATGCTCCTCAGATTTAAGCAGGGAGTCTCAAGGCCAGGGAGCAGAGCACCACAAGAGAAACCCAGAATGAGCATTTGCTAGAATCCTTGGGATCTGCCGTGGAGACTGCTGCCTTTTGTTTGTTTGTTTGCTTGTTACAGGGCAAGTATCAGCGGCATTCAGCCAAAGGCAGCCGCAGGGAGTGTCCCAATTCCCACGCCACAGCTGGGGGATGTGAACTAGACTCCCACGGACTACCCCGCTGGTCTAATACTGAGCACAGACACACGCTTCACTCAAATTTGGAGGGTCAGGCAGCTCTCTCTGGTTCCCTTTTTCACTCTTTTTGGTGGTAGATTCTGCTCATGGTAAAATCTGATTCTTCCAACTTCGGAAATGTTGTCCCCTTACAGCCCTTTAGTAGTTTCCTGTTATTCCAGTTCATTTTAACTTGGCAGTGTGGCAGGTAATGGCTGTGTCCTGAACTTACCAGGTTTAGAGTAACTTCCTCCCATGCTGTCTTCTCCTGAGAATAAAAAAAAATGTACCTCTTACAAAGCTTGGAAAGGAGAGGCAGTGGAGGGGCCAATTGTGATCTTAATATAGAAGAGTAACAATGAGAGAGAGGCAAATCGTGGGTGGGTATTCTAGTGAGGCCAGTGGTCACAGACTTTACATGGTGTGGTTACCACAGCTCAGCAGCCAGTCCTCAGCTTTGCAGGTCCAGATATTTGATTTCATCAGGGCAGCAGGAATTGACTGATTGCTCCAGCGCTAACTACCACCCATCAACTCACAGGACACTGATGTACAAACTGGACTGACAGAAGGAGCATGTTGGTGTAACGAGTAGTATTCTATCATCAGAACATATAAGAAAGCCAGTTAAAACCATAATTTTGCTTGGTGAGCACTGAGGTAAGTTTGGGAGAAGATAAATGGATGATTTTAATATCGAGTGCCGTCTAGGTCTGATGCTCCTGCCTCGCTCTTCCCTGACAGTGTTGAGCACACTTTGACAAACTTGCCCTTGGAGGTCCTCCCTATAGGCTCCATCAGACACTTCTATTCTGTCCACATATTGTCCTTTCAAGTATGCCAGTATCCTTGTCTAGCTATGGTTCTATTTGTTATGCTAAGCTTTCTATATTTTCCCTCTTTTATTTCTTTATTTGTACCAAAAAGCATATAAAGCGTTTACAAGCAAAAAGTAAAATCATCCAAATTCCCACTACCCACTGTTAATATTTTAGTGTATTTCCTTTTACTTGTACTTCCATGAATTTTTAATTTTTTCAGTTTTAAATTTTTTCCTGGTTTTATTGAGATACAATTGACATACAGCATTGTATTAGTTTAAGGTATATAAATTAATGATTTGATATATGTATATGCTGCAAAATGATTACCATGATAAGTTCAATTAACATCCATCACCTCACAGAGTTACAAGTTTTTTTTTTCTTATGATGAGAACTTTTAAGCTCTAATCTCTTAGCAACTTTCAAACACACAATATGGTATTATTAACTATAGTCACTATGCTGTACATTACACCCCCAGGACTTATTTATCTTACAACTGAAAATTTGTACCTTTTGACCTCCTTTATCCATTTCCCCCACCCTCACCCCCTGCCTCTGGTAACCATTAATCTGTTTTACGTTATCTATGACTTCGGTTTTTAAAGATTCCATGTATAAATGAGATCAGGCACTATTTGTCTGCCATGCATTTTTTAAAAGCTAGTTGAGATATTTCTTCATATCTTCTATTTTTTTCACTAAGTTTTTTTTATCACAAGCATTCTTCCATGCCACTGAAAGCTTTCCATATGCATTTTTAGTGGTAATAGGTCTTTCTGTAGTACAGCTTGCTTAATCAGTTCCTTGCTTGTTGATAAAAATTGTTTCCACTTTTATTTAAATAAAATAAAAATAAATAAATAAAACAATTTTAGGAGGCCACAATTCTACTTCATATTTAGGTAAACCCATGATAATAATTTTCAGCTCTGCTATATATATTGTATTTGAAGGTAATTTATTTAGGCAACAAACGCCATTAATTATTTACATATTTAATTGTTCAGCTCTCAAAAGTGAATCAATTTCCAAGTCCCTGGACATGGGCTAGGGTTGGGAGGAGGACACCTCATTGCCACGTACAAGATACAACAGCAACATTATCAAGTGCCTTACAGTCACCAAAACTTTCTCAGATTGTGCTGTGCAGAATAATAAAGGTGGCAGCAGGGGAATCTGGTGAGAATTCTGAGCCATGAGAATAGGAAGCCGTCCGTCCACTGCAGAATCAGTAATAGTAACGATTTTTCTAGTGCTTCTTGCTCCTTTTCTAATTTAATAGTCAACAGTACTCTTTGTAGAGTATCATAAAATATGCATATAGTTTTTTTAAAATATTGAAATATGAAATTTAATATTGACATTTTAAAGTATCAAAATATGAAACTTACACTAGACCTCACCCCTGGGGAAGTGGAAGAGGAGAGGATTGTAGGTTTCTGTAAAATCCCAACCTTCACATCAGTGGCTCTGAATTTACAACTATCCCAAAGAAATGTTACCATCGCCCCCTCAGAAGAAAGGCGGGCCATCCCACCCGAAAGAAAAAGCATCCCAGAAATACTTACCTAGGGCTCCCAGCCAAGAAAAGCAGGAAACACACTTCCCTTTGAAAGCAACACTCCGAATATTTGGCAGAAGCATAAATTAACATAGAAACAGTGCCATCTATATTTTTTTCACATTTTGTCCAGCCCTGGAGAATCGTCCTGTTTGCTATAAAATCCACTAACCAAATGCAGCCATTCAGACACACCCTCCCCCCACCAAATAAAGTTCAAAAGAAAAAGATGATAGAAACCACTAAAAATTAAGATGGTGTTTTCTTTTGGTGAATGATACCTCATCTAGATTAAAAGCATGGGGTAAATACATTTACCTTTTAAGAAGAAATCCAGTCATAAGACGCAATTGTCTTTTCAATTTGCTTCCGTTACGACTCCTATTTCTCAGAAATGACGAAGCGATTACCACCATCAAGCTATGTGTTGCAATGATTTTGTCTAAACGTGAGGGCATACTTCCTCTTTGAGGCTAACATTATGTATTTTCTAATCCCATAATCAGAAAGCTGCTTTTGTATCTTTTGACACATTTATAGAATATATGTATATCCCAGAATACAGCAGAATAAGACAAGTTTATTTCTAATTAAGTATTTAGTGTCTATTTAACCACCATGCTAGATATTATGGGAGTCACAGCAGTATGACGTTATCATTGTCGTCAAGCATCCTACAGTCTCATTTATTCTAACCAGGGAGACAAGGTTGATCAAGAAAAACAAAGAGCAAACTGTTAAGAGTTAGCTGCCAGCTGCGTAGACTTGAGTGTGTTAAGAGAATGGAGATCCTGTCCAGGGAAGGCAAATTATTTATTTATAAACTTTTATTCATAAAATAATATTAATAAACATACTTATTAAACACTATGGACCGTACAGTAGGCCAGGTGCTGTGGATATTTCAGACAGCAAGGCAGAAAAGGTCCTCTTGGAGCCTATCATCTAATTGAGAAACAAAGTGATAAACAAGAAAACAACAGATTAATCACGGATTGTGTTATGAGCCACGAAGGAAAGAAGCAGAGTGCCATGCCAGAGAGTAAATGATGGGAGAACGTCTTTAAATAAAAAGGATGACTGCGGAGGGCCTGTCCACAGATCAGCCGTATACACTGAGAACCAGAGGACAGGAAAGAGCTGGCCAGGCAAATAGCAAGGGAGGACAGCTTCAGGCAGAGGGCAGAGCAACTCACAGGCCCAGAAGAAGGGAAGAGCTGGCAGAGCTGGTGAAATCAGATAAGGCTGCTGCGTGCGGGGAGACCTGGAGCTGGGGACCTAGAGCATGGATGGGGGTTGGAGGGAGGGAGAAAGGGACTACACGAGAAGTGCTCTTGGCCCAGGATGGCTGCTGGGATTCAAGTGATGTATTTCTTGGATATCAGTATGGTTCAAGACTGGGACATTTGTAGGGAATCGGAAGTAGAAAATAGTTACACAGATTTGAGCCAGATCGTGGAGGTCTTTAAATCCAAACAACATATACATTTTAAATATTAATAAGGAACCATAAAGGTTTTTGAATTGGGATATAATATGATAAACATGGCCTTTCAGGAAGGTTATATCACATCATATAAGATAAACTGTGGGTAGGAAACAGAAAGGAAATAGGCCAGGGAGGTATGGCAGTAGTTTAGGTATTGAATAAGGGTAAGAACAGCAGGAATGAGAAGGAACCCAAAGGTATAATAAGATTGGAAGTTATAAGACTTGGACCTGGATACAGGGAATGAAATGCAACATGAGTCAATGATTACTTCCAGGTTTTGAATCTTGGTTGCTGAGAGAATTCATTTTTCATTCACTCCGAAATCATTTATTGAATATGTACTATGTGCCAAGTACTAATCTAAGTTTTGAGAACACAATGGTGACCAAAAAATGGCCTTTTCCTGCCTTCATGGAACCTTCAGACTAGTAAAGGAGGCTGTTATCACACAGAAAAATGGTAAATCACAGCAATTTCATGTGCTTTGAAGGAGCAGGACCCCCACTGTGTGTGCCTGTGATACAGGGAACCAGGAAGGCTTCCTGGAGGAAGACAAGCCAAATCCAAAGTGTGAGTTGGAGTTCCACCAGGCCAAGATGGGGGGAATTATCAGAGGGAACAGAACATGAAAATTGAAAAGCCCTGTGCCAGGAGTGACATCAGCATCGTGGCAGAGTGAGTTGTTCCCTTAGTCTCTCCCCTCTAAGTTACAACTAAATGGACACTCATTAACCAGTGGAGGATTCCCTGCACAGCACAGTAGGACTTCTGAGAGATCCACGCAGCTATACATCTGAAGGTGGGTGGACTGGATCCCCGGGAGGCAGTGGAACTAGGTGAGCGCACTCCTCCCTCTCCCTGGTGGGGCAGGTCACTGATCCTCATACAGTGGCTAGAGCGACTGCAAGAGGAGGCAGGAACAGCCCAGCCTGTGTGAACGCTTTCACAATTGCAGTCCGGCCCTCACAATTGCCAACCACGCCGTGGTGGCTTCACCTGAAGAAATGCTCCCCACCAAGTGGTGGCTTAGTCCCTGCATGGGCACCCCTCACTCCTAGCACAGTGCAGGCAAGAAGGTGCCCTGTCTGCTCAGAAGGCACCTCTGCCTGCAGAGCACAGGAGCCTGTGCGACCCACTGAGTGGTGGCTCAGCCCCAGTGTGGGTGCCCCTCAGCCTTAGTGCAGTGCAGACAAGAAGGCACTCCACTCACTAAGAAGGCACCCCTGCTTGTGGAGCACAGCAGCCTGCAGGATCCCTTGAGTGGCAGCTCAGCCCCTGCATATGAGCCTCTCCTGCCTAGTGTGCAGCAGCTCAGTCAGTTCCCCATCAAGCATAGAGGCCCTGACTACGGTGCCTGTCTCACCCACCCAGTGCAGAGGACTGGCCCACGTGAAAGCACTTGCAGAGCAGCTGTGGCCCACCCACACAAACACACAACAGTCCTATACACACAACTTCCAGTAGATGGGGTGGGATCAGAAAACACAGCTTCTGCTCCCCCCAGGTGTGGCAGGTAGAATCTGCAACCCAATACTACCACAAATGGGCCAGCAAAGGGTCAACTCATCAAACACAATGAAGAACTACATTAACATTTCAGAGCAGAAGGAAAATGACAAGTCTCCAGAAATCAATCCTGAAGTCACAGAAATTTACAATCTAAATGACAGAGAATTTAAAATAGTTGTCATAAAGAAACTTGATGAGTTACAAGAAAACTCAGACAGTTCAATGAGCTCAGGAAAGAAAATAATAAGCAGAAGTAATACTTCACAAAAGAGATTGAAACTCTAAAAATAAAACCAAAGAGAAATTCTGGATATGAAGAACACAATTAATGAAATAAAAAAATAATCTAGAGAGGCTGGCCTGGTGCCATAGTGATTAAATTCACATGCTCCACTTCAGCAGCCCAGAGTTTGCTGGTTTGGATCCTGGGAGGGAGCCTCTGCACTGCTTATGGAGCCATGCTGCAGGAGGTGTCCCACATATAAAGCAGAGGAAGATGGGCACTGATATTAGCTCAGGGCCAATTTTTCTCAGCAAAAAGAGGAAGCTTGGTGGTGGATGTTAGCTCAGGGCTAATCTTCCTCAAAATAAAAAAAATTAAAAATAGAGGTGATGTTATGGAGGACAGAATTAGTGATCAGAGAACAGAAATATAGAAATGCTTCAGGTAGTGGAGGAGAGAGAAATAAGATTTTTAAAAAATGAAGAAATTCTTTGACAAATATCTGACTCAATTAGGAAAAGCAATATAAGGATTATAGGTATTCCAGAGGGAAAAGAGAAAGAGAAAGGAGCAGACAGCTTGTACAAAGAAATGATAGCTGAGAACTTCCCAATCCTGGGGAAAGAACTGGACTTACAAGTACATGAAGCCAATAGAACCCCCAATTACATCAATGCAAAAAGACCTTCTCCAAGGCATATAATACTAAAACTGGCAAAAGTAAGTGACAAAGAAAAAATATTAAGGGCAGCAAGGCAGAAGAAAATAACCTACAAAGGAATCCATATCAGGCTTTCAGTGGATTTCTCAGCAGAAACTTTATGGGCTAGGAGTGAATGGAATGATATATTCAAAATACTGACAGACAAGAACTTTCAGCAAAGAATATTCTATCCAGTGAAACTATACTTCAGTTACAGTGGAGAAATAAAAGCATGCCCAGATAAACAAAAGCTGAGGGAGTTCATCGCCACTAGACCTCCCATACAAGAACTGATGAAGGAAGCCCTCCTGCCTGAAACAAAAAGGCAAAGGTTTAAAAAGCCTTGAATAAGGGGATAAAGAGACAGATAAAATCAGAAAATTGCAGCTTTCTATCAGAACAGGTTAGCAAACACTTAATTATAACATAAAAGATAAAGGGAAGGAAAGCATCAAAAATAACTATAAACACTTATAGTCACAACACAAAAAGAATAATTTGTGACAACAATAACTCAGACGGGGAAGAGGAAAGGGATGGAACCTGTTAGGTTAATGGAGATAAGAGGCTATCAGAAAATAGACTATCTCATCTATGAGATCTTTTATACAAACCTCATGGTAACCACTAAACAAAGAACCAGAATAGAGCCACAGGTCATAAATAAAGGGAAAACTGAGAAAATCATCAAAGAAAACAACCAAACTGAAATGGCAATCAGAAATACAAGTGAAGAAAAACAATGGAAATATAGATCAACTGGAAAACAAGAGACAAAATGGCAGTATTAAGCCCTCATATATCAATAATCACTCTAAATGGAAATGGATTGAATTCTACAATCAAAATATACAGAGAGGCTAGCTGGATTGAAAACAAGACCTAAAAACACGTGGCCTCTAGGAAACACATCTCAGCTCTAGAGACAAAAACAGGCTCAGAGCGCAGGGATGGAAGACAATACTCCCAGCAAATGGCAAGCAAAAGAAAGCAGGTGTTGCCATATTTAGATGAAGCAGACTTCAAGATAAAAAAAGACAATGAGAGACAAAGAGGGGCAGTATACAATGATAAAAGGGACATTCCACCAAGAGGAAAATAACACCTAGGAACATATATGCACCTAACACAGGGACACCAAAGTACATAAAGCAATTATTAACACACCTAAAGGGAGAGATTAACAGCAACACAATAATAGTAGGGGACCTCAACATTCCACTCACATGAACGGGTAGATCATCCGGACAAAAAGTCAACAAGGAAACAGTGGAATTAAACGAAAAACTAGAGCAGATGGACTTAATAGATATATAGAGAACAGTCCATCCCAAAACAGCAGCATACACATTCTTCTCAAATGCACATGGATCATTCTCAAAAACAGATCATACGTTGGGAAACAAGGCAATCCTCAATACATCTTAAAAGAATTGAAATCATCTCAACCATCTTTTCCAACCACAATGCTATGAAACTAGAAATCAACTACAAGAAAAAAAACTGGGAAAGTCAGGAATATGTGGAGACCAAACAACATACTACTGAACAACAATTGGATGAAAAAAGAAATCAAAAGGGAAATTAAAAATACCTGGAGACAAACAAAAATGAAAATACAACATACCAACTGTTATGGGACGCAGCAAAAATGGTCATAAGAGGGAAATTCATAGCAGTACAGGTCCACTACAACAAACAAGAAAAATCTCAAATAAGTAATCTTAAACTGCACCTAACAGAACTAGAAAAAGAAGAACAAACAAAGCCCAAAGTCAGCAGAAGGAGGGAAATAATAAAAATCAGAGCAGAAATAAATGAAATAGAGACTAAAAAAACGGTAGAAAGGATTAATGTAACTAAGAGTTGGTTATTTGAGAAGATAAACAAAATTGACAAACCCTTAGCCAGACTCACCAAGAAAAAAAGAAAGAAGACTCAAACAAATAAAATTAGAAATTAAAGAGAAGAAATTACAACAGATACCACAGAGATACAAAGGATTATAAGAGAATACTATGAAAAACTATATGCCTACATATTGGATAGCCTAGAAGAAATGGATAAATTCTTAGACTCATACAACCTCTCAAAACGGAATCAAGAAGAAATAGAGAATCTAAATAGACCAATCACAAGCAAAGAGACTGAAATAGTGATCAAAAACCTGCCAAAAAACAAAAGTCCAGGGCCAGGTGGCTTCTCTGCAGAATTCTACCTAACATTCAAAGAAGATTTAAAACCTATTGTTCTCAAACTATTCCAAAATTGAAGAAGCCGGAACACTTCCTAACTCATTCTATGAGGCCAACATTACCCTGATACCAAAACTAGACAAGGACAACACAGAGAAGGAAAATTATAGGCCAATATTGCTGATGAAAATAGATGCAAAAATCCTCAACAAAATATTGGCAAACTGAATACAGCAATACATTAAAGGGATCACACACCATGATCAAGTGGATTTATTCAGAGATGCAGGGATGGTTCAACATCTGAAAATCAATCAATGTGATACACCACATTAACAAAATGAGGAATAAGAATCACATGACCATCTCAATAGATGCAGAGAAAGCATCTGACAAGATCCCACATCCATTTATGTAAAAACTCTCAATAAAATGGATATAGAAGGAAAGCACCTCAACATAATAAAGGCCATATATGACAAACCCAGAACCAACATCATACACAGTGGTGAAAAACAGAAAGCCATTCCTCTGAGAACAGGAACAAGACAAACGTGCTCACTCTCGCCACTTCTATTCAACATAGTACTGGAGGTTTGGGCCAGAGCAATTAGGCAAGAAAAAGAAATAAAAGGAATCCAAACTGGAAAGGAAGAATTGCCACTCTTGGCAAATGACATGATTCTATATCTAGAAAACCCTAAAGACTCCATCAGAAAACTATTAGAAATAATCAAGAACTACAGCAAAGTTGCAGGGTACAAAATCAATTTACAAAAATCAATTGCTTTTCTATACAATAAGAATGAACTAGCAGAAAGTGAAATCAAGAATTCAATTCCATTTATAATTGCAACATAAAGAATAAAATATGTAGGAATAAACTTAACCAAAGAAGTGAAAGGCCTATTCACTGAAAACTATAAGAGATTTTTGAAAGTTACTGAAGAATATGTAAAAAAAATGGAAAGATATTCCATGCTTATGGGTTGGAAGAATAAACATAGTTAAAATGCCCGTACTACCTAAAGCAATCTACAGATTCAATGCAATCCCAATCCCAATGATATTCTTCACAGAAATAGAACAAAGAATCTTAAAATTTATATGGAAAAACAAAAGACCCCAAATAGCCAAAGCAATCCTGAGAAACAACAACAAAGCTGGAGGCATCACAATCCCTGACTTCAAAACATACTACAAAGCTATAATAATTAAAACAGCATGGTACTGGCACAAAAACAGACACATAGATGAACGGCATTGAATTGAAAGCCCAGAAATAAAACCACACATCTATGGATAGTTAATCTTCAACAAAGGAGCCAAGAACATACAATGGAGAAAGGAAATTCTCTTCAATAAATGGTGTTGGGAAAACTGGACAGCTACATGCAAAAGAATGAAAGTAGACCACTATCTTGCACCATACACAAAAATAAACTCAAAATGGATTAAAGACTTGAATGTAAGACCTAAAACCATAAAATTCCTAGAAGAAAATACAGGCAGTACATCATTTGACATTGGTCTTAGCAGCATCTTTTCAAATACAATGTCCACTCAGGCAAGGGAAACAAAACAAAAAGTTAACAAATGGGACTATATCAGACTAAAAACCTTCTGCAAAGCAAAGTAAACCATGAACAAAATGAAAAAACAACCCACCAACTGGGATAAAATATTTGCAAATCATTTATCTGACAAGGGGTTGATCTCCAAAATATATAAAGAACTCATACAACTCAACAACAAAAAAACAAACAACCTGATCAAAAAATGGGCAGAGGATATGAACAGACATTTTTCCAAAAAGATATACAGATGGCTAATAGGCACATGAAAAGATGTTCAATGTCACTAATCATCAGGGAAATGCAAATCAAAACTACACTAAGATATCACCTTACACCCATTAGAATGGACATAATCACCAAGACAAAAAACAAGAAATGTTGGAGAGGATGTGGAGAAAAGGGACCCATCATACACTGCTGCTGGGAATACAAACTAGTGTAGTCACTATGGAAACCAGCATGGAGATTTGTCAAACAATTAAAAATAGAAATGCCATACGACACTGCTATCCCACTACTAGGTACTTATCCAAAGAACTTGAAATCAACAATTCAAAGAGACTTATGCACCCCTGTGTTCATTGCAGCATTATTCACAATAGCCAAGACAGGGAAGCAACCCAAGCGCCCAATGACTGATGATTGGATAAACAACATATGGTATATATATATACAATGGAATACTACTCAACCATAAAAAAGACAAAATCATCCCATTTGCAACAACATGGATGGACCTTGAGGGTATTATGTTAAGCAAAATAAGCCAGACAGAGAAAGACAAACACTGTATGATTTCACTCATATGTGGAAGATTAACATATGGACAAAGAGAACAGATTAGTGGTTACCAGAGAGGAAGGGGACTTGGGGGGGGGGGGTGGGCATAAGGGGTAAAGGGACTCATTCATATGGTGACTGACAAATAACCAAGTACAACTGAAATTTCACAATGTTATAAACTATTATGACCTCAATAAAAAAACTGGTCAATTGACTTAATTTCTATTATTTGTTTTCAGTTCTAGAATTTATGTTTTTCAAATTTCCTGTTTCTTTTAAAAGATCTTCTGGTTCCCTGTCAAGCTTGACTTTTATCTCCTTTAATACAATAAGTATAATTAGTTTTTGGTCTATTTATGTTCTTTCATCTAGTTCTTATTCATAGTTTCTCATCTCCGAATTATCTGATTATCTTCTATTGTGTTGTGTAATTGGGTTTGAAAAATCATTTGAAGAACAAATGGAAGACTAGGATTGAGTTATCTTCCTCCAAACAAGGTTTCTTTCACTGCTTTTGCCAGGCACCTGGGGGCACCAGCAATCTGGGATCACCTTGATCCAAGTTCAGAGCCTGAGATTTTAGTGGGTCATCTGTTCACAGCAGGGCACTGTCCACGTAACGGCTGGTTTTCTTTGTCTTCACCTTTCTTCCTAAAATGTAGCTGACTGTGCGGTGGTGGTAGGCAGTGGTGATGGTTTACTAGTGTCTCCACCCTCGATGGTCCTGGACTCCATCTTCTGTTCCTCCAGCTCTTAGTCTCTTAGCCATCTCTTTTAGATTGGCAAATGCTCCCAGGGCAAACGTGGTCCTGAGTGCTAAACTCACCTCTCTGAATTTCCACTGTCTCTCAGTTCTTGCTCTGATGAGTTCTTGTTATCTCTTGGTGCTTTAATATTCTTAAGAGATGCTTGTATTTCACCCAGATGTTATAAATTTCTCAAATCAGAGAGTTGGTCCAAATTACTTAGTTTACCATTACTGGAAGCAAATGTTACAAGATTCTGCGCCAAAATTTCATTTTAACTCCAACAACATAGTTACAGAATCTGAATTTTAATTTTATTTCTCACTCCAATAATAAACAGAAGACTTAATTTTACACTAGGTACATTTTATAATACTAATAAAGAATAGAGAGCTATTAGAATAAGTCTTACAAAAGAGGTATTGGGCCTTAACAGAGAACATTAAAAAATTTTAATGAAAGATACTTAAGACCTAATAAGCGGAAAACATAATACCTAATTTAATTACCTCCTCTGGTGCCATTTACCTTATTCCTCTATCACTGACATTTCCTGGAAACTGGAATTTACATCTTAAGTCTTGATAGATTCAAGTTAAATATTTTGGCTAGATTACATCATAGGTGATATTGTCTACTTTATATATCATCACAGAAGGAAACACACCTGGTTATAGATGCTAAGAATAACCACTGAACTAGTGTGATTGACCACTTGATTGGAATGATCTTCAGATTCTTATTAGTTGTCATTGATAAGACATTATTTTTATGATCATTATAAAATTTATAACAAAAGTAAATAATCTAAAATTTCCCTTTTTTCATTGACAAATGTAACCCATTTCTTTTGCTAATACAAAAATACTTCAAACCCAATTTGGCTTTTTCATATCATGTATTTAAAAAATGATTGCAATACTCTACTCTGTAGATTGCACAACCAATCACCACGCAGCCAGTTTGTAAGTACTAAATCGCACTCATGATATAGATACAAATTTTTGATATTTAGAAGGTAGGTATTTGGGGCTGTAGCCTGGAGTTTTGCTTCTAGGAACTCTGCTCAACTCATCTCCTCCTTTTCACTTCTGACTGGCTTCACTTTGGTTGTGACACCATGCTCCTTGGTCACAAGTAAACAAACTCCTCCGGCACATCCACAGGCCCCTTGTCCACCAGGAGCAGCATGGGCTTTACATCTGGTGGCTACAGTAATGTCCAGGTGGCAGACCATTGTCTTGGCTACTCACAGCATGTTGCAGTGTTACTGTGAAGGCACAATGTCACTCATCTGGCTCCATTTCTGGGGACTGTGGAGCAGGCTGTCAGTCTCTGCTCGTATTAGGTGGCCTTATGAGGAGCCCCAGATGAAGCTATTCTCAGCCTGAAGTGACTGGCCTGAGGGCTGACAGCCTCATGTCCAGCCTGGCTGCCCCATGGATTGGGGGGAGTAATATCTCCTGGCGAACATGCCATTCACAGCAGCCTGTTGGGGAAGCTCTAAGCTTGTGCACAGGATGTGAGATGGAAAAGTTTAGATGTTTGAGGACAGCAAGAAAAGAGGGGCCAAGGCAGAATGAACAAGGAGAGTGGTAGATGATGTCAAAGAGATTGCTGAGGACAGGATTATATAGTACCTTGTAAACTATGATAAGGATTAGAGTCTATTCTAATTGTGATGGGGCGTTAGAAAGTTTTATTCAGGCGAGTAATATAAAGTAATATGATTTGACTTAGATTTTATAAAGCTCACTTTGGCTGCACAGAATTATTAAAAGGGGTGCAAGAATGACAACAGATAATTATAGTAGTCCAAGTGAAACATGGCAACTTGGATAAGGCAGTGGTGGAAGTAGACAGCTTTGTGATAAGTCTTGAGAGTGGAAGCAACAGGACTGGCCGTTGGATTATACAGAAAAGTGAAAGGGACGCAGGTTGACTCCTACGTTGTGGGTTGAGCAATTTGGGTGAATGGTGGTGCCATGACCTGAGATGGAGAAGACTAAGGGAAGAGCAAGCTGGAGGTGGAGATGAAGAGATCTGTTTTGCACTTAAGTTTGAGATGTCTTTAAGATATCGAAGTAGGCGTGTAGACATACAAGTTAGCATCCCTCCTCCCACAGATGGCCTTTGCTTCTAACCGTTCTCTGGATCTTATCATCTCCTGCCTTCTCAGGAATCTTATACTATCAATGATCCTCTTACTCTGTCATATCAACTTCTCCCTTTCCAGTTTTCTTTTCCAAAGCGTTTAAACATGTTCAAGACACTGCCATTCAAAACGAAGACAAAAACAAACAAAAGTCCCCCAAACTCTTCCCCTTTACTTCACATGTCCACCTTGATCTCATCTTTATGTTTCTCCTTCTCTTTATAGCCACACTTCTGAACAAAATGCTCCCACTAAGAGCAGCAATGACCTTTCCGTTGTTGAGTCAAATGGCCGTGTCTTGGCTCTTACCTGACCTCTTAGCAAGAGTTTCCAACTCAGACTTTCCTCCTTTGCTGAGGCACCACACTCCTTGTCTTCCTCCCACCTCTCTGATCCTTCTTCATCAGTCTCCTTTGCTTGCTTGATCTCCACCTAATCTGAGACAACCAGCTCTTCTCACTCAATACTACTTCCTAGGCTATTTCATCCATCCCCCAGACCTAACTTATGATCTATATGCTGATGCCTTAATTTATGTTTCTAACCCTAACTTTTACCAGAGCTTAAGCTCATTTCCTACATGTCACCACACGGCCATCTAATTCACTCATATTCAATAATATTCAATGTTCAATATTGAATTCATATTCAATAATATTCATATTCAATACTCATATTCAATACTAAAACTGAATGTAGTACCTTCTCCCTTGAAACTTGCTTCTTCTCATCTATTCTCTACTTCAATTAACAGTACCACCACAAGCCAGAAACCTAGGAGACAATTTACATGCTTCTCTTGATCTCACACTCTGCTCTCCTCCTATCTAGTAAGCAAGCCTTGTCAATTCAAACTCTAAAATCGATGTCAAGTCAACTTCTCTATCAAGCCACCATCAGTTCCCACTTAAGACTACTCTGATAGCTTCCTAACTGCTCTTGCCACCCAATCTGTCTTCTATTGTCTTCCAGAGGTCAGAGTTGTAAGAAGAAAACACAACAAAACATAAAAACGAATAGGCGACAGAGACACTATGTGGCCTGCAAAGTCTACACCATTACTATTTGGCCCTTTAGAGAAAAAGTTTGCTGACCACTGTTTTAATACATTATCTGTATTTTCCTGTGCTTAGAACCTTTTTACTGGCTTCCCATTCTTTTAAGGAACATAAAGTTCTTTTAACAGGCCAGAAAGGCCATAAACTTGCATATCTGGACAATCTACTCCTCCATCATTATCTCTTGCTACTCTCCTCTTCACTTTCTATGTTCCAGTTGTTTTTTAAGGTGCCATCCTCTTTCTCATCTCAGGGTCTTTGCATAAGCTATTCCGTTTTATCATCTCCCCATCCTTCGGATATCAATTGAAATGCAATTTGTTTCAGAAGGACTTTCATGATCTCCTATGCTTAGATTCAGCTCACTTATTATATGTGCCCTTATCACCCCACAGTTTTAACATTAGGAGCACATACTGTTCAATGTCTAGACTGCTAGACTGTAAGCTCTGTAGACAGATACTGTGCCTTACAAACCCTAGTTTTGAGCTGTCCTGACACACAGTGAGCTTTTTATAAATGATCGCTGAATGAGCTTCCTGTTCCCCCATTGAAAAACTTCATTCTTTCAAGGTCTGTCCTTAACTTTCTAGTTTTAATGGAATAAGTTTCCCTTCTGTTGAAGGCTAATTCTTCCACTTACCATCTGAATATCATGATCCCACCTAAGAACCTTATTACATCTATCATCCCTCTCTCTTATCTTTTCATCCTCTTCTTCATTCTACTGGTATTTTCTTCACAGGTATTTTCTCAAGCATCTTTCACCTTAAAGCAAAGTTCCCGAGCCAACCTTTGGCTCCCTCTGGTTACCATGCTATATCTACTGGGGTGAATAGTGTTCTGGAAATTATTCTACCTGGGTGTATTTCCTTGCTGCCTTTCAATCCTTTAACACCATTGTAATCTATCTTCTGTCTCTGCCATTCAACCAAAACTACTCTAAGAAGGGCCACCAAAGACCTCCAAGCTATTAACGCTCATGGGCACGTTCAGTCCTCTTATCTCCCTGAAAAAAACTGGCTCTTTGTACTTGAAATTCTCCATTCTTGATTTTATAAATCTACACTCTCCTGGTTTTCCTTTAATGACTGGCCATTCCCTCTTTTGCAGAATCCTCTTTCTCTGTCATTCCTCAAACACTGATGTTCTTTCATGGCTCTATACTTAGCCTTGTTCTCGTTCCTGAGACACAGGAAATACCTGTATTCCAAATCACAGTGGCGAGTACCTCCCTTCTTCACTCAAGCAAGAAATCTGTGACTCAACTTGATTCTTCCCTTCTTCCATCTTCTCCCCTCTCGAGTCCTATTAATGTTTCCTTTAGTTTTTCTCATCAATTCCTTCCTTTTTATCCTCACTGCCATGGCCTTTAGTTAAGGTCTTCAATGTCTTTTAGGTAGAATAACCCAACAGCCTGACTAGCTTTGCCTCTCTCCAAACCATCTTCTATTGTTGCTAGTGGTTTTCCTGAAGCAAAAATCTAGTCATCTGCTTCTCCTTAAAATTCAGTGGCTTGTCTGTCCCCAGAACAAAGTCCAACATCTAAGCCCAGTATTTAGGGACCCTAATATAACTCCTTACTATTCATATTTCACTCTTCATTCTTGAGTTTTAAATGTGTTACACTCCCCTAAAATGGATTCTCTACAATCACAAACACTGCTCCATCTTCCTGGACTCTAATCCCCCAGACACTCTTTTTGCTGACTTCCTCTTTCAAATGTCAGTTCAGACATCGGTTCTTTTCTGACCTGTCACCTTTCTGCTCTTTCCTTGTTTCACTTGATGCTTTCATTGATTTCTTGGGACTGGAGTTTTTGCTTTAAGTATTACTCATTCAGGTTAACATTTATTAATAGGATGGTTATTGTGGTGATTCATGTGTCAACTTGGTTAAACTGAACTACATCTTCCAGAATTCTCTTGCCTGGATATTCTGGTTAGAATAAGCCATAAAAGATTCTTGAGTCCTTTTAGAGGCCAGATGTGAAGCAGCAACTATTTTGCACCTCATATATGTTGTTGCTGATCTGTTAATTCACCAGCTGTAGTTGGGCCTGCAACTTCTGGACCTTTCCCTGGATAGTCCCTCAGCTTCTCTAACCTTTGGACCAGATGTGTGTGATGAAGGGCCTGGGGTTATGTAGGACGATCATACCATTAGGGTCAGAATAATAAAAACTGACAAGGGTTTCAGTCTGTGCTTGTGATAACCACTCATTCCTATCCTCTCAGTTTACATCCATCTTCCCATCCTAACTGCCTGCTCCATGGACTTCAAGCTTCTGCATCAGACACAAAGATAACAGCCTTACAGAGACTGCTTAATCAGCTCCCAGGACAGCATAAAGCCAAATCCCTTAATATACAAACATATATCCTAGTAGTTCTGCTTCTCTGATTGAACCTGAACTGACAGTTAAATGAGGCTGGTAAGATGCACCTAAAATGGTGCTTGTCACTACATTCTCAAAGCACCTTGTACTAAAGTCTGTATTATATGACACATTCTTATTGCCTTTCTAGTAGATTTTAACTCTCTGAGGTAGGGACTTTTATCTCTGTATGACCAATGCAGGATGGTGCTTAGCACAAACTAGGTGTTTATAATTCTTTATTAAATGAATAATTTGGAACACCTCTGTTGACCCTATCAAAATCTCATTAAGTAACAATAAGGATGTCAATCTGATTTCTATATTAGGTGAATACATTAGCCATCAATAAATATTGACTCAAATGATTATTACATAAATTAAAGTCCTAGGAAGTCAATGAAAATAGCAACTACCCATATGGTACATATTTTCAAATATTTCCTATTATGTAAGTTGTCCATTTGTGTATAAATAAATCCTTACACAAGTATAGGAGAATTAAAGGCAGACAAACCTATGGAAGGGCAGAATTTTCTGATTTACCTGCTGGATTCTTAAGAGTGATTTTATGACTCATTAAGTTCATAATATTTTCTATAGACATACTTCTAAAAGATAATAAAGTCAATGATATGATATACAATATTTCCATTAGTTATTTTAAGAATGCTAAAAAGTTTTAAGTTTCCCATAACCTACTAGTTAGCCAGAAACAGTTTACCACTAAGTCTTATAAACAAGATTATCAGTTCAATGATATCTTTAATTTTTTACCCAATTGACAAATGTTGACATAATATTTCAGAAAATCACGCAACTTGAAAAACCTTGTTTCAACTGTCACTTTATTGCAAGATGGTAGAATTAATTATAAATTTAAACTATAACTTGGTAATCTTTAGCCAGGCACCAAATTTAATTAAAAGCAAATTGCTTATTCAAAAGTGATCATGGAACAACTCAAAATGCTGAGCAAGAAAGATGAGAAACATCTCACTGGCCAATTGATTATTTTAGTTCTCTCACTATATGAAACTCAAACTTTGCATTTTTAGGAAAGGTAAGCTGTCACTTAGTAGACAGCAATACAGGAATATTTTGTCACACAGACTAGGTTCCATTTAGTGAGTCAACTGTTTCTAGTTATCTCAACTGGGATAGATGCATTTACACAACTGGCTGTGCCTGAGCCTTCTTTGCGAGCAGCTTTAGATCTGAAATGCACTTGGCAATTGTCTCCTTTTCCTGTAATAAGGAAAGAGAAATCTGGTTAGACCTTTGCAATCATAGAAGGGTAGAAACACCGTTACTTCCTACAAGAGCTCAAGAACCTCAAGATGGATGATTGGCTTAACATGATACACCACAAGGAATTATTTAATTATTTAACATAGAGATACAATTCATTTTCAGCAAATTCAGGGCATCAGCTAAAATCCTTCAGCTCACAGCTTTTATAAGTGAAACTTGTATAGAGTTTGAAGCCAGATACTCCTGTAACCATGTGCCACTGATGTTAGCTTATACAGCTAACAGCTGCTTGAAAAAGACCAATTTAACAAACAGCAGTAATATGGAAATGTTAAGAAAGAATGAAAATAATTTTTAGTCTCTTTTCTATACTTTTGTTTTCCAAGTTTCTTAAATAAGTCTATTACTTTTATGTAAAAGTTTATTAAAAAAAATAAAAACAATTCATCAAATGTTGATAGATCTTGTTTTCCTAGACCTCCATGGTTACGCAGAAAATGACCACAAATGCCTAAATATACTATATATCTGAGAAGAAGATATCAAGTCATAAGTAAGTAAATAAAGAATACAAATTTAAAAAAGGAAATCAAGTCTAGGTAAATAATAGAAAACACTGCTTTTCTGTCCAAGACCAATGAATTAAGCAGCTGGTAAGAAGAAATGGAGTGGAAATGATGGAATTAGGAAATGGAAGGGGATCAGAAACAGCCTTGTCCAGTCTCCAACGTTACCCAAGTAATGGAACCTGAGCACGAGTCTGCCACAATCAGCGCTCTCAGCAGTCTTCCCACTGTTTTTGACCTATGAAGTGAGAGGCCCTTTGGTAACCAAAATTTGAGGAAAGAGGAAAGCCACCATGGTAGTTGTGCAGCATCTTTTAGGTTACCACTATCCAGAAAAATGGACTAGTGCCACTCGACTGTCTCTAGGCTGAACACTCCTTGCCAGCTATTCCTATCCTAAGAGAGCATCAGCAGTTGCTTGTCAGAGTTATCAATACAATTCCAGAAGCTTCAAAATATTGTGTACCTGCTGTGTAGACAGGCTCTGTACCACATGCTTCTCCACCCAGTTTACCATGTGCTCTTGTTCCTTCCGACGCATCATATTCTGCACAGAGATTTGATAGTCCAGACGATTCTTTACCTCCTTGTATACTCTATGCAGCCGTTCCCGGTAAGTAAGCTCCAAGGCCATAGCAATGTTATTCTGAGCAAAATTAAGAAACGAAGAAAACTGTTTCATAGTTGAAGGATCACTTACACTCTGAGGATTCTGCCAGTTAGAATACACTCCACCACTTTCTTGTATTTTATACAAAATTCTTTTAATTTAACATGAATAGGGAGTACATGTGGTAAAAAATTCTAACAGCATATTGAAAAAATATACTTAAAAGTATGTGCAGTAAAAAATGTCTCCTTGGGCCGGCTCCGTGGCCAAGTGGTTAAGTTCTCGCGCTCCACTGCGGCGGCCCAGGGTTCGGATCCTGGATGCGGACATGGCACCACTTGTTAGGCCACGCTGAGGCAGCGTCCCACATCCCACAACTAGAAGGACCTGCAACTAAGATATACAACTATGTACGGGGGCGGGGGGGGGGGGGGGTTTGGGAAATAAAGCAGGAAAAAAAAAAAGATTGGCAACAGTTGTTAGCCCAGGTGCCAATCCCTAAAAAAAAAAAAAAAAGTCTCCTCTACTACCCCCAGAGGCCACCATCTTCCTGAATTTCTTGTATTCCCTCCCAGAAATATTTAATAAACAAAATATAGGTATTATGCATGCACGCACACACACACATCACTTTTACTAATTATGACATGTAGACCCACCCCAATTTTAAAAGTTATATTGGCTTCTACTATACTGGAGTCCTGTAATCCATAATTTACTTAACGAATCCCTATCAAGAAATCAGGTTGCTTCTAAGTTCTACCACAAATAATGCTGCATATATTGTATACGTCTTTGCACTTATGTGTGACTATTTGCTGGGTCAAATAATAGCTAAAATCCATTGAGTATCTACTATGTTCTAAACACGGCGTGTCAATTGCATTAAGTCTTATAATCACACCATGGGATAGTTATTATTACTATATCCATTTTACTGGGAGGAAACTAAGGCAGAAGTTAAGGAATTTGTCCAAGGTAATGGAATTAATAGATTGTGAAGCCTAGATCTGAATACAAGGAATCAGGCTACAAAGCTCATGTTTTTTTGTGTGTGTGTGAGGAAGATTGGCCCTGAACTAACACCTGTTGCCAATCTTCTTTTTGCTTGAGGAAGAGTGGCCCTGAGGTAACATCTGTGCCCATCTTCCTCTATTGTGTACATGGGACACCCCCACAGCATGGCTTGATAAGTGGTGTGGGTTCACACCCAGGATCCAAACTTGCGAACCCTGGGCCACCGAAGTGGTGTGTGCCAAACTCAGCACGTTCCACAAAGCACATGCTCTTAAAGATCCACTTTAAATTGTCATTAGCATTGTCAAATTCCACAGAAAAGTTGTACCACTTCATTCTCCCACCAGCAACACAAATGCCTATTACTCCAAACCTTGACTAACAGTGTTTATAAAAGCTTTTACTACCTGCTCTTCTGATAAGCAGGAAACATTAATTTTAACTGTCATTATCTAAGGAGAAAATTTACATATTTAGAAGCCTCTTACATTTACTTCTTTCTTTATGAATTGTACACGTTCAATGCCTAGTTTTCTACTGGGGTGTTGGTCTCTCCTAAGCTAACTAGCCTTTTGTGTCACGTAGAATGCATGAATTCTTCCCAACTTGTCATATAGCTTTGTTTATGGTAATTTTTACACATAAAATTTTAAAATTTTTATAAGATCAATTTAACAACTTTTCCACTTACAGTTTCAGGATTTTGTTGTGTTTAGTAGAAAGGCCTTCTCAACTCCAAGAGTATTATATTTTTTTCAATGTTCTCTTTTTCTACTTTTATGATTTCATTTCTTAAAGATCTTCATTTGAGATTTTAGTATAAGGCAAAAGGTAGGAAACCAACTTTCTATCTGCAAAAGTACCCATTTGTCTTTCCGCCTCTAAGATGAAAATGCCACTAACTAGATTCCCTTTTGTATTTAGGTCTTTCTCTAGACCCTCTCTCATCTTGTACCAATCTGGCTTCCTATTCATATACTTGTACCACACTATTCAACGTTCCTTTAATTTTACAGTAAGTTTCAGTATTTGGTAGGACTGTTCCTCATTACTTCTCTTTTTCAGAATACTCCTGGATACTCTTTTTATTTTTTTCTATTAATAATCAATGTGTCCAAGTCCCAACATTATCTACCTCCAGCCTATTAGCATTTTCTTTCTACGAATGTGTTAAATTTAGAGATTAAAGTAGGGAGAATTGATACATTTATAATAGTGAGTCTTCCAATCAAAGAATACGTTTTTAGAAACTTATACCTCAAAAGTACTTTACATTTTTCAAAGTACAATTATACATTTGTAGTGAAGTTTACTCCTAGGCATCTTTTCCTAAATGGTCTATCTTCTCCCAGCATATTTCTAACTGACTGCTATTCCTATATAGAAGACTACTGATTTTGTTTATTAGCTATTAATTTTGTACCCAGACACCTTACTGAATTTGCTTATTGTTTTAAGAGTTATTTTGATTCTCCTGGTTTTTTTATGTATATAATCAGGTAATCTACAAATAAGGATAACTTTGCCTTTTGTTTTCTAATTTTTATACCTCTTATTTCTTTCTTATTTGATAATATCAGATACCACCTCCAAAATAATATTGATAAACAATGGTGGGAGGGATATTGTCAACTTCTAGTTTGTAATGAGAATCCTTACAGGTACCTATTAAATATAACGGCTTGAGATATTAATCTCAAGTAGGCCCTTAATACTTCTAAGTACATTTCTTTAGACCATTCACTCTCTGCTCTTCTTTCTCCTTAAATCTCCAACATCTCGACTACCTTCCCTCTCAGCAAATGACCTTGCTTCCTACTTCACTGAGAAAATGGAAGCAATAAGACAACTCCCATAGACTTCTACAACCACATAAATCAATCTACCTGCATCCATACTCGAATACTTTGCCTTCCTGTCTGTAACTATGACTGAACTGTCTATCCTCTTGAAGCCAATCCCTCCACCTGTGCACTGTATTCCAGGGCCTCTGGCCTATTCAAGGACATCACTCCAGCAAATTTCCCCCCACTTTCTTGGGGGAAAATTTTTTTTCAATTTTTCTCTATTAACTTTTATCAGATGCTAACAAGTAATTATACTTTCTATCTTTTAAAAAAGATCTCTCAATTCCCACATCTTCCCCTCCTAGCTACTAATTTCTTTGCCCATCCTTACACTAAGACTCCTTGACAATTCTGACAGTTGTCTATACTCTAACTCCAATTTCTTTCCTTCCTTTTTTTCTTCAACCTACTCCGATCGCTTCACTCAAGTAGCCCAAGGTCTCTAGAAACCTTCACGTTGCTAAATCCTATGGCAAATTCTTAGGCCCTTTATTACTTGACCATAAATAGGGTGACCATAAATTAAAACAGCCCTTGTTTTCATCTGTTTACCTTGTGTTCCAGTCTTATGGCTTTAAGTGCCAGTTGTACGCTCATGACCCCCAAATCTCTAGCCTGGAATTCTCTCCATCAATTCCAGACCCTTATATCCAATGGTCTACCTAACAACTCATTTCAAACCAATGCATACAACACCTAAGGCTATGTGAAACAAGGCAATCAGAGTGACCCTTGAAAACATAAGTGAGATCATATAACTCCTTTGCTTAGAAGCCTCAGTGACTCTCATTCAGGGAACAAGTCAAAGTCCTTACAGAAGCCTAGAAGACTTTACATGGTCTAGTCCCTGGCCATCCTCCATCTTGCTTCCTTTTATTCCTCCCCTCCCCCTCTTCCACTAGTGATCTTCTTACTTTTCCTTGACTGTAGAAGTAAGCTTCCACGTTTAGGGTCTTTGCAATTGCTTTCTTCTGCCGAGTGTACTATTTCTTCAGAAATCCACACAGCTTGCACCATCACTTCTTTCAGGTCTCTGTTCAAATATCACATTAGAGACCCTCCTGGACTACCCAATAAAAATAGTAACTCCCCCCTCTAAAATCTCTTTTCCTTTAACACTAGTTTATTGTTCTATATAGCACTTATTACCAGTTGACATTCACAGCCACTAATTATTTTCTGTCCTCTCAACTCCTGGTTAGAAAGTAGACTGCATGAAGACAGAAACTTTGTTCTGTTCTCTGCTGTATTCCCAGCACCCTGCTCTGACCAGTCTCCAGACAGAAGAACTCAACAAATGTCTAGTCAACAAATTTTTCATAAATAAATAAAAATTCTAACGATTATCATTTGATTCGTATGAAAAGGTTACATCTTCAAAAGCCAGTTTTGTGTGTACATACATATTATATATGAAGCAAGAAGCATTCCCCAGCTGTAACCTAAACATGCTTGAAAGAGTTTTTAAAATTTTCTGAGGTTTTCAAACATTCATGCACTTGAGAATCTTTAGGGATCCTGCTTTAAAAAATATAGATTCTTGGATAGCTCCTAACAGAGGTTCTGAATCCACAGGTCTTGGAAGGGGTCCAAAAACTTGCACCAAAGACAACTCTGATGCATGTGGTACTAAGACCACTCTGAGAAATACTGGCCTAGATCCTTAATATTTCAGATACTTACTCTACTTTAGCATCTCAATTTTCATTTAGAGGTGCTTCTACAACTTACAATTTCAATATAAGGGCATCTCACTTTAAATATCAGCATAAAGTACTGGGCTCAAAGTAAATAATAACAAAATACTTGAAATATGTTCCTAGGGTTATTATAGAAACTAAATGTTTTAGAATCTAATTACACTTTAACCATAGTAAAAAGTTCTACTGATATCTGAATTTGCTTTGTGAATGTGGAATGTAAGGCATCAGGTTTTCTTTTGGCAAGTACACTATGGAAGACTTTCTTATAGTAAGCATGTATTTCACCTACAGCCCTAGACAGTGCATGCCATTTTTTTTTTTTTTTAAAGATTTTATTTTTTCCTTTTTCTCCCCAAAGCCCCCCCGGTACATAGTTGTATATTCTTCGTTGTGGGTCCTTCTAGTTGTGGTATGTGGGACGCCGCCTCAGCGTGGTTTGATGAGCAGTGTCATGTCCGCGCCCAGGATTCGAACCAACGAAACACTGGGCCGCCTGCAGCGGAGCGCGCGAACTTAACCACTCGGCCACGGGGCCAGCCCCCAGTGCATGCCATTTTTCAATCAGCTATAACTTGATGACTGTTTTCCTTTTGTTTGGATCCAAAATGTGTTCTTTCATAACTTTTACTATTTCTAATTTTAGAGTAGTAATTCTAATTATTTACCCACTTGATAGGTCTTAAATGTCTAAATAGCTATAATTGCCAACCCCCGCCCAAATCTTCTCTTTTCAAAATAAAATATGCTCAATATACTCAACCATTCCTTATACGAGATTCTAAATTTTTGTTTTAAATGCACACAATGAGTAACTTCATTCTCCTTAAAAAGTTCTGAAACCTACCCTCTGGACATCAAAAAGGTAATGGCGTTTTTGAACCAGTGCCTGCTGTGACTTCTCCAGATCAATTGCATCCTGGATCTGTTTGATGGAAGCCTGTTTCACCTCTTCTAGTTGTGCAATTTTTTGCTGCAATTATGATATTCACAACAAAGATCAGCGAAAGTAACAAAGGTAAAAAAAAATTCATTTTATGCTTCCTAAAGTTATACTTCTCATTTGTGAAAACACCTAGAAAGAAACATACATACACATAGAGAGAAATGCACAAATCCTTAAAAAGAGTTGCCCATAATAGCTACCCAATACAGTCATGCACCGCATGACGTTTTGGTCAGTGATGGATCACATGTACAACAGTGGTCCCGTAAGACTGGTACCACAGAGCCTAGGTATACGGTAGGCTATACCATCTAGGTTTGTGTAAGCACACTCTCTGATATTTGCACAATGACAAAATTGCCTAATGATGCATTTCTCAGAACGTATCCCCATCGTTAAGCAACACGTGACTGTATCTTGTTAATGAAAAAACTATGGAAAAGCTGGACAAAGTTTGGTAGATTTTAAAAAAATTTATCTCAAATTAGAAACTAACATTAACACTTATAATTGTAATCATTATTA
Organism: Equus asinus; assembly: GCF_041296235.1. Lineage (NCBI taxonomy): Eukaryota > Metazoa > Chordata > Mammalia > Perissodactyla > Equidae > Equus > Equus asinus. The sequence continues at coordinate 43,657,187 of NC_091805.1, read as the reverse complement.
TTAGATTCCTTTCTACATGTTCTTCCAACATTCATATCAAAAACATCACTTGATGCTTCTACTGAGGTCTAAAATCAGAAATAAGGTTTATGGTTCTTACCTCATTGAGTTTATCAGCAAATTCTCCAATAGAAGCACCATATTTTTTAACTATATAGACCAGAACGCCTATTGTTGATATAGCAGAGATGGTCTCTGGAGTAATCACATATATTTCTTTGGATAGAAAATACAAGATAAGCCCAGTTCCGAGCACATAGGGTCCTAAAAGAAGAAAGAGTTATTTTATGATGGATGTGCTATGCGACCAGGGGAAGACAGAAAGATATCGCTGCATTTGATTAGCTGAAGACAACGTTAAGCAATGATTTAAAATAACCAGATTCAAAGACAGAACACTGGATTGAGAAGCAGTATGGCAGAGTCGAAAGAACAAGGATCTGGACTCAAGGAAATCTGACTCTGCAACTTACTGAGCAATACAAATTACTCTGAGCTTAGTTTCCCAGATCTGTAAAGTGGTAACAATATCTTCCTCACAGGGTTGATGAAATCGAGAAATAACGTATATAAGGTGGCTAGCACAACTGCTGGACAAACAGGAACTATTATTCTACAAAGACGCCAGATTACTTCCCAAAGTAAATTGTGTAGCAAAATATACTACTGATCGAATGAGAACCTTGGTCAGGATAAAATTTACCCATTCTTGCCTATTTTTATTGAATAGAAACCTGACTCAGGAAATAAGCAAAAAACAACTATAAAGTAGTTTATATGCAAAACGAAGACTTAAACATCAGGATTCTCAATTCCTGTAGCATCTAATTATAATGCTTCAAACAGGACTATCCTTTTCTTCCACCGGGCCATGAGCTCTGAAAGGACATAAACCATGATTTACCTTTCTCTAGGATTTTCCTCTGTGCCTCACTAAATGCTAGGCAGGGACCAAGCAGGCCTTTGGGGCAGTACTTTAGTGTTCTGAGCAACACTAGCACCAAGGGATGTCAGGACCATCGATGAGAACAAACGGGTTACAGTCTCAAATATATTTTATCCCGTTTCCTATATGAAGTTTCAACCGGTTTTTTAACTTCTCTTTAATATATAAATGTTAAATGTGAATTTGCAAAAAAGGACTATCATATGTAATATTTTAATCACCTATGGAGATCTGAAGACACTAATGTTTCCTGCAATTTCAGTTAGGGAAATGCTATTTTAGGCCACTCCAGGGTTAAAAAAAATAAATCTTTGGTTTCCAATGTTCCACAGTCATAGCAGTATTTGGGTATAACAAGAAAGGTAGTGTATGTAGTAGAAGAAACACCAAACTCAATTGGAGAACCTGTGCTTAAGTCCAACTCAGTTACTAAAGAAAGAATAAATCTCAGCAAATTCTTTGTTTTCCAGTTCTTCTGGATAATAAAAATGTCTTCACAGGACTATTGTAAGGATTAAATAACATAAGCGAAAGCATACTGCATTATGAAAATGCAGGGTTTCAGAACAGTTTATGCCTTTTAAAAGGGGAGAAACTGATAAACATGGTCCAGTTTCTGCTTTCATGTTCATATACACAATTTAATAGTCTCTACTGCCTTACCTGGCTTTCTCATCCACACTTCTTCCCATTACCTGACAGTTTATTACACAGTTACTCATTTCTTCACTGTCTACCCTACAACAGAATGTATGTTGCATGATGGCAGGCCCCTCAGTTCTCCACTGCATGCCTAGAACAGTGCCTCGCACAGAGCAGGCATTTGTTAAATTTGGTTTATCAACAAATGGAGACAATACTATAAAATTAAGTTAAAATTCCAAACAAATTTATTCCAAAGACAAGTTAAAGGAAACAAATCAATTGTTACATTGAATCACTTCCACAATTTCCTTTTAAAAACAGCTGACTTGTTTTTGTGGCATATATGGAAGTGGGAACAAAATCCTAGGTTAACACAAACTAGACCATGCAAACATCCTATCAAACACAGGGCTAAAGCTCACCTGTCACACCCGTTTTAGGATAAAGGAACTGGAAGAACTCCTCAGGGATCAGCCCCAAGCGAACTTTTCCTCCATATTCAGGAAGAGGTGGTACAGGGGCAAGACTTGGCTGTCCTGTGTGAAAGATCCTTGTTGCCTGCAATACCCTACAGATAGCAATTATACAAATTTAAAGTGTATTCTTTAAAGAGAACACAATGTACAACAATTAGAAGAAACAACCAATGGGGATGAGGATGGAGGCAGTTTCCCACTAATCGTCATAATGGAAGAGAAGAGACTGGGAACAGGAAGGTCCAATAATTAGCTGCGTGGCAAGGGTAAAGTGCCTTACTTAAAGCCGTACGTAACCTTCTACCCAATACTAGACTCCCTTCTCTAAGTCTCACAGGTCACCTGTCCACCAACTGTATGTGTTATCAGCACTGAAGTATATAAGAGTGTAGACTCCACAGGCGATCAGGGTTCAAATCCCAGACCTGCCATTTGACTTTGGACAAGTAACTTAAGCTTTTGTGATCTCGATTTCTCTAAGTAAAGTGAGAATAAAGGATATTACCTTACAGGGTTGTTGTGAAGATTAAATGAGTTAATATACATAAAGTGCTTAGCATGGTGCTTGGTACACGGTCAAACATGTAAGTGGTTAGCTACTACACGTGCACTGTGTTGTGAGCTCCTTCAGGGCAAGAACTTTAATCTTTCTGAATGTTCTCTGTGATGCGATGCTAACTAATCACTATGTGAAACAGGCCTTTTCAGTGTTGGGTAGCTCTAATTACGTTTATCTTTGAACTGAACTGCTATGTACATCCATGAAACCTCCATCCATTAGTTCTAATTTTATTTTTCTATGTAAGATCAAGCTTATGTATCTGGGTTAAACATCTCAGTTCCTTCACAATAGTGATTGTCTACAACAAGGAGCTCTCTGGTTTTGTTTACAAAAATGAGGTTATATAGAACTGAACGTGGCTCTAAATACAGCTTGACCAATTCATTTGTTCTACAAATATATGAGAACTTACCATCGCCATTATTGGGCTTGAACTACTGTACTATTATCATGGACTTCCAAACTATTCTTGTACTAAAGTAGCCTAGGACTGCATTTTTAGCAGTTATAGCATACTGGTGTCTCATTAAGCTTCTGATGAAATAAAATCCTCTGGTCTTTTCATTCTGCTATCAAGCTCAGTCTCTTTCAAATTCTCAGTATGTGTTCATCCTTCACTCCTCCAACTCTCTACCTCTATCCCCTTGCAATGTAAGAGTTTATTTCACTGATGGGGTTCATTGCTTGTCTTTTGAATATTATTTCTGCCTCCCAATATATTACCTACCCTGTCAACTTCTGAAATCTGAGAATCACGCTTGAGATTCTTTCATTTAAATCAGGGTTTCTCAGTCTCAGCACTATTCACAATTCTTTGTCGTGGAAGGCTCTTTTGTGCACTGTAGAGTGAGCAGTATCTCTGTGGCCTTTACACACTAGACGCCAGTAGCATTCCCCTCTCACCGAGTGGTGACAACCAAAAATGTCTCTAGACACTGCCAAGTGTCCCCCAGAGGGGAAAACTGCCCCAGGTTGAGAACCACTGACTTAAATCACAGCAAGAGAGGACTTGCTTTAGTCTGACACAAATCATCTTCCCAACTGGCTTAGTTCAACCCTCATCACCTCTTGTCTAATCTAGTTAACAACCCCAAACCTACTCTTTCCACTTCTCATCAAATACCCCTTAATATTAGCTCCCTCCACACTTCTGCCAATGTTTCTAAAATGCAAATTTGACTCTAAAACTCTCCAACAGGCTTTCTCCTACCTATAGAAAACAAACTACTTAGTATAGCATATATGATTCAGCACCTATCAAATTTTATAACCTCATCTTCCTTCATTCTCCTACCCTTCAGCCATATGGCACTACTTACAGCTCTCAAACACAAACAAAACAAAAGCATGCTTCATAGTGCCCCTTCTGCCTGGTATGCCTTTCACTTAGTGACGGGCAAGCCCAATTAGCCTCCAGGACATCTCAAGCATATCCTTCATAAAGGCCTCTCCAATCCTGGACTAACAGTCATTCACTCAACAAAACATTTACTGACTTTCTACTTATGTCAGGCACTGGGAGCACAGCAATGAGCAGACACTGTCCCAGCCCTCAACATTCTAATATTCTAGTGGGAGTGCAGGAAGTGTGAGTGTAGAGATCCACAAGCAATTTCAGGCAGCTGTAAGTGCTATGAAGAAAAACGGAGCAAGGTAAGGGGATAGGGAGCAATGGAGTAGGTGAAAGGCTCTTTTGGTAGGAGGCCAGATGACATTTGAACCAATAAGCTGGGGAAAAGAGAGAAGAGCAAGGACAAAAATCCTGAGGCAATCACAAGCTTAGTAGCGTTCAGAGGAACAGCAAGAAGGCCAGTGTGGTTGGAGAATAAGCTTAAGAGAATGAAAGGAGATAAGTCAAGGGGTAGGATGGGATCAATCCATGTTGGGCCTTCTAGGTCATGGTAGGTTTGGATTTTATTTCAACTGGGATGGAGCTCTGGAGGTTTTAGGTGGGGGGCTGACATAATCCCTCTAGCTACTGTGAGAATGGGCCCTAACGGGACAAGAATAGAGATGCAAGCAGACTAGCTAAGAGACCACTGAAACAGCCCAGGTGAAAGCTGCTGGTGGTTCACACTCCAGGAGTAGTGAAACAAGTGGTCAGAGTCCAGATAGAATCCGGAGAAGAGCCTTGCTGATATCAGTATGACACATGGAATGTGAAAGAAACAGAAATCAAGGATGTTCCTTGTATCTTGTATATATATATCTCTTATTACCTGTATTATGATTATTTGTTTACACGTCTGTATGGAATCTTTTTTCTCTGATAAATTGGAAGCAGTCAACTATAACCTGACTTTATTGAATACAAAAATTAATCACAGAGAGGCCACAGCCAGTTTTTCAAGCCACAGGATAGTTAACAAATTTTGCAAGATTTAGGACTAAGTTTGGAAGTAGAAAGAGAAATCCCAAAGAAAATTGACATGTTCTATGAAATTATATTAACAATAACAGCAGCTAATGGTTACTAAGCACATATTACGTACTATTTATGACTTTAGAATGTCATAGGAATTAAGTCTCTTAATTCTCATAACCCATAATACACTATTATCTCCATTTTGCAGATGAGGAAGCTGAGGTCACACAGCCCGTAGGTGGACAAGCCAGGCGTACCCTGTTCCAGCTCTTGAGTCCTCACTCTAAACCACTACTCTACAGCTTTCTCCCCTCGTAGACAGTGTGCAAGCTCCATGAAGCCAGGTACTTAGCCTTAGTCATTTTTATATCTTTGGTTATGTGGGTGCCAAGATAGATATTTACTGAATCAGTGAATGACTTCTCTGACTCTTATGATCTTGCAGTAAAAGTCAGGATCTGGGAGACAGACTGAAAACCGCATGCTTCTCTGCTTTAATAAAGCTTGGGCTTGGGTATGCAATCTAGGAACGCGGATTCGGGCTGTGGCAACTTTGGCCAGCTGAAGGTCACAAGGGAGAGGGCTGGGGCTGAGAAGACACCAAACCAATTTCTAGTTTAGTTAGAACATAGCGCTTATGCTCTTAATCTTTATCATTAGGTAATACGATGATGTTCCAGGCAGTTACAGGAGCACAAGTGCCGGAATGAGGCTTCAACGTCCCAAAGTCACCTGAAGAAAGGCAGTTTCTGGCCTAAGGCTAAAAGGAGGTGGCCGAGCAGTGAAAGGAGGCGATACAACAAGTCCGAAGGGGAGTATTAACCCCTCACACTCACCCTGGACCGAGGAGGGCCGCGTTCTTCAGACAGGGGGCTGTAAACACAGAAGGCACAGGTCAGCAAGGTCAAGGTGAAATCCGGGCTGCCCCTTCCTCGCTCCCCGAGGGGCCGGATCACTAAGGCCATGCGCCTCTTTGCTGTACCCCGAAACCCCGCGCTCACCTTGGGAGCGGCGCTAACCACTCCCCACTAAGGCCCAAGTCTCGCCAGGCCTTCCTTCACCCCCTTTCCCCAACTCCCTCCCGGTAACGCTAGACGCGCTTCTTTGCAATCACTCTGATAGCCTGGACCAGCGGTCTCTCACCCGCTGCGGCGGCAGCAGAAAGGACCACCCGGGACAGCATGGTCAGCAAGGGTCAAGGCGCGAGTCCAAGCGTCCCAGTGACCCCGGACAAGAGAATCCGTCCGGACAGGAGAAAGATGGTCACTCCCAAGTCTCGCGAGAAGAGAACGTCGTGCCTTCTTTTCCCATCAACTGCGTCTCGAATTTCTTCTTCTCGCGAGAAGAGGCACCGAGCGCGCAGAACCTCTTGCCGGAGAGCAGCAGCCGGAAAGCGGAATGGAATTCTCGCGAGATATACAGAGGCTAGCCTGAGAAGAGGGGCTGAGGCCCAGCGGGGCACCACGTGGGCCTTGCTATCCAGAGCTGAATCTCCCGCTGGTCTCCAGTTTGGGTCTGGGTTGGAGTTGGGACCGTGGAGATGCGGGAGGAAACCTCGTCTCCCCTAGGTGCCCCCGCGGCCCGGGAGTGGAACCTTCCTCCTAATGCGCCCGCGTGTATGGAGCGGCAGTTGGAGGCTGCGCGGTACCGGTCGGGTGAGCTGCGATCTCAGGCCTAGGATCCCTCTCACCCCGGCCCAGGGCGCCCCTCCCGCGGACTTCTAGCCCGCCCCCTCCCCGCTTGCCATCCTGACCGCTACCTCTCGTTGCTGAGCTCAGCCCCCAGCCCTGCCCTGCTTTCCTGAGCTCAGATCCAGACCCGGCCGGCGTGCTGCTCGGTGCGGTCACCATGGAGACGAGCCCTTCCACCCCTCACGCGCTGACAGCTTGTACTTCCCGTAGATGGGGCGCTCCTGCTCGGGGCCTCCAGCCTGAGTGGCCGCTGCTGGGCTGGCTCCCTCTGGCTTTTCAAGGACCCTTGTGCCGCCCCCAACGAAGGCTTCTGCTCCGCCGGAGTCCAGACGGAGGCTGGAGTGGCTGACCTCACTTGGGTGGGGGACAGAGGTATCCTAGTGGCTTCTGATTCAGGTGAGTCACTTTCTCCCCAGCCCACAGGTAGAATGGAGGCTAGGGGTACAGGTCGGTTTGGGCTCCATCTTTAATGTCTCATACTCAGTGATTGGGGGAGCTCGAGGGTGTTGGCCCCGAACGAGAACTCCTATGTAGGTGGGAAATACCTTTCCCAAGGTTCTAAATTGCCTGGTCGTCATTTCTGGAGAAACCCGTAACGAAATTAAGAAATAGATTGGAACCATTTTTCTTTATCCCCCAACGCAGCCCAAGGATAATCTTGATCTTAATGATGATGCTTAAGTCAATGTGTGCTACCTGTCTCTTTCCATTTCTTCCCATTTTCTTCTTCTTCTTTTTTTTTTAAAGATTTTATTTTTTTCCTTTTTCTCCCAAAGCACCCCGGTATATAGTTGTGGGTCCTTCTAGTTTTGGCATGTGGGACGCCGTCTCAGCATGGCTTGATGAGCGGTGCCATGTCGGCGCCCAGGATCTGAACCCCGGAAACCCTGGGTGGCCGAAGCAGAGCTTGCGAACTTAACCACTCGGCCATGGGGCCGGCCCCCCCATTTTCTTCTTTTACTTCGTTCTCATTCTGCTTTCTTTATTTTGAATGTCAGGCTCAGCAATGGAGACTTTGGCATTTAAAGAAAAATCAATTTGGGTGTTGGCAGGCATTTTGTGGAAAGATGAAAGTGAGACATTAAAAACCTAGCTTCTCTGGGGGTTGAGCTTGAACGCTATATGTTCAAGATAACTTTTGCGGCGACGCGGGGGCGGGAGGGGGTGGGGGGGGTTCTCTACTTAGCCAGTCACTCTGCAAGACACTCAATTATTCAGTGTATTTTTTGAGACTCTGTAAGATGTTTATTCAAATTGTTCAATAAATATTTATTAGTTTGCAAATAATTGGAAGATTTAACCTCCCTGGGCTGTGTGCTACACAGAGAATCCTGGAGACTTCATCCGTTTCTCCTGGGAACTTATTTTCCAATGTTTTCTCACTGGAAGCAGAATAATGGATTTTACCAGCTATTCCATCTTTCCCTCTCTTTTTTTAAGAAACTTTCCCCACCTAGGTGTCTGGACTGTTATTAGGAAAACTAATGCTAGCTTAAATCCAAATGCTTGGAAGTTAGCTAAACTCTCTGATGATGTGGACTTTGCTTTGCTTTTATAGGAATAACTCGCTTTTTTAGTTTAATGACAGTGTACTACTTGAATCCTAGAAGTGAATTACTGTCTTGGTATAATCCAAGCTTGTTTCCCTCACCCTCTACTCTACCCGCATCAGGTGCTGTTGAATTGTGGGAGCTGGATGAGAATGAGACACTCATTGTCAGCAAGTTCTGCAAGTATGAGCATGATGACATTGTGTCTACAGTCAGTGTCCTGAGCTCTGGCACACAAGCTGTCAGTGGTAGCAAAGACTTCTGGTGGGTTCCTATTCTCATCACTCCTGTCTCTAGGCCTTCTTGGTTGTCTTTACTATCCTTTTAGTATCATTAAGTAACGTCTTGGGCTCAATTTAAGAATCCAGTGATTAATTTTAACATGTGCATCAGGTTTCCTTAGAGATTTTGCAATCCCTTGTAAATAGACCATGGCAGAAACCCAACAGGCAAAGACATAGGACATGCTGGTTATAGGAAGCTCTTGTTTGAGCACATGTTTTTATGTAGATAAAATGCGGGTCAGAATTAAGTATCTCTTTCCTTTTCCTTCTTAGCATCAAGGTTTGGGACCTTGCTCAGCAGATGGTACTGAATTCATACCGGGGTGAGTGCACGGTCCTTCCTTATCAGTCCTGGCCTTAGCTGTTTTGTTTTTATTCACCTCTTTGGACTCTTTGAACTTTCCTTGGATATTAGAGGCAGCAGCAGTTCCCTGCTGTCCTGCCTGATAGTTTTCTTCCGAAACTATAGTCAGGCCCCAGTGTCTATCCCCTGCCCTTTCTTAATTTCCCTATTTCTATTGATGGCCTCACCACCTTCTTGGCCAACGGAGGCTCAATCTCTCAGTCCTCTTCCACTCCTGCTTCCCCACTATCACTTGGTCACGAAGTTCTTTTGAGTCTTTTTCCACTTGGTCAATGATCTTTGTTTCCATTTCTTATGCTCCCGTTTACTTTAAGGCTTTACTGCACACAGCTGGTGGCACTCCTCTCTCTACCTGTAATCTTTGGTCTTTCATTGGTTTCTTGTGGCTTGCAGAATAAAATCTCATTTTATTGTTACAACATTCAAGCCCTTTTACTATCACTCCCCCTTCACGGGGACTGCGCTAGCTAAACCCAGTCACAGTAGATCCTTGGCATTCTCCAAGTATAAACCCTGAGACTTGTGAATCTTGAACTTGTGAAATACACCTCCATAAGATTTCTATTTTTCTGGTGAGAACCATCAGTTTCTACTAATGTTCCTTTTTCTGCTCGCTTTCAATAACAGCGCTAGCAGTTAACTTTATTTTGGGAGCCATTTTTCATAAAGATACCGTATCTTCATGAAGATAATGTCTAGAGCATTAATGTGTGTGGCTAAGAGGTGGAGATGCTGTGTGATCATCTGCTTTACTCAAAGGCTAAGTGCCTTTCTCTGCCAATTCTAACTTCAAAGTATGTGATTCGGATTTGTGCCAAAGCAAATCGTAAACTCATATGTATCCCGGACTTTCTGGGTCACTGGAAATAGTCAAACAGTAAATGCCAATGCCCGAAGTCTGCTATACTTGCCTTTCGGTTCTTAGACATATGATTCTGTTTTCGTGGTCAATGCTGACTCTTTTTCAGCACTTCTCCTGTTCAGCTTTTTTCATTAGTCCTTTGTGTTTATGTCTTATTCCCGCCCCCCCCCCCCCCCCCCGACTGTATTCCAAATCCCTTGAGGGGAGAGGAACCACGTAGTCTTCATCTTCTGTATTTCCCCGTGATGCTTGTCCCAGAGCTTTGCTTTCTTTAAGTGAGCAATAGATTCCTTTTCATCATGTTGGCTTTCCATGGATTCTAGGACTAGAAAAGAGGTATGGAAGGTGGTTCCATCCCATCCTCTGTTTCAGGGCAGAGCTGCATTCAGACTGCCTCAGGAAGTCTGGTTAAGTGACTTAGAGAAGGTGGTCTGGACAGCCTATAATTAGCATCTACCAGGAATCTTCAAAATTTTTTGCTTGTAGACCTGAAAGAATTTTGAGAAACTGTACTCTCTCACATTTTTAAATATCTAAAATAATATAAGGTTAAATAGTTGCAAAGAAGGTAACTCTTGGCCATATGATTTATTGTATACTTGTTTCAATTTTACGTTTATCAAAATTTTGGATTTGCAGATTAAGCCTATTTAATTTATGCAAAATGTCTACCAAATAACCCAACTGGTAAAAAATGATCTGCATTGTTAAGCCACTTGGCCAAGTTAGACTTCACTTTCCGTCAGAAAAAGTCCGACTTCATTTTTAATTTCAGGTAAACTTGTTAGATGTCTCCTTATGACAACTATCTGTCATATTTTTCAAAATTCTCATTATTAGACAAAAACAGAGATAAGTCACTGAACCACTCTTGTGTTTGTGGCATAATGGAACAAGGCCAGCCCCTTCACGGAAGTTTACCCAGATGCACTTCTTTTGCTCTTTGGCTCTTCGGTATAAGCCCCTTTTGTTGTCTACCTCAGGTTTCTATACTCTTGAGCATTGTACCCTGGAAAGGTTTGGGGTGGGTGTTCCTTCTGAAAAGTGGGAGAAGAGTGATTGTGAAAGTAGAGGTAGGAAAGGAGTGCTGGCCCACTGTAGGCAGCCTCTCAGTTCAGCCTTAGGGGGGAGAAATGGGAGAAATTTATTCCCTTCAAACTTGCAGTGTCCAGAACTCCCTTGGAAATTTTTGTATACTACCTGGAGGCGTGTGTACCACAGCGTGGGAACTGCTGTTCTAGGAGTCTTAGCCATACATTCCTTCACTCTTCTTACTCTGCTGCTGATTTCTCTTTCATTGTCTTTACTAATTCGTTCTTCTCCAAGCCTTTTTAGGTTTTACAACTCCATCAGCCTTTCTTCTTAGGTTTTGTCTGATCCAAAATCTCATGAAGTTTGTTAAATTGCATTATGAGACAAGGCCTGTTTCTCACACCCTCCCTATTGCCCCTTCATGGTGTCCCAGCTGCCTGATGGTACTGCCTCCAGCCTCTCTGTCATGTTTCTCTTTCTCTCTCCTTTACAGCTCACTCTGGGCAGGTCACCCGTGTTGCTGCCTCTCCCCACAAGGACTCCGTGTTTCTCTCATGCAGTGAGGTGAGAGCCCACCCCTTCTTCTCCCGTGCCCGCTCCCTACCCATGCTCAAACCCTCTGGGCCCAAGTCTAGTATGGAGACCTCCTGGCCAGTAGCTGCTGCTTTGGATTGTGAAGTCCCTTTTCTGTTCCTTCTTCTAGGACAGTAGAATTTTACTCTGGGATACCCGCTGTCCCAAGCCAGCGTCACAGATGGGTGAGTCTGAGAGCCCGTGGTGGGAGGGTGGTACTGGGAACACACCTGGAAGAGGCTTTCCTTGGCCAGAGTTAAAAGCAAAGTGCCCAGATGCCCAGTCACTGTGACATAAGTGACATAATCGCTTACTTTCCCACTGAAGCTCTGCTGACCCCATTTTGTGCAGCTGGTACCCAGAGGAAGGGCTGGTTCCTGGGTGGGTAACTTACTTTACATTTCCTGGATGGGTGGACAAAGGGGCCAGAGCTCTTACCTTCATGCTTTATGCTTGAAACTTGCCTGTGACTCGTGTTCGAAAAGGGCAGGAGGCTGATGGATAAATTGTTATGAGGGTCAAGGATGAGGAGACGACTGCCTTCGCAGGGTATGGGAAACCAAATAAAGGTGCTTCTGGGACTGAGAGTGACTTTATTTGAGAAGCTTCTTTTGGGCTCAGGTGTCTTGTTCCAGACCCCTTTTCTCTCCTTTGCAGGCTGCAGTGCCTCTGGCTACCTTCCTACCTCACTGGCTTGGCATCCTCAGCAGAGTGAAGTCTTTGTCTTTGGTAAGGCAGCATGACCCACTATTGCCTGGGAAGGGGGAGGATGAGAGAGAAAGAGAGAGCTAACTCCGTAATGCACAAGGCTCCAGCTGCTCAGTCATCAGCACACATGGGCACTAGATGAATCATGCTAATGGAGGGGTGGGGAGATAGAAGGATCCCAAAGTGGTTTTAGTTTAGCTTTGGAGAAAATGATTTTTTTCCCCAGTAGATTTAATTCCTGATTGTTCATTCTGGCCTACATTCTGGGCATGGCTAGAAGTAAGTGGGCCACAAAGCAAGTGGATTGCTATATGGGGAATTCTTTTCTACTCTGGATAGTCGTGGTGCTATCATGGTGATGAGGCTGTGCATGTGATGACATCATTTGTGGTTAAAATAACAACTACCTCATCCATTAATTTAATTTTCACAACCACCCAATGACTTATTCCTTCTTTACGGAAGAGGAAACTGATGCTCAGAGTGGTTAACTTGTCAAGGTTGAGGAACTAGCATTCAAATCCAGGTCTGGTTGACTCCAAAGCCCATGCTTTTAAACACTGTGATGACATGCTCCCTCTCCTCTAGGTGATGAGAATGGAACTGTCTCCCTTGTGGACACCAAGAATGCAAACTGTGCCCTCAGCTCAGCCGTGCACTCCCAGTGTGTCACTGGGCTGGTGTTCTCCCCACACAGGTACTGTTCTTTGTCGTGGAGGGCCTGGTGCGTATGAATGGGAACAGCGAGGGAGGATGCTTATGTTGGCAAAGCATTAGCTGATTAGGTATTTCCTTAAAGCAGACGCTGCTCTAGCTGAGGTTTCAGAATGTCAAAGATCTCTTAAGATCGTAGTCCTTTTTTGGGTTGTATGGTCTCTGTCTGAAAATAGCTAAAATGTGATCTCATTCCTTTTCAACACCCAGAATGATTAATATTGTGGGCTTCTAGAACTATGTGTTTGGAAAAGCCTGTGTTTCTGGGTTATTGCTGAGGCTGCAGAGAGGGACCAGATGGGACGGTTACTTACCAGGATGATTGTCAACCCCAGCTTTGCTCCATTTCCCTCATCTTTCCTTGGCACTTGTAATGTGGACTTGAGTGGTATACAGACTTTAACCCAAAGTGGGGATCAGGCCACCTTCTCTGGGTCACTGAGTGGGGTTGGGGGCTGACCCAGTCAGCATTTTGTATGGGGACCATGGGCTTTACTTTTCACAACACTCTCCTTCCTCTCTTAGTGTTCCCTTCCTGGCCTCCGTCAGTGAAGACTGCTCACTTGCTGTGCTGGACTCGGGCCTTTCCGAGGTGTAAGTGTGAAGTGGAATCCTGTGATCAGGAATCAGGGAGGGGAGCTATGGGTGGCTGGGTCCTTTTGCTCTTCAGAAAAGTACATTGTCTCTTTTGGAGGGAGAATTCTTCGTCTGTATATAAGGGGACTGTGTGATGGAAGCAGGCAGATTGTTGATCATCTCCCTGTTCTTGAGGCTGATGCACAACCAGCTCTGTCTCCAACAGAGGAGGCATGTGGTGGTGGGTGGGATTTCTAAGTCTGGCATTCCAGCTGTCTCCTGAAAGGGGACGTTCTACCCTTTTCACATAAAGAACCGCATACATGAAATGCAACCTGCTATAGTGTGAAAGGCACCAGACAAAAGATCTAAATTGTACTTCCCTCTCTGCCATGATTTGCTGCCTGATCCTGGTCTATATCACCACCCTTGCTCTAACCTCCATTTCTTCTATGAAGATAGGATACTGGATCGGATGATTGGTAAAGTCGTCTGTGGATAGCTACACTGCTGTCCTAGTGACAAGGCCATACATATGGTGAAGTGTGTGTAACATCCAAAAATGTGCCCTGGATGTTTCGGCTTCTTTTTCTTCTCCAAGCCTGCTTTTTGCTCTTGTCTCTTACCACACCCAAACTTTTCTTTTTTCTCTTCCAGGTTTAGAAGCCGAGCGCACAGAGACTTTGTGAGAGATGCTACTTGGTCCCCGCTCAATCACTTACTCCTTACTACAGTGGGCTGGGACCATCAGGTCATCCACCACATTGTACCCACAGAGCCTCTCCCAGCCCCTGGACCTAAGAGTGTTGCCAAGTAGATGGGATTTAAGACAAAAAGCAAATCTCCCAGGAGTATCCACTCCCTTTGCCCTTGCCCTCTCGGTCTATGAGACATGCAGGAGCCTTACACAGTATGTTGATAGACCAGATCTGTGCAGTGAATAGGCATTGTCTGAGGGAGGCTGGGTTCTGGGGTCCTGTAGTCATAGGGAAGAAAAACTTTGTTGAAAATGGGTATGTCTGTGTGTCTGAGTGTGTGTGTAGACATATAGTTTTTGGTGGTGGGGGGAATAAAAAAATCCATCTAATGTCTTTCCTAAGCCCCCTCCCCTAGGAAAAAGTTCACAAAAGGGTTTTATGCTTCCCATGTATCTATGCTTGAGGAATTGGCCATGTCTGGATGAAGTATAGGTTGTGGGCATCCCTGAATTCTTGGAAGCTGCTCATATACTACTTGTAGAGATAGGAGCAACTTTATTTTTTTATAGAGCTTAATTCACCTTTATCATGAGCAGTGCTTCCATTTACAAAAATCCAGCCCAGCTCACCTGGAGGAAGAGCCAGGACACTCTTATTACAGTTTTGCACATCTTCTTGCTGTTAAACTGAGTCAGAAATCCATTTTCTGGCCGAATAAAAAGTTGGGCCTGTGTAATGCCCGCTCCCCTGCCCCCGTCCCCCCAGGGAGTTGTGTATATGGGAGATGAGTGTTTTTCTGTCATAGATGCCATTGAAAAAAGTTTGGGGATGATGGGGAGCTTAAAGGCATTTCAGTTAAGTTAGAAAACTGACACAAACTTGCAGAGAATGTCTGGCACTTTTCCCATCGAAAACAGCCTGAGACCTGACCTCTCCCGCCTCTGGTCCCCTTTCTCTGGCTATAGGAAGTCTGAATGGTGTTTTTGTGGACTCTGGAAATTTTAAAATGCAGTATCAGAGAATCAGAAATACTCGTTGGTGAAATAAAAAGTTTAGGCTTTGTTGGCCTGTCTTTTGAAATGTGTGTGTTACCTGCAAATAGACATCTTTCACTTGTGTGAGTCATCAGGCTATCAGTTTTATAGCCCATTATTTTCTTCATGCTTCCCCAGCCCCCCATAGTAGCTAGTTGGAACTTAAGGTAAACATTTGGTTATTCAGGTTGGTGGACTGGCTATTGCCAGTTGGAAGCCATGGATCAATTGCTGATTGTATTGGAACTAAATATAATCATGTACAAGCTTTGCAAGTTTAGTTTAGCTGATGTCACATGAAACTGGGCAGTTTTAAGGAATATGGGCAAAATATTTGTAAGTAAAGCTTCCATGCTTCACCCTTGCCAAACGTGAGCCCTGGTCTCACAATTACCCTCCAGTAAAAGCATATGGGAATTTGTAGTCATATGATCCGCTGGTTTTGGGGTGAGGTAGGAATAAAGCCTTCACTGTTTTTAACTATAACTTCTTGGAAGGTAGTAGGGTGAGTGGGTGGAGTCACTGAAGTTCTTCCTGGAGGTAAAAGCTTAGAATTTGTGATGACCTAGAGAAGGTAAGGATGGCATGAGGTGGGTAGGACTTAAATTTGCACAGCCAAATTCCTCATGGACTGAAGAACAGTGGAGAAAAAAATTTAGGGGAAGAGGTCAGAATCCAAAAAAATGTATGTATGTGTCAAAGTGGTTAAAATGACATCAAAGAAAGAGAAAATAGGTTTTGAGGAACCATATTGTAAAAAATGTTAGTTTGCATTCAAATAGATCTGTGCTGAGAGTAGTTCACATCTGTTAATGATTGCCACCGAGATATTTGCAAACCTAATCAAAATCACAGTAGGAGTGACCATCGCAATTTTGTGTGAATGTATATGTTACAGTGAGCAAAAAGATGCCTCAAAATAGAAAGTGATCTCAATAATCAGAAATGTAGTATCACATGGAGGGTTATGGACTAGGTCCCTGACAATAGTTTCAGTAGAGTGAGCACAGACTTGCTGATGACAACAATGAGCTCATTTTATTTTTGTTTTAAACCATACACGTATTTATTTTGCATTTAATTTCACTGGTTCAAAGGTCTAAACCCTGGGGTAAATCCGTTTCCCTGTCTCCATTGTCCTTACTCTGCAGTCCATTAGCCTGGCCCACTATATTCCACTGCTGATTTGGTCCACCAGGGTTTATGAGGCTCACCCTTTGGGTGGTGCTTGGAACCACAACAGACACCGAGGAAGGCTCAAAGTACAGTTTCAGGTGGCACCAGACATTGGGCTGATTCCCGAGGTACCTCTCCTGCTCCACAGGACAGTAGGAGGCGGGTTCTTTAATAAACAACTGTATGGGTATTGCCGGCGGATTCATGATCACGTTACAGCAGCAAAGTCACTCAAGCTCTGACCGCACTGGGCTTCCAGCCGTATTCCCTCTGAGTAGCATGTTAGAAAGGCCAGGAGATTGCGGAGAGCACAGGGGCGGGTCCCTGTGGTTTGTTTTTTAATCATTCAGCTTCAGAGGGCTCCAAAACTTTCTTGCTACATCTAGACCTAAAAGTGAAGGGCTGTGTTTTTTATTTATTTTATAACTTTATTATTTTTTTAGGGCTCTGTTTTTTTAAAAAGCAGATTCTTTTGCATTTGGACAGCGTGAGTAATGTGCCTTTCATATTCTTTGTATTTCAGTATTTGCTTGACAACTTTGTATCTACAAACTAGAAGAATAAAAAAAAAAGATTTATTTCAAAATATACTTAATAAGCATTTCTTTCCGTAAGACGCACTAAATGTCTTCATGTATTCTGGGGAAGCTTTAGGGCATCTAAGGAGAGCCAACATACATGGAAGAAGCTAGAGCATTCATATCCCATTGCCATTTGTAGTGAATTTCTTACTGCCCATCTGTGGGTCACACTGAACACACATTAGAATTACTTGTGCAGGAAACTGATTCTGTTTGGAAAAAAGGGTAAGCAAGCTCTAGTCTCAATTTTGAGTTAATGAAAATTTCTTACGAAAATCAGCAGCCTGTGTAGCACGTTTTTGGAAAAGTAAACAAGTAGGCCAGTCTTAGGCCCAGAACACATTTTTTTTGCTGAGCTCTCCATTAAAAGTGGGTAATTATGGAGTTCTTTAAATCTTCATTACATTGTCGCAGGACTCGTACAATCCAGAGAGACTGACTGAGGTGTGAAGGTCAGGAGAGGAGGGGTTCACTCTTGTTTTAAGCTGTAGAGACACCTAACACACAATCTGTAATCCTACAATCTCCTTTTATCATCTGGTGTAAGGTTTAATATAGTCCTTAACTTATTCTGGAAACTCTCCTTGTCTGGCTAATGATGTTCTGCAGCTTCAATATGTAAAAGATAAAAATTCAAAAGAACAGTAAGTGAAGAACCCCAAACAAATCCTTTAACTTGCTGGTGGGAGCCCAACCAGTGCCATCGCTGAAATTTTCCTCTCTGGTAGTAACCCTTGTCTGGGATGTCAAGCTGATATTAATGAAGCTTGTTTAGATCAGAAAATACACTTCATATGTACAACTCAAATTATCTTCCAGTTCTCCCATCTCCTTAAAAAGCAACTTGTCTCTTACAGAAACCCCCTGAGCAAAGTTAGAAACTGTTTGATGTATGGGGCCCTTTAGCACTGTTATCCAACTTCAGTTGCTTGGCAGAGTTAGCATTGATGCTATCTTTAACCTAGGCAGCTGAGAGGTGACCTCTGCGCCCAACACCATCCCTGGGCCCGTGGTGGCAGACTCCTCATGGAAGGACCAACTTGGGCCTCATTTGTAGTTTTTGGTTGTGTGGTTTTTTCAAGTATGGTAACATATTTACCATTTTAATAATTTTTAAGTGTACAATTCAGTGATATGAAATACCTTCACGTCATTGTACAACTGTCCTGCTATCCATCCCAAACTGAAACTTTGTACCCGTTAAGCAATAACTCCCCCTTCCTCTAGACCACCATTCTACTTTCTGTCTCTGTGAATTTGACTATTCTAGGAACCTCATATGAGTAGAATCATACAATATTTGTCCTATGTGTCTGGTTTATCATTTGATTTTATAAGGTGTTGACTTATTCCTCAAAGTGTAGTCTGTGAACCAGCAGCATTGGCATCAGCTAGAACTTCTAGAAATGCAGAACGTTGAGACCTACTAAATCAGAATTCATGTTTTCACAAGCTTTTCCAGTGACTTGTGCATGTTAAAGTTTGAGAAGCACTGGCTTCGATTTCCTATTGAGAACTCTTGATGAGTCAGGAACCGGGCAGAGAAGTCACCAGTCATTCACCAGTGAGCAGCTGTGGTGTATCGGAAGCTTTTGGGCATTGTGGTGTTTGGTAGTGAGTAAGACAAACATGGTGGTTTCTGCCTTCATCAGTTGAGTCTAGAGGGAGAGGCAGGATGGAGTTGGTTTTAAGTGCTAGCTGAAAGCACTAGATTCCTGGAAAACCGAGGGATCGTAAGCAGTCATGAAGAAGTAGTAAATCTTCCTTGAGGAAGTGACGTTTAGATTGACTCCTAAAGGTCGAATATGGGTTAGCTGATGACTGGGGCTGGGAAGGAATTCCAGATGAAAGTAAGAGTGTGACAGTCCTGCTGTGGAAGGAGCTTAGAGCATCCTAGAAAAGGAGGTCGTGTCAACTAGGATTAAATGGGGAGGGGAATAAAACAAGATGAGGCAGCAGCAACTGGGTGGTGGGGCTCGGAGCCATGGTAAGGATCTCCAATGGGGTAGTAGTATGTTAGATGTGCTTTTCAAATAGATTACATTGCTGTGGTTTGGAGGAGAGACTATGGAAGCATAAAGGGGCCTAGTTTTCTTTCTTTGCCCTTAGCCGCTAGGGTATAGGCAGCTGAACTAGGTTTGGCCATTTTGACATGCCCATCTGGGACTTAAATCTGGAGGAAATGCTGCCAAGATTCAAAGAAGGAGTAGCTGGCAATGATGAGTGACAGTAACCCAGTGGAGGCAACCCCAGTCCCAGCAGTAGAACTTCCTAGCCAGCCTTCCCATGGCAGGACTCTGGCAGTGCCTTTTATAAATAGTCTTTCTTGGATCCTACCTGTGTTTTAAGACTGATTCTATAACATTCCCATTGATTCTGAGTTGCCTTACAGTCTTCATTGAATTCCTGTTTTGATTAAGTTAGCCAGGGTTGGTTCCTATTGTTTGCAACCCCAGCACCCTGACAGTTACTGCCTTGGTCAATGGGGAAAATGCTGCAGAGTCTGTGAGTTTGGGAGTGAAATAGAAGCCATTGTCAACGTTACAGGATTCTATCTGTGAGATCATCGCTGTCATCAGGGTTAGCAGCCCCTTCTGCATTGGTTTCTCTGAAGAGTGTTTTTCTTGCTGGTTCTGATCTTGCTCTGCTCACGCCAAGAGCCCTAGAGTCTCTCTGGGCCCCATCCACTCTAATGTGCTACCAGAAGGTTAGGAAGCCCCTCATTACCGTATACGTAAATAATAGTGCAGCAGGTGCAGTTGGTTGCCTCCTGACTATTCTCCCTCCTTCCTCCATCTTTGCTAACAGGACTTTGACTTTGTTCAGGTATCAGGTGGCCACGTTCTTTAGGGTAGAGAAGAAAGATAGAAGGAACTTGGGTCTTGGATGATGGTATTGAGCACCTGAATTAAGCAATGCTGGAAGCATCCTCTTCTGGATTTCTTTTAATGTGAATTATTAAAGTTTTCATTTTGGTTACATCTCTTCTACTTGAGTTTTCTCTTGCACCTAACAAATGAAAATAGCTAATAATGCATTATATTTTTGAGTACTTACCCTTTAAACACTCTACTTAAAGCATTACTTTTAATCATCAGAACAATCTGAAAGGTAATTATTACCATTTTAATATTATAGATAGGAAAACAGGCTCATGAAAATTAAGCAGCATAATCCAAGATTATATGGTCTTTCAGTCAGGGTCCTAAGGAAAACAGATGGTAGACTCAAGATAATTTGAGGAGGGTTTCTTTACAAAGGGACTAATTACAAAGGTTTGGGAGTGGGGTAGGGAAACCACAGGGCTAGTGCAGGAACCCAGGGCTAGCAACAGTGGAGCTGTTACAGAGAGGTTATTGAAACCGGAAGAAGAGATAGTCATGATGAACAGTCTTCCTTGAGAGGAGCACTGACTTTTGATGGAGGGAAATAGTTACCTTGATATGTCTTCACAGGGAGTGATCCAGGGGAATAAACACTCTGATTTCACTGTCCTCCCTCCCGCTACTCTTCTGACAGGCTAAACCCAACTCAGCTGTTGGAGGTAGTCCAGATAGACTAACTTCTGGGGCAGAGAGCAGGGTGGAGAAGGATGGGGAGGTAGAGGGACAGTTGGAAAAGATCTGTTCCAGTCCACCCTTTTTGCCCCTTAGCATCCTCTCTTGTTCTTAATACAGGTAAAATTTCATGTCCTCAAGAAAGGGGTGCCCAAAGTCCCGTCAGCTATTTGTCATCATAGGGCCATGTCCATTTGTTCATACTCCCACCTTAAACCTAAATGATTAGCCATCATTAGTGCCCTAATATAAAGTAGCAGGAGGAAAATAGGAAGATAAAAACTAGTAATATAAAATATAGCTGCTATAGTCCCCACTTCTGTGACTTGACATGAGGCCAGTTGCCTGTCTCTAAGCCTGGGTGTGATCACCCCCTTGGCTGTGCTTTTCCTCAGCTCATTTATTCCAAAGAAAGACCACTTAATTGTTGGTTCTGGGGCTACAATCAATCATGTATCCTCACTTAAAGAGCTCACTTTGTAATAGATCAAATGGTTAAATCTTGTGTTTTAAGGGTTGTAAGGTATAATAAGTAGAAGCATGATCTCAGGCTTGTGATGGAATGAAAACAACAACAAAAGCAACTCTGCTTAAACCAAGGTTTCTCGTGTTTGGTACTATCAATGATCAATACCAGCTTATTCTTTGTTCTGAGGCTGTCTTGTATGTTGTAGGATGTTTAGCAGCATCCCTGGCTTCTACCCACTAGGTACCAGTAGCACACCCTCCTCCATTGTGACAACTAGAAATGTCTCCAGACATTGCCACATGTCCCGTGGTGAACAAAATTTGCCTAATTGGGAACCACTGGCTTAAAAGAAAAAGAAAGAGGCCAGTGCATGGATGTGCAATAACATATTAACTATCTCCTAATGATGGTCATTTAGTCAATCGGGATTTTTGTTTTGTTTTGTTCTATTTTTTGTTGTTACAAATAAAGCTACAATGAACACGCTTTCTTTGTGTACTTGGGCAGATATATCTGCATGGCACATTTCTAAAAGTGAAATTGCTGGCTTATAGGATGTGTGTATTTAGGATTGTGATATTCTCAAAATGATCTCTAAAGAGACAGAAAAAATAGTACTACCTTTACTACTTTATTAAAATATTCTCTTTTGAATTGCTTCAATTTTTAAACTTAATATCTATGAAATTATGTTTTTTTGGATAATATACATTTTCTAATATAGGTTAAAATAAACACATAAATGTTAAAATTAAAAAAACCTCTTGCACAACCAAGGCAAGAGTGAGAGGTATGAAGGAACTTGCCATATTCACCCAGGTGTCCCTCAGAGGTCACTCAGCTGGGAGGTGGCAAACAGGTAACAGAACACAGGCCTGCCTGAAAATTAGCCTGAATCTGGTTAATTTTCTAATCATTGCACACGGGCCCAGCCCAGAATTACTTAAAGTTCAACTCCAATTAGTTAGAAGTTTTCCAATAGTGTCTTTGCTATTGGAAAGAAAACAATAGAAAAAACAGAAAAAAATCAAACAGCCAATGAACGAAAGAGTAGAGATGGGAACCCCTTCTCAGAGCATGGGCCTCTCGTGCCAAGTTACACAGCCCAGGCCCAGATCAGCTGGGAGATCTTTGTGGAAATGCTGACCCTTGTCGTATTCTGTCCCCTAATCCAGTCAGGGAAAGAATGTCCGTGCTAGGACCGGTCGCAGGGACAAGCAGTTACGCACGAGGAAACAGCGGAGAGGCAAAGTGCCTAGCCAGCGGGCATACCACGTTGGCGGCAGAGCTGGCCACAGCCGCTTTCCTCACCCCAGGCTGTGCACTTGTTTTCTGCCTTCTGCCCAGGGCAGGTCATGGTTTGCCATTCCTCCCTGCTGCCTGAATTCCCCATTCCTGGATATTTAGCCCCTGGTGCTGGGAGGGGCTTTTCAGAAGGTTTGAGAAAGGAAGGCAGGTCTTTGACACCTTCCTTTCCTCCAGCCACGTCTGGACCAGGAGGCCTGGCAGAAGGCCTTCCTTGCCTCGCTCCTGGTCTCCCTGCAGGTTCACCACTGTGCTGTCTGCATCTGCCAACCGGGAGGTGTTTATTGACTCGGTTGCATCCCTCCTGAAGACACATGACTTCGGTGGCCTGGACCTCTTCTTCTTGTACCCTGGACTAAGAGGCAGCCCCATGTATGACCGGTGGACTTTTCTCTTCTTAATTGAAGTAAGGCCAGTCTGGCTGCTCCAGAACCCAGAAATGATTCCACTTTGATCACATCTGGGCTCGTGGCCCAGCAGAAGCATAAGGCTGGGGCACGGGCAGGGGAGTGGTAGCAGAATGTTCTTTTACTGCCATCACCCTAGAGGTGTTGGGTGAAAGAGCAGCTGAGCAGGTGTCCTGTGGCAGCTCTTTTTCTTGTTCACATCCAGGTCTGGCCCAGCCTCCCAGCCTAAAGTGATGCCTTCGCTGTTCAGCTTCCTGGACTCCCTCAGGCGGGCAGTATGAATTCTGTGCTCCCCAGCCTGCCTGCCGCTGGTCTACTGAATAACTTGCCACACTGGCTCACATTTGCCTTTCTCATGAGCCTGTGAGCCGGGCCCGTGTCTGACTCACTTTTATGTCCCCAGAACCTGGCTCAAGGGGCTCCGTAAATAAAGGTTTCCTGGGTGATAATTTCTTTCTCTGACTCTGTTTTGTCTGGTTCTCTGCGTCTGCCTCTCTTATTTCCCAGGAACTCCTGGTTGCCTTCAGGAAGGAGGCACGGCTCACCATCCGTCCAAGGCTGCTGCTCTCTGCTGCTGTCTCTGGGGACCCAGACATCGTCCAAACAGCTTATGATGCGTGCCGTCTAGGAAGGTGAGTGAGTACTGTCTGCGTGGGGCAGGACATCGGAGGGAAGGAGGCACTTCAAGGTCAGAACCCCAGAGCTGCCCAAGCACTGTCCTTGAGCTTTCTATGTGCTTCTTCTGGTGTACGTGAGAGTGTGGGGGTGGGCTGAGGAGCATGGGTGGGGACACAGACTAGCTTCATTTTACCCTAGGCTTTCTTCAGGAGGTCAGAGGGAGGTGACATAATGCCAGCCCCCACAACAGCGTCATCTTGGGTAGAGTCTTCCGCATAGCCCTTTGCTCGCTCTCACAGGAGAGAATCCTATGGGCTTGGGCTCTGGCGTCCAGGAGTACAGCTGTGGACACACACCGTGCAGCAGGTGCTGGCATCAGAGAGGCAGATGAATCACCAACCACTGCCAGAAAAACAAAAATAGGAATGCCCCGTCAGGCCTGGTTTCCAGAGCACAGGACTCCATCAAAAGTTAAAATACCAGACAAAGAAGAGTTCATAACTCCTTCTGGACATGCCAGCTCTGGACTAATTTTCTTGAACCTCAAGAATCAAGTATTTATAGATGAGAAAACTGAGGTAGATACAGAACGAAAGAGGGTGGCGTGTTTCTCTGTGAGATTACACTTAAGGAGGTGAGAGACCTGGTGGGCATAGAGTTGGTTAGTGTTTGTCTCACAACCAGGCAGGATTGAGGGGGGCCTACATTCGCCCAGTGGGAGGGCTTTAGGCATATTAGTTAGCCTGTTTCAATTTCTTCAGCTTTAAAATGGAGACAGTTCCAGCACTTAGGGCATTGGCCAGATTAAAATTAAATTAGATAATCTGTGTAAACCCTTACACCTGTGACCTGGTACATGCTCGATCACACGTCCTCATTATGAAAGCTTTCTGAAAGAGATATTTCGATGGTCACTTGAATGGTGGGAAGACTGAGCTTTTTTATTGCCATGGGGCAGTACCGCTGTACTCGTGACAATCTCTGCAGACCTCTGTTAGCCCTTGGATCGTGCCTGCAAGCATTTGTTTTCTTGTCTGACTCCTGCCTACTTCCGTGGACACCCGGGATGGCATAGGTTCTGATGCACAGCTGCCCCTCACCAGCAGTTTGTTCCGGTGGCAGCATCTCAAGTGCGTGGCACAGCCTGGAGAGGCCCACAGGCGGAAATGGCAGGGAAGCTTGGGTGACCAATGCACTGCTAGGAGCTAGTGAGTGCTGAGATGGTCTGACTTGAAAATCTGGCTAGCCTGATCTTCCTACCTCCTCCTCCTTACCCTTACAGACTCCTGGATTTCATCAGTGTCTTGTCTTGTGACTTACATGGAAGCTGGGAAAAGATCACAGGACATAACAGCCCCCTGTTCTCTCTGCCTGGAGACTCCAAATCTTTGGTAAGAAAAGGAAAGATCTCAGGCAGCCCAGACATCTGCCCCTGAGCCCAGGCCATTGGCTCTTGGTAACAAGGAGGGGTTTGTGTTTTTCCTACCTGCAGGCATATGCCATGAATTCCTGGCGAAAGCTTGGGGCACCCCCAGAGAAGCTCCTCATGGGGCTACCCACCTATGGACATCCCTTTCGCCTCCTCAGAGCCTCAAAGACTGGGCTGCAGGCCGAAGCTGTGGAACCTGCATTTCCAGGGAAGTACATCAAGCAAGCTGGCTTCTTGGCTTATTATGAGGTGACAGGAATA
Source organism: Equus asinus (assembly GCF_041296235.1). Taxonomy (NCBI): domain Eukaryota; kingdom Metazoa; phylum Chordata; class Mammalia; order Perissodactyla; family Equidae; genus Equus; species Equus asinus. Next base: position 43,632,304 of record NC_091805.1, on the reverse strand, counting down.
GGGGCCTCTGTCTATTAGTAAGGGCTCCCCAACCTGCAGCCTGGCAAAAGCAAGGACAAGGGGCAAAGGCAAGGGTGAGGGCTAGAGACAGGACCAAGAGGTGGTTCCTGGGACAAAGGAAATCCATTACCTGGGATATTTTCTTTTTCTTCAGGGGAAGTTATCCTAGTCCTGTGTAAGGGATGAGGAGCTGGGCAGAGTCTGAGTGGAGGGGAACAGATATTTCACCTCTTAAAATAAGCTTAAATGTTATATAAATCAATGCCGACTTACTATAGGGCCTAAATAAAAATAACTAATATCTGCAATATACATAATTTCAAACCTTCGCAAAAGTGACAGAATGGTATAACCTCCTCTCCCTCTCCCCCACCACCACACACCCCTCACTCAGCTTCAGTCATCAACCACTCATGGCCAATCTTGTTTCATCTCTGCTCCCTGACTTCCTCCCTCCCCAGTGCTAGATTATTTTGAAGCAATTCCAAAACATCCTATACTATACATTCTTTCTCCTCTACTCCAGTTCCACTCCATTAATCCCCAGCTCAACAAAGCTTGCTACTGAGTGGAGGAAAGCGACAAGTACCCAAGAGAATGTGAAACACAAGAAAAGACAGTAAGAGGCACAGAATGTATGGCTGTAAAATCTGGAAAGGTCTTATGGAGCAGGCAGATTTTGAGCCGAGCTTTGAAGCACAGGAAGAATTCTTATGGGCCGGAAAGACAAGATGGGAAGGACTTCCCAGGTAGAGAACAGCAGGTACAAAGGCACAAGGTATGTAAGAGCGCCACCTGGAGAGCTGTGTCCTTGCCTAGGCAGTAGCAGAGGTGCTGGTGTCCGTCCAGTCTCTGCTCTGTCCTGGCTGGTTGGAGATGTTATCCTGCTAATCCAGTGAAGCATGGTTACGCGTGATGGCATAGTCGAAATAATGTTCTTGAAGGACATTACGGGTCAAAGAGATTTTGATAGACAGAACCTTTAATGACCCCCACCCCCCCCAATGACTTAGACATTAACTTCTGCAGCCCAACTTGAACACTTCTACTTCTTTGCACCATATGGTTTCTTGTACAGTGCTGGGCACCCAGTAGACACTAAGATGCTACAGTGATTTTAACCACCTAGTTCTCCCTGCCTTTAAGAACTTTAAATTTATTAGAAATTCAAAAACTACTTTGATAACTGCCTAGATGGGGCAATTTGTGCTTATTTTTAATGAACAGAGGAGAGACTTGTTTATGAAAACTCTTTGAGAAAGATACAGATTTGGTCAAGGGTCAGATATGCTACTGTTAGTAGTTCAGTATTGGCATCATTTTACCAAAACCTAGTTCGATTTCTTAAGGATGCCACCCACTCCTTGGTTCTCTCTCTTTCCATCATGGACATTAGAGGAAGGAACATGTAATAGCAGGAATTTATCTGGAATAGAGAGGAGGTCCTTTTTGAGTAGCTTCCCTACTCCCTCTTTGGTCTACCTTCTTCTCACTCCCTGGTGAGGAATTCTGGGATTCTTTAACCCTGGGCAGAGAACAGCGTGTCTGCTGGTGCTTCTCTCCATGACACTTTACAGAAATAACCTGGTGGTCCTCTTGGCATATTTGCTACTTTGTCCAGAAAGTGAAGAAGCACTGGATTGATTATCAGTATATCCCATATGCCTACAAGGGGAAGGAGTGGGTTGGCTATGATGATGCCATCAGCTTCAGTTACAAAGTAAGACCTTGGTCCTTTCTTGCTCCAGCATATAGTTTCCCTCTGACTTCCATGAGGTCCTTGTGTGTATAATATGTGTGTGTGTGTGTGTGTGTGTGTGTGGTGTGGGTGGATGGTGAAAATGTGAGGATGATTAGACCAGATGAGCTCCAGACATACCTGAACTAACTGGGGTTTCCTAATCCATCTAGTCCAAACCTCCTATTTTTATTTATTTATTTAGTGAGGAATATTGGCCCTAAGCTAACATCTGTCCCAGTCCAGTCTTCCTCTATTTTGTATGCAGGATGCTGCCACAGTATGGCTTGAGGAGCAGTGTGTAGAGCCATCCCTGGGATCTGAACCCATGGAATATGAAGTTAACCACTGTGCCACCAGGCTGGCCCCCAACTCTCTGATTTTGAAGAGGAGGGATCTTGGTTTTGAGGGGAGAAATGACTTCTCTCGGTTCACACAGCTTTTTGGCGACAGTCTCTTTTCTGTTTGGACCAGATAACTTCATAACAGGTAAACACCAATATGAGGTAGACCATGAATATTACTGATATGTGGCAGCAGTGGGGAAGTCAGGGAGGGCTTCCTAAGGGAGGTGAGCAGCAAGAGATGATAATGACATGGGGAAATGCTCAGTTGGTGCAGAAAGCTCATTTAAAGCAGGTTCAAATAAGACTTTGGGTGGAGCAGAGAATTTTTGTAAAGTGTAAGAGAAGGCAGTAAAGTGCAGCCAGTTTATGGATGGACTTGAATGCTGGTGAAGGTGTTTGGCTTTCATCTTGTGGGCATTTTAAGGCCAAATCAGGTTCCTGAGCAGTTGTGTGATCTGTGAGTTTGAAACCTTGAGAATATAACGATGGCCACCTCCTTCCCGTAACTGGCAGGGTTTTCTCATGAATTAAAACCGAAACGACATGCTCCAGTGGTTCCTGAAGCTGCCGCTGCCTTGCAATCACCTGAGAGACTTAATAAATGTCGACATCCTTGGTTCCACCCCTGAATATTCAGTAGGACTTAGAAAGAGTCTGGAAACTGCTTTTAGGAAACCCCCATGTGATCCTGCTGTAATCAGTTCGGTATTTGGGAAGCCTTGAGGGACGTGGAGGTGTGCAAGCCTGAGATGATGAGGGCCTGGGCCAGGGTGTTGGAAGCAGAGGCAGTTTACGAATGAGAAATTGTCAGGACTTGGCCACGGCCTGGATAGCAGGGCTTATGAGCAGAGAGGTGTCACAGTCTTTCCTACTGGAGGTGAGGGAGAAGTGGCGGGTGTTGCCTGTTCTTTGGGGGAAGTTTGGGGTAGAAAGAGCAAGAGATAGGGCAGCATTCATGAAGAGTCACTGTGTACCTCCTCTGTGCGTAGCACTAGGTGAGGCCTGCTGTGGGGAGAGGGGTAGAAAGCATGGCTTTCAGCCTCCAGGGTCTTCCACGGTGGTTTGGGAGTGGAAGACATAGGAGAAAAGGTCCATGACACAATGGAATTGTCCAGTTGGACAGAATTAAATACATGACCCAGGACATGGGAGAGGGATTGCCCGTATGTGTTGGGGAAAGTCTGGGGCCAGCAGCGGAAGGTGGCCTCACCTCAAGGGGCAGTTACTGTGCCATGCAGAGCTAGAGGGGGACATGAGCCCAGTGTGAGGATGTTTAAGGGATTTTTTCACAGAATCTCAGAGCTGAAAGAAACCTTGGAGATACCTGTCAGGAGATAATTATCTCTGGATTTCTCGGTGTTCCTGCACTGTTCAGGCATTCTGAGCAAAGGAAACAGGCCAGCTATAATAAAAATAAAGCTGCCCTTCCCCTCTCCCTCAGAGCCTTTGCATACATTCGATGATTGTAAAAGTCCCCAGCCCAAAGAGGACTTATTTATATTCCAGAGCAAAGCTTTCAGTCTCTCTGGAGGGAGGAGGGCTAGATATGCCGGCTGAACTATATAAGCTTGAGTCTCATAATTTCAGGGTTTTTCACTTGTGGTACAGACCCTGCTGCATATGCAGGTGAACATGTGGCCTTCATCACGTCACTCTCTGGTCAATTGGGGCACCAGGGGCGAACTTAAGGTGCTAGTCTGGCTGTTCTTTTTGCTGTGAGTAATAATCGTCTGTTCTCTGATTTGGAGATCGGGGTGGGGTGATGTGTGTGTGTACGCATAAGACTGGCAGCCTACCTTGTTAGCTTGTAAGCAGGATAAAATCTCAGATTCTTCACAGTTTCAGACTTAACAGTGATCGGGTTCTTCCTTCCCCTTATTTTACATTTGGGGAAAGTAAATCCCAGAAAAGAGCCACCTAATTTGGCCAAGTCATGTGGCTATTTGGATATGATTGAATCTTTCTTTTTCATCAGGCTTGACAGAGAACACTGGCAAGGTAAAAACAGGACCTGGATTTGAGTCTAAATTCTGCCATTTAGTTATATATGAGATTTTGAAAATCATGGACAAAAGCCATTTTATTTTCTTATCTGTGAACAGGTACAGTATTATCTGCTCTCTCTCTCCTTTATAGCATCACTATGAGATGAGGTTTTGGAAGTGATTTTTAAATAATAAAGGAACATCTATGTTTTAGTATGAGGATAATGGTGATTAGCAGGCTGGGGAACCCCGAGGGACAGTGTTTAACGTTTATGAACATTTACTATGTGCAAGGTATTGATCCAAATATTTTACATATAGGAATTCTTTTTTTAAAAAAAAAATCATTTTTCAAATTGTGGCTAAACAATTCAGTAGCATTAATTACATTCACATTGTTGTCTAACCATCAGCACCATCCATCTCCAGAGCTTTTTCATCTTCCCAAACTGAGACGGCACACCCACTAAACAACTCCCCGTTCCTCCCTCCCCCAGCCCCTGGTGGTCACCATTCTGCTTTCCATCTCTATGAATTTGACATCTAAGTATCTCATGGGAGTGGAATCATGCAGTATTTGTCCTTGCAGTATTTGCGACTGGTTTATTTCAGTCAGCATAATGTCTTCAGGTTCCATCCATGTTGTAGCATGTGCATGTAGAATTCTTTTGATCCAAAAAATGTTGGAAATGTTATTATCCCTTTTTGACAAGTGAGGCAACTAAGACACATAAGACACATAAGGTTATCTGTAACTTTTTCAAGATCCCATGGCTAATGAGTGGTGGACGCTAGATTCGAATATAGGCTGTACTCCTAATCACCATGTTATATTGCCTCCTGAGAGTCCATCTTCTGTTTTTTTTGCCATTGTCCCCAGTCTGGAGGATGGCCTGTACAGCAGGCTGACTGACTACGACTTTTGCAGGCATTGTTCATAAAGAGAGAACATTTTGGGGGTGCCATAGTGTGGACACTGGACCTGGATGATGTCAGGGGCACTTTCTATGGTGTGGGCCCTTTCCCCCTTGTCTATGTGTTGAATAATCTCCTGGTACAGGCTGGTAAGTAGCTATGACCTGGAAGCTGGGGTTGGGAGTTGCATATGCAGGCACTGGGTGCGTCCCTTCTGTTAGATCTAAAGGCTTTGGTGAGGCAACCTGACATCGAGGGAAGAGAAGAAACTGATGTCAGGCAGTCTGTTTTCTAATCCTGGTTTGGGTTTGTGCTCCATCTGACCTCTCTGAGCTTCATTTTCCCTATCTGTAAAAATGGGAATAATCTTTGTACTCATGACATTATTATGAGAACCAAATGAAATACATTGAATGAAAACTGCTGGTACATAGTTAACACTCAATGTATGTTAGCTTATTTCCATTTCTTTCTCCTGCTTTCAAGGGACAAGGGCTAGAAAAGGAAATTAGGTTTCTTTTGGTATCTCTTTGATACCAGAGACTGACCTGGCAGTTAAGAGACGGAACCTGGTTTGCTAGAGCTGAAACATCCTTGGAGATGGTCTATAATCCTCATTTTAAGGATAAAGAGACTGGGGCTCAGAAAGACAACATAGCTAGTCAGGGGCAGAGATAGGACTCCAACCCAGTGCTTTACAAGATGCTGTCTAGAGCAGCCGCCTTGTCCTCAACATTGTTCCTGGTGCCTCCTATGGAAAGTTTCTCCTTGAGGATTCAACAAGGAAGGAATTAGGCCTTGGGGAAAATGTCTTGCTGAAGGTGCAGTCAGAGAGGAAAAGTGAGAACTAGCAGCCTCTTCCTTAGGGTCATTCACTGGAAATACAGGAAATGCACTGAGTGCCCATGGGGGCCTTGGATCATGTTAACGTGATGAGGTGGGGGACCAGGGCTTCTATGTGGTGGGATTTTATCTCTGTCCTCAAGTGGGTGAATTATGAAATCCTCCAAATCCAGATTTGAGGAGCAGGTATGTCAGCCCTGGAGTGGTTCTAGTCCTGCTATAATTAATAGGATGGGAAGGAAGAAGTATGAATCTCATCCTTTTCCAGCTATTTTCTCTAGAGTTCAGCTCAACTCCTTCACCAAAATTTTGGCTCTCATCTGCTATGAATTCTTCAGGAACCGACTCTGAAAGGCTGACTGTGACCAAGGCATTGACCACTGATTTGGGGATTTTGTCCCCAAGGGAAGAGAAGCCTAAGCTCTGTTGGTGGGAGAAGCTGGGGAAAGTCCTTGTCTTTTCTTCTAGGTCACCTGACAGAAGCTGCCTGTGCCCAGCCATTCATAAACCATTCGTGGGGCAAAGCATGCCCCAAAGCCACAGTGAGTTAATCACTTTTCTGTTGAATAAACTGAAAACACAAGAATCCATCTGAGTTCTCTGAAGTTCTTTTCTTCAGATAACCTGTGCAACCCAATTGTGAGCTTCTCCCTTTCAAGGTCACTTTCCTTTCTGCTATTTTTGGAAAGAGGGAGTTTGTGTCTAGCTCACAGTGATGTGTTTTTCAGTGTGGATTATGTTTCCCTCTCTGCCGTGAAGAACCGCTTACTTCACTGTTGGTCAGAGCCAGAATCTCTTCTAGAGAAGTTTTCCACAATCCTCGAGGGGAGCTGGCAGAAGGAGAGGGAAGTTGAGTCTTCCAATTATATTCCCTGCTTGGTAAAATCTTAGTTGTTTCTGAAAAAATACCTCCGTCTAGTCCCTCCATAAGAAGTGGTTGAGGGGGAGGCAAAACAGTATTTTTCTGTTACTTGCACACTTCTCCTAGGTCTCCTCCAGAAATACCAATTCCCACATTTTGCACACTGAAATCTACCTAGGCTGGAAGCATATTTACTATTGTTCCATTGGCCAAAGCAAGTCAATGACCAAGCCCAAAGTTAGAGTGATAGGGAGTTATCCAAGTGGATACAGGATGGCATAAACAAATTGGAGGATATTATTGCAATAATCTACCACACAAACTCAATGTTCCAATATTTAAGAGAAGCTAAGATGGGTGTGTGTGTGTGTGTGTGTGTGTGTGTGTATGAGTGTGCATTTAATAGAAATCTGTTGATTTCAAAGCATTGGCTAAAACGTCTGCAGTTGGATGTCGCTATGGATAGTGGATATGACCCCTGGC